>NC_079451.1:44686118-44791118 GCF_903798145.1 Danio aesculapii | reverse complement strand
TTTATTTGAATTACTTGTATACAATATGTATACAAATGCAAATGTATACAATATTTTTTACAGTACTGTGTTGCATTTTACTACTAACAGTATTGTTTTACTTTCTGTTGTAATTTTTGTTTTAATTAAACTTAACTTGTTTGTTAATTTATTTTGGTGGCAAGAGGTATTATGTAAAAAATACAACCTAGATTGTACAAAATGTTTTGCTAAAACTTGGACAAAAATCACAAAAAAAAGATTAAAATAGATAGATAGATAGATAGATAGATAGATAGATAGATAGATAGATAGATAGATAGATAGATAGATAGATAGATAGATAGATAGATAGATAGATAGATAGATAGATAGATAGATAGACACAAATGATAGATAGATAGATAGATAGATAGATAGATAGATAGATAGATAGATAGATAGATAGATAGATAGATAGATAGATAGATAGATAGATAGATAGACAGATAGACAGATAGATAGATAGATAGATAGATAGATAGATAGATAGATAGATAGATAGATAGATACAAATGATAGATAGATAGATAGATAGATAGATAGATAGATAGATAGATAGATAGATAGATAGATAGATAGATAGATAGATAGATAGATAGATAGATAGATAGATAGATAGATAGAAATGATAGATAGATAGATAGATACAAATGATAGATAGATAGATAGATAGATAGATAGATAGATAGATAGATAGATAGATAGATAGATAGATAGATAGATAGATAGATAGATAGATAGATAGATAGATAGATAGATAGATAGATAGATAGATAGAAACAAATGACAGATATATAGATGATAGATAGATAGATAGATAGATAGATAGATAGATAGATAGATAGATAGATAGATAGATAGATAGATAGATAGATAGATAGATAGATAGATAGATAGATAGATAGATACTTAGACACAAATGATAGATAGATAGATAGATAGATAGATAGATAGATAGATAGATAGATAGATAGATAGATAGATAGATAGATAGATAGATAGATAGATAGATAGATAGATAGATAGATACTTAGACACAAATGATAGATAGATAGATAGATAGATAGATAGATAGATAGATAGATAGATAGATAGATAGATAGATAGATAGATAGATAGATAGATAGATAGATAGATAGATAGATAGATAGATAGATAGATCATTCAAAGTGTCTGTACAATCATGTTAATAACACAAAAGCTCTAAAACTGAAAGTGTGAACACATGTGACCCCCTACAGTCTGCTCCACCCCCTCTTGTCCACCCCACACACCCCACCCCCATCCTTACATTCCCTGCTTCAGCAAAACAGCTGTTAAAGACCTGTGTGTATATGCAGATTTGTCTATATATAGACAAACAGTGTGTACTTATGCATTCATATTTATGTTTTCTCTAAGTAAACGTGTTTACATTAGTGTCTGTATTTTGTGTATTTTTAAAGTGTGTCCGTCTGTCTCCATGTGTTTATATAAGCATGTATGTTTGTTTGTGTAAGTGTATTTTTATTTCTTATTTTGATATACAATTTATTCACAGAGTTAGAGAAACTGCATGCGTCTGTGCATGTTTTCTGTGTGAATATGTTCATGTAGACTGTGTGTGTGCGCGCGCGGGCGCGTGTTGTGTGTGTGTGTGTGTGTGTGTGTCTCCAGTCGCCATGTTTCTCCTCGTCATTCCTGAAAGCTGAAACACACTCGGTTGCGGCGGGCAGATGAGAGGGAATCACCCCGTCACCCCGCATCCACACCTCCATCCTCCTCTTCATCTTCACCCCATCATCTTCATCCTCAGGCGGACTTCATCCCGTGGGCAGGACTTACTTTTTGAGGAATTATATATGGGAAAAAGACTGTGGAAAACTAAACGACACTCAATCGGTGCCTTTGGAGAACTTCGCTAAACTCACTTTTCGAGGATATTAACGCATTTTATCCATCTCTTCCACACAAATATCCCGCAAATATCACATTTGGAGGCGTGTCATGGTATTTCTGTTGGTTTTGGTGTGAATTCTCTTTTAGGACGAGCTAAAATCGTTAGCCTGCTAGCCGAACGTCTTTATTAGCTGGATCATTAGCACCAGTTATTTTAACCAGTTAAAGTTAAACAAACTGAGGGTATTTCAACGTTGAAATACTTGGCATGGTTTGGCACTCGTGTGTGTTATTATAAATACACAGTTTTTGTATTTATACTTGAGAAAAACACTCCAGAGGCATTGTGTCGAGAGAATGTTGTTAGCGCGTTAGCTCGAGTAGCTAGATAAAAGCACTTACATATCTGTAAATTAAAATTTGTGAAACGCAAGATATTCATTTCAATATCACCCAAAAGTGCGTGAACTTCTTAGTACAAATGACTTAGTTTGCCATTTTTGCATTTTATTTTCTGGTGTGTTGGGGTACATTAAAAGATGTAACGTTAGTGAGAAGTTTTATTTGTGTATGAAATTACATGTAGTTACTTTACTGCAGTTTTGAGACTGCATTTTACTGTGATGATGGGTGGGTTATGTTTATAGCCCTCTACAGACCCCTTCAAAGAGTATTCACATCTATTCTTTAAGAATATCACACTACATTTTTGGACTGACACTAGTTTTGAACCATGTCTGGGGAAGTGCGTTTGAAAAAGCTGGAAAAACTGATCCTGGATGGTCCTGTTCAGTCTACTGGACAGTGTTTTAGTGTGGAAAGTCTTCTGGATGTTCTCATCTGCATTTATGATGAGTGCACCAACTCCCCACTCAGACGAGAGAAAAATGTTGCTGAGTTTTTGGAATGGGGTGAGTAGTGTTTTAAATGTGCATATATCTTAAAATCAATGCATGTCTTATAGTAACCATAACAAATTTTAAATTATAGACTATTTTATACCATTGCATTTCACTTGTAATTCATATTAAATGCATGTTATTTATGCTTGAAGCACCCCAAGTCATTGCATTCATAGATTAAATATACTCTAGTGTAGTTGTTTGGATATTAAAGCCACTATAAACTTCCTAGTTCATGCAGGAAATATCTTTAAGCCACATTTGGCAGGCCTAAATCATAGGTGTGTGTGTGCAGCCCTGGAAAAGTCAAGTAGCAACATGCTGTTAAATTCTGAGCCATCATACCGGCATGCTGAACAGTATATCATAAGGCACAAACCTGAAGTGTACCAGACTTTATTGGACTTTAACTTGTTTAGTGTCAAATGATTTTAAGTTAAAATTAGAGATGGTTGTGTTTCATGTCTTAAAGTGTTTGTTGAAAAGAAATCAGCTCATCCCTATGGCAGAGTGTACTGACAATGAAGATTATTCAGTCTTGGTAATTGATCAAACCGGTTCCCTATAGGAAAGACTATAATGCATGAATAAGGCAGGAAAAAAGACCTCTGGGCCATATGGTGTCATTTTCTATACGAATAACACTGCTGATCGGATGAAATATGAATTCTTCTCTTTTTGTGTCATACAAAGCATTTCTTCAACATGACGTGGATGTTTGTGGCGGTTATAGTTGTAAATGCTTTAATAATAACTCTTGGGAAGTATTGTGAGGGTGCAGTCATGTGAGTTAAGTGTGGCTAAACATATACAGTGTAGTGGGTAAAACAGTGCTGAATTGTCAGAATGGGTTTAGTCACGGGCCTCCTGACCCAGCTTAACTAATGAAAATGACTTTAAACTTGTTACGTTTCTAAGTTAAGCAGGAAGTGAATGGAGTGCTACTTCACATTCTACGGTGAATGAACATAGTGTGCCGTTTGTTTGTTTATTTTGTGGCGTGACTTGCAGCTACCCTGAATGATCTGAATTGTAAACATTCCTTCCCTGGAAACAGAAGTCATCATGCACACAGTATAGACTGAGCAAGTGTGGACCAGCTTGAGAATAATAAACACCCTACAACAAGAGTTCCCAAACATTTCACATGCCTATGACCCCCAAAATATTAATGCCAGTGACTTGCGACTCTCATTAGCCCCTACGGTGGTTATAAATAAACAAATATTGTGCGCACACACCAATAGGTCATATTGACAACACAAAAATGCAAGTGTAAACAACCATATGATTTTTTTTTGTAGTAAATTTTTCATTTGGTTAACCCTTGTGTGCTGTTGGGGATGTTTTTATCCACTTCTGGGTGATTTTTGAGCCTTAATTTGGCAACAACTTTGATTTTTGGTGACAAATCTTACATCTTGGCACATATTTTGGGAAAATGCTTTGAACATTTTCAAAAACTCAACAATACACTTTTGTTATGTTGGGGGCTGTATTTGCCCCATTGACTTCCATTATAAAGACCATTTTAATTGCAAAGCCATGACACCATTTAATCATGCATTATTGATTGTTTCTGGTTTTCCCTGTTGGCAAGAAGTAATTTAAAAAAAAAATTGTACTCTTGATCATCAGATACAGTGCAAAAAAAAAAAACTTAAGCTGTGTTTCAAATGGCACACTATTAGGGCTGGACGATATTGTAAAGAAAAAATTATCACGATATCAAATCATTTGGTATTGATAATTGTTAATATTTTTTTATGTTTCCTTCACTATTTTCAATGCCCTTTGTGCTCGCACTCCCCTGGCATCTTATGTAACTAGGCGACCATCAACCATTTTCTCAGAGGATAATAAACAGACAAACCATTGCTGCAGCTCCGATACAAGTTTACAGATAAAGGTTAAAAGCGCTGCAGTGTTTGGATGCGCTGTGTTTGTCTGAGGTAATTAGTCTGCTGTTACTGAAATGTGTATATTCCATACAAAGTGTGAAGCAGATTGCTTCGTCCTACTTGCATGAATCGCGGTGCGCTTGCGGCATTCGGAGAAGTTCAGATGCTTTTCAACTAGGCGTACCTGGAAAATGGGCGCGCGTCACGTGTGCTCGTCGCTTCAATGTGCGTATCATGCAAGTCGCGCTCCTCCGTTGGAAATGGCAATCTACACTATAAGCTTATTAGCATTGCTTCCAAGGTGCGCGCTCAGCAGCCACATTTTAATAAAACTATAGCGCTTTATATAGAAACTTAATACAGATTTTTTTATTTATCGTTATTAACAATGGTGTTTGGTTGATAAATACCGATGCAGGTTTTGTGGACCAGCCCTACACACTATACAGTATGCATTTATGTACTTATGCACTTATAACAGCATAGTAAATGAATTAAGTGTAGTTCCAAATAGAACAATAATGTGTTTTTTACTAAGCGGAAATTTAAACCCAGTTTCCTAAATGACGTTTGACTGTTGCCAAATTAGCAAAATAAATGGCCAAACTAACCAAATAATACTTGCAATGAGTATAACCGCATTCAGCTTAGGCAGGCGGTATAATCACTCTCATAGGAGAATTTTGCTTTCACAATCCAAGATAAATAAAATAATCCAACATCAGTGCCCGAAAGCTCCACTCCTTCCGCTACGTGAGCAAAGCTGCGGCCGTTGGTCTGGTCCACTGTATAACAGTTTAATAAGAGCAGCATCTGGGTAATTAAAGTACACTTATTTTTTCTAGAATAAAAAGATTATTTCAGTGTGAATGCACTGCTTACATTATTCATACTACAAAATGACGTAGAATAGTGCACAGGTATGTGATTTGGGAAGCACCTTTAGTTTCTGCCTTCTATATGGAGTATAATGTGTGTATGTATGCGTGTTAGAGAGAACATTCATGTTTAACTTTGGAGACTGGCTCTTGGAGATCTTCCTCCGTTTTCAGTTATGATCTGTCTTTATATTTTTATGTATTTGAGTGCCAAAACAGAATCGGAGCGTTGCTATTGCTTTGATGTTATTGCTGTGTTGTTTAGTTTCCGCAATCTCCTTCAGGGATAAGTTATTTCAATAATGATATCAATAGTGATACTTTTTAATGTAAATATCAACTACTCTCTTTTGTTAGTTATGAATAAAATATGGCAATTCTTAATAGTTTAATCCATTTTATTAGATTTTTTTGAAAATCACCAAGCATCGGTCAGGCTAGTTTCATTATTGTGTTCCACATGTCGTCTCTCATCAGGCTCATATAAAAGGACTTTACTCAATCCAGCATGTAGAATCGCAATCGGTCATGGTGTAATGGTGCTTTGTTTAGCTACAAATCAAAGCACTTAAACAAAAGCTGAAGTGATTAAATTAAGTAATCTTCGCAAGTCAAGAGAGAACACATTGGATCTGGTTGTCATTTGTCAAATTTCTGAAACATTCGCTAATGATATAGATTATCAGACAAATTTCCACAAGCGAATCCCTCTGTGGTGAGTGAGAAGCACTATGAAAATGGTACATTAACGCTGCTTTTGTTTACAGCTTGTATGTGTGCAGCACTAGTTCTGGTTTCTCTTTGTGGAATGATGATACAGATACTGCCACATGCAGGTATGAATGAAGAGACATCCTCTCATAGGCCCTGTTCACGCCTGGTGTTAAGATGCGTCAGATCTAGGGATGCAATGATTATAGGTTTTCTTAGGAATTATCACGGTAATCATGATTAATATGTGTCATTAATATCAAAACACCACTAGTTTAGAAAATCACACAAAAACTTCATATATTTTAAAGTGTTATTTAGTCCTGCTCAGTAACCAATTAATACAGCACAAAATAGTTAAAAACAAACAATAGTCCATTTCTCTTTGGAAATAAGTGACAAAAAGTTTCTGGCATTTAAACACAAGTAATAATTTTACATTGAAAATAAACGACAGAACAATGATTGAATAAATAAATAAATAAATAAATAAATAAATAGTATTTGTCTAATGTAAATCTAAGATGCAGATTAAGTATTTCCATTTTAAAGAGAATCAATGTAGTCAAAGGCTGCTGAAATTCGGTCTCAAAGGCACTTTTGATCAACTATACAACAAAATTGTTTGTTTATTGTTTTACTTTTTGCAGAAGAAATATGTATATTCCATACAAAGTATGAAGCTGATTGGTCCAGTTCTTGTCACGTGACTCAAGGTGTCGCTCCATATACACAAGCCACGCAACTCCATTGGAAATAACAAACTTGTGCGCACAAAAGACGCAATATGTGAACCCCCTTAGTTTATAGCCTCAGCCATAGTTACATGTACAGTGTGCGTGGTGTACAAGCCCGGAACTTTAAACTAGCGCAGAGTTGGCATAACTTTGTTTAGTTGCAGCAGTTTTGTTCCGTGCAGATGAATTAAAGTGCGGTTAATAGTGAAATTGGTTAATCGTTACATCCCTAATCAGATCACAAGTAGACAATGCTAAGTAATGGTGTGAAAGTGGTCAATCAGAGGTGGTTGAAAAACACATTTGATCAGATTGCTATAATAGTGTGAACGCACATGTGGATGAATGTGGTCGAACAGACTCTAATACCACTGACCGGACATGTCGTCATTGAGTGACGTGTTGCTGGTCATCAGTAAACTTACAGAGCAAAATATTGATCCATTAGTCTTGACTTCTGGTACAAGTCCATATAGTTCGGCAGGGTCTAGAGGCTATGATTGCAGAAATGAAAGCGGCCTCTCTCTGTTGTCTCATTTTACGATGATATGTTAGTTGCGCGACTATTTAAGCTTATTTCGTCCACTGGTTCAAAATAACTGAAAAAGCCCATACATAAACATGCACAGTGTGTTGTGCAGCATCTTCAAATTTAACAACAACACTAATAGCTGGGCTCTGACATAATATTAGTGCGCACCTACGGCTACCTGCGTGATTCGCCCTACACTTTGACGGACGCATCAGGACCTGCCCATAGAACCTCCCCTCGATGAAATCAGGACAAAAGTTGTCGAAAGTGGCAGGTTTCACATTTAAATGGCAGGTGTGAATGCTAATGTGTCTGCTTTTTGTCCGTTTGGGATCGAAACGCATCTTAATACCAGGCAAAAACAAAATCCACCTTCCGAGCTGGAGCACGCTTCAGTCATCGATGATGCGACTGTTCAGTTTACAGGAAGAGAAGCACTCTTGCTCAGTACAGTGGACACTGTTTTAGTTATATCGTTTTAGTCATTGCTAAATGACTGTGAAGATTTTGCCGAACAGATTCTCAACTTTTGACACTCATAAATTATCATAAAAGTCCTCGTGCTTCACATATTGGGTGGTTTGCTGAAGGTGCAGCTGGCGTGCAGCTTAGGGTTTGCATCTTTAATAAAGTATGACAGTTTGCGTTCATCGAAAAGTACTGATGATTAATAAATCCATATAAAACAGTCCCTTAAAAGTGACATTGCGTCTTCAGTTTCGGGCTCAGGCGCGCTTTGCACTCACACTACAAGCGTACTGCACCAAAGCCCAACCGAACTGCGCTCTGGCACACCTCTTACAACCAGGCCAGGGCTGAACCGCACCTGAGCCTGATTCAGAGCGCTCACACTTGTCCTCCCCTCGATGAAATCAGGACAAAAGTTGTCGAAAGTGAGCACATTTAAATGGCAGGTGTGAATGCTAATGTGTCTGCTTTGTCTGTTTGTGATCGAAACGCATCTTAATACCAGGCGTAAACAGGACCAAACATACATTCTTGTTTTAGTTGACTGTTGTCTGTTTGGTTTGTTCATGCACAGTTCTTTGGTCCAGACAGGGCTAGACACAGTTAACAACACAGACAGTTTTCATCATCTCTAGTGCTTTGACGTTAACATGTTGTCCAAGACTTTAGGCTGAAGGTTTGGAATCAGACGCTTTTTTTTTTTGTCAGCCCATATTAAAATCACGCTTAGTTACTTTTCAGATTTGTTTTTCATAAATTCTTCATGTAAAATGTTGATGTAATGAAAGAAATTAGTAGTTTCTTCAGATAGTTGATTATTCTGTAAAATTCTGAAAAACTGTGAATTATTCTCTCAGTTGCATTAGGCTAATATGATCCTTTCAGATCTTCAGCCACAGGTTGGTTAGAGATGATGCCAGGACAAGCTTGAACTCGTGCCCAGATCATCAGCCAGATTTGTGCTATCTCTGTCAGGGTCCTGGGACGACCACGTTTCAGATGGGGTGCTTTAATTTAGTGTGTGACGGTTGACAGTTTTAGACATGGTACCTGTTACATTCTTCACATCGGATTTCATGGTTTGATTTATGAAGGTTAGATGAGAAATGCATAATGGGATTGTTGTCATGTTATTGTTGGGCCTTGAAAGTTATTTTGTGCTGTTCTGGTTTGGGGCTTTAGTTTTCAAGTCATAGTTCGGTCTGCTTTTAGTTCAACAGGGAGGAAAAACAAAACACAAAATGTGTTATTCTCTTCTTTTTTTTATTCAAAATTGTAATTTACAGAGTACAGGTACGGTTGCCTTGAACTGTGTCGAAGCGCGGTTGTCCTCCCTCACTTCTCCCTTGACGGCCTGCACTAACACTGCATCTTTACCACTTTCCGAGCTGGAGCACGCTTCAGTCATCGATGATGCGACTGTTCAGTTTACAGGATGAGAAGCACTCTTGCTCAGCACAGTGGACACTGTTTTAGTCATTGCTAAATGACTGAAGATTGATTTTGCCGAACAGATTCTCAATTTTTGACACTCATAAATTATCATAATAGTCCTCGTGCTTCACATATTGGGTGGTTTGCTGAAGGTGTAGCTGACGTAAAGCGTGGGGTTTGTGTCCTTAATAATCTATGACAGTTTGCGTTCATTGAAAAGTAATAATGATTAATAAATCCATATGAAACAATCCCTTAAAAGTGACATTGCGTCTTCAGTTTCAGGCTCAGACGCACTTTGCACTCACTACAATTGTACCGCACCAAAGCCAAACCGAAATGCGCTCTGGCACACCTCTTACAACCAGGCCTGGGCTGAACCGCACCTGGGCCTGATTCAGAGCACTCACACTTGTCAAACGAACCAGGAAAAGCGCCTGTGCACGGTTTAGATAGCACAGTGTGAATGCTGTAACCTGTATACATTTAATCTAACTTTCAAGATTAAAGATGAAGTTCCACACATTTTGTTACCTATGTATTTGCCATTGTGTTGATGTGCTCAACAGAAATGACTGTGATTGGTTCACCGAAAGTTTTAAGTTAGTTAAAACCGCGAAGATTAGTTGATTTATCAGCAGATCGCTCGTATGTCAGCTTATAAAACAGACCAGCTGATCTTCAGGACTTTTAAACGCTTTAGTGTCCCTGTATCTGTTGTTACACAGTAAACAGTGGTGAGTTCGGTGAACTGATGACCTTCACGGCCAATCACAGTCATTTCTGTTGAGCACGTGAACACAATGGCAATTTCAGCGCTGTTTAAGAACGCGTTCAACAGCGCTCAAATGTTAGCGGGAAATAGACGTTTTTAAAATTCCAGTACAGATTGGTATGGAATTCCACTTTCGTAACAGCACTACAGCAGAGTCTGTGTAATGTTACAGCAATACATTTCCTACATTTATAATGTGTTCAGAAGTCAAAATTCTCTTTACCTGGACTTTAATTCAGTATTTCATTGTACTTTTTTGTCAAACAAGTTTTATTGAACACAAATATTCCATAAAGAATGAGCATTTTTTTTTGTCCATGATTTTATTGTACTTTTAAATGCATTGACTAATTAGCACTCAGTGTGCCGACTTCACGCTCCTTCCACGTTTCCTGCTGACCTAAAAGAGGCCTAAAGAATTTTTATTTTAAGGTAAATGTAGGAATGTGCAAGTCACAGATGTCATTCAGTCGTTCCCAACTGTTTGAAAGGAAAGGCTGATTCGGTGACCGGTGACTAACAACTACCCTCTGGTATTTGAAGAAGTCCCCTGTATAGAGAGTTTCTCTGGACAGCTGGTTTAAATTGACAAGCAGGGTGGTTTTATGTGCCTGTCCTGTCACTACCCAACATCTTATGTTCTTCTAGCATTCGGCCTTTCGAATGTTTATTTATGCAGTTTGGGTTTGCTGTCAGGTAAAACCGGTCTCATATTTTGGGATTAGCTTTGCATTAACTTTGGGAGGTTTCTCGTATTGAAAGGTTAAATCCTCCTCATCATGAGCTTTTCCTTTATATTCGGCCCTGAATTTCAGCAAGTCAGCGCATGTTTAGGAGTGTCATGCTCTGTGATTGGCAAGACCAATATGATTTTAGGGATGAAATTAATCTTGTTTTCTGTCCTGAAAGGATTGGGTTTTGGACCAGACTTGTTCCTCCATTGTTATTTGCTCTCTCACAGATGAGCATGATGGCCAAAGTGTAAAAGCTATCAGTTGTTTACGATGTTAAAATGTGTTGCCTAACTGATTTTCAGAAAATCTGATTAGTAGCTTACATTTGCAGATTGTTTTTTTTTCTTTAATGTAACCTAATTTTATGTTTGTTTCTACTTGAAATAAAAACCTGAAGACTTTATCCATTCACACGCTTAATTGATATGTTTTTACACATAATCATGCTGTGATTTTGGGCAGCAGTGATTAAATTAACTAGCATTGCACATTTTATTTCATTTAGACTTGTTTTTATGTTTAGACTAGTCATTTCATCCTCTTCAAGTATATAGTAGTTTTTCTGAGTCATTTAGATTTAAAAAATGAATTATTTAATGTTTCTCTCGCTCTTGCGACGGTGCGTGTGCAGTCAGCGGCAAAGTCAAGCGAAAGTATGCTTAAGTAAAAAGGTAATGCAAAAGCGCATTCGAGCTTTAGAAAGCGAAAGTTAAATCCTGGACATTTTAGGAGATTTAGAAAAGTCCCAAAAAGGTGCATCTCTGTGGATCTGCAGAGCATGTGAGATTGTTATTGGGAGTGTTGACAGGTCTCGCGCGCACACAGAGCGAAACGGGTAAACTAGAGAAGATTCTCCACTACTTAAAGGGCACCTATGGTAAAAAAATCTACTTTTCAAGCTGTTTGGACAGACATATGTGCATGAATGGTGTATAGACCGTCATATTAGGGTGATATAAACACACCCAGTGCTTTTTTTTTTTTTTTTTTCAACATAAAAAACGGTGGACCAATTTGGCGCGGTTTTCAAATCGACCGCAACTTTACGTAGGAGAGCGGTCCCCCCGCCCACCAATATTGATTGACAGGCGCGGCATCATATCCTCAGTTTGTTGATTCACGTCCGCCATTTTCAGCGTGAGTCGAAGCAATATCACTAAAGGAACACGCTAGCTCTATTTTTAGATGGGCTCATTGGGCTCAACACAAGATCAATATTCTCCATATTATCGCTCCTAATCGGAATTATTGGTTGTATCTTTAGGTAGGTTTGCAAACATGTGTACTTCTCATTGAGTCTACCTTATACTTCAGCCGTTTGCATTTCTCGCAATCCCAGAAGCTCCCTGTGATCTTAACTAGCATGCGTTTTAGAATTCTAAACATAGGTTTCTATCAGGGTACACTAGAGTCGACGGCTGTGTGTCGCAAACCGCTGCAGAAACCTGTGTTTAGAATTCAAAAATGCATGGCGTGACGATTCGGGACACTTCATGTTTCTGGTGCGCCACAGAGAGTGTCTGGTGTGCCGTGTCGCTGCTTCGAGCGGCGCATCCGGTGCCTCAGTCAAAGTTAATTCAGTGTGCGTGGTTATTAGTTTCTGTGTACAAGCTCGGCACTTGAAACTAGCACACAGTTGGCTGTAAAACTGTACAAAGACACAAATGATTTTGTACTCTCTGCTTGGTCTGTGTCCGAGTCATACATGTACGACTGAATGCGGATCCTCTCACTCCTGCTCCTCAAACACAGAGCGGGTGAGCTTATGGCCCCGCCCCCTTGTTACGTTGGGCGGGAAGCCGAAACTAATTTACATGTGAAGCAAATCAGCGAACTGTGGACACGCCCCCAACATGACACTTTTTAACACATTATAATAAAAAAATCTGAATTGTGTTTTAAACTGAACCTAAACTGGCACACTCAGAACCATAATATTAATATTAAATCATAAAAAAGAGGTAAACTATGTGCCCTTTAATCGATCGTGGATGTTTGGTTATATTGGGTGGATACAAAAAAGTGTAAAAGGATGTTAATAATAGTAAAATTACTATTATTACTTGGGCGGCCATTAATATACCTGGGCAGCCCGCCCAAGTAAAGTCTATGTGTGGGTAGCACTGGGGCAAAGTTTTAAAACATTGTTTATCAGGTATTTTGATCTGAAACGTCACATACACAGTCTAGGGAAATTAGAGACTTATTTTACATCTTGTAAAGGGCAGAATAGGTCCCCTTTAAATTGCGCTTTTATGTAAATACCAGTATTTAGCAAAACAATTACTATAAATGTTATGTACTATCATCCAGACAAAATAAATGAGCTATTAGTAGGCGCGCACAGATTTCCGCAGATTTTTAGCCCATCATTAATTTTGTTTATTTACTTGTGTAAATTAAAATTTATTCAGTTTTTAAATTAATTTCAGTAATATTATTGACTAAAATGAAAATGTTAATATAATTTAGGGCCAGACAGAATCTGTGAACATTTTTTGCTATTTCTGTGCAGAAATTTGTTAAAAATCTGTGGATTTCTGCCGAATCATTTTGGGAGTATCATAACTAAAAACTTCATGTATGAAATAAAAAGTAATACATTTTTAACTTGTATTTAATGTTTACAATGTAAATCCAATTAGATCCACTTTATTTGGTAAACAAAGCAGGTCTCCTAGATAATATCTCTACTAAAAGACAGAAAATATTACTTTACAAACTGTATTGTAAATAAATAATATCAATATTTTCATATTAGCCAATCAAATTGCTGTAATTAATTTAAAAACTAAATAAATATAAATTTACACACATTTACATAAGTAAATAAACAGAATCAATGATGAGCTAAACATCTGCGGAATTCTGTGCGCGCAGATTTCGTGTGGGCCTAGTTATTAGTAGTAATTCATTATTAAAACTAATATGTTTAAAATTGTGTTGAAAAAGTCTTCCCTCTCAAACGGCACTTGGGAAACGTTTGACAATCAACTTAAATTTACAGGAGGTCTAATAATTTTGTTTTCAACTGTATATCTCTATTTAAGTATATGAAATAACCACAGGACGTTAAACGAAAGCTAAAGAAGTCTTGACTATTTATTTTCCACTCAGTGTTTGTATAATGCGGACATTTGACAGTGAAAATGCTCTTGATGTTGGAGTTGAGCAGAGCACAGCACATGCTCACAAGTATATCTGAGCTCTTTCTGCAGTCTGGCTTTAAAGCGCTTCTCTCCCTCTATGGAAATGGTGTTTTAATGGTCCTGCCAGTGTCTTTGCCTTTATATGGTCTCCGAACGCGGGTCTCCTGGGTATGGCTGGAGATAGATGGTGTGGTTCATTTGATTTGCAGCTCTGTGTCCCCTTACGCTCCAGACTGTGACAGTGATATATACACAATGAGGTTTCCGCATTCAGATCTTTAACGAACACTGAACCCGTGTGTGTGCCGCAGTTGTTTTGGACACTTTGGAAACCATGTCGGTTCTTTTTGACCTTTAAACTGTGCTTTATAAATAGACTTTATACACTTTCCCTGTTTGATGTATTAGAGGCCGTGATGGCAGTTCCAGGTGGTCTGTTTTCCATCTGTTTCTAATGCCCTGTAAAGGGATGCCTGACCAGGTGGTAACATTTGATATTCACAGCATTGTTTACATGGAATCTCGCTCATATGCTAAAAAGCTTTGCATTTGGTATCGCAATGTGCACATCTGCAAGTTGCAGGTTGTTCAGTGCTAAGTCCGAATTATAGTTGACTAGGAGCCACAGTTTAGAACATGTGAGTTTTGTGCAATCACTGTAGAGTTTAACCATAATGGAGTAAAAGTTACTTTTTTTTTGGAAACATAATGAATAACTTATTTTACAAGTCATCAGAGGTGTCAACTCAGTCCTGGAGGGCTCGTGTCCTGCATAGTTTAGCTCCAACTTTCTTCAACACACCAGCCTATAAGTTTCTAGTATACCTAGAAAGAGCTTGATTAGCTGGTTCAGGTGTGTTATTTGGAGTTGGAACTAATGGCTCATTTCCAATGACTGGTACGGTATGGTTCGGTTTGGTACGGGTCACTCTTATCAAGCTTGCGTTTCCACTAACAAGGGTACCCTTTTGGTGGGCGTGGTGTATGACAGACAGTTTCAGTCGACATCATTCTCGCTCGAGGAAATGTCTACAATAAAGCTGTATGGGTCACTTACATATCATATGAGAAGCCCTTCTCACAAAACAGATGCTTCATACACATAAATACTTGTGTATAAATGTTCATCACTAACTTTTCTATGAACATGAGTTGATTATAACTGCAGATCAATGACAGTGTGAAACAGCCTACTGTAACGTCTGTAATTATATTAAATAAATAAATAAATGAACATATATAAACACATACAGCCCCTTACAGACTCTGATATGTTACCAACTACAGAACAACACACACAACAGACATTTCGTCCGTATTTAGGTTCAAAAACACCACAATATATAGCCTACAGTTAGTGAAACCCTTTCATCTGTGTCTATAATCTTCAGCAGCACATGTAGCCTCTGTTAGAGAACAATTTCATCATTCTGAGTTCATATTAGTCCAAAAGGTGATAATAACAATAATAGTTAAACAAGGCTTTTTGTTCATGTTTGCTGAAAAATAATGTGCTCCTTTTTTTCCGGCTTCTCCTTTGTTTCTTCACGCTTCACTCTCGCGTTTGTCAGTGTCTGACAGGATCGGGTTTCAAAAGCTCGTCAATAATCAAGCGCACATTATTATCATCAGCTCATCAAGTTTGTTATTTCAGACATAGACGCGCGAAGAACTCAAGGAAGAAAGCGAAACCGCTCGCGCCTCAGACTGCCTCGTAAAAAAACTACGTGGCAAAGGGTAAATCTGCTGTACTCCATGGCTTTGTGGCTGTTTATCAAGACGACGACAAGGTTTGTTTGAGCCCGCGTTATTATATGTATATATAATTCCGCTGTAATTTCTCGCTGTGCGTGTATTTTAAATATGGCGTTTTTTTGTTTTCATTCTGGCTTGTTGCGTAAGCGAATGACGTATCTCTGTAAACCAATAGCGTTCAGCTGCACGTCTGGCTCCGCCTTTTGGTACCCTTTCTCGTGTTTGGTACCCTTTCGAAAGGGTGCCGAAAAAGTGGTACGGTACGGTACGGTTCGGTACGCTTTTTGACAGTAGAAACGGCCATAAAAGCGTACCAAACCGAACCGTACCGTACCACTCAGTGGAAACGGGCCTTAATGCCGTGGTCACAGTAGAGTTGTGTAAAGGGGCGGGATTTAACAACATGTTTAGACATTAAAAAAGCAAGCGATTGGTCTATATTTTTTGAAGTTCTGTATAGAGAGGTCACGCTTTGATCTTCGATTGGTCTCACGCAGTCACGTGATGCGATTTTGCACGTCAGAGTTCACAAAGCTTGAACTTTGCGATGCAGCGAAATGCGAATCTTGTCACACAAGCTTGCATTTCCGGTTTGTCACATTTGCATTAGGGCTGCACGATTAATCGAAAAAAGATCGCGATCTCGATTCAACACCCCACACGATCTTAATCCAGCATCTCTACGATTCAGCGAATCATATTTTATAGTTTGGGAGAAGCATAAAGGGAGTCGTACAAGTCTTCACATTGTTTTATTTACGTTGCTCAGCAACATGACACCTCCAAATGGTGTTAAAAGTGTCACGTACTGTATTTATAAGGTATAATTCAGTCAAAAATGTCATTTCTGTCTTAATGTAACGGAGCTGCCACGAAATCACACAAGAGCTGACACAATGTTTGTTTACTACCGAGAGGACATACACATGCGAATGATGTCTACTTTAGTGAACAGAACCTGCATAGGCTGTGAATAACAGGTAATAAAGTTGTAAATAACCTTCAGTTTGCTGCACAGAGCGATCGTTTGGGAGCCGTGAGGAAAGTATTATTTGCATGTATGTTTTTTCTCTCTCAAATTGACTGCAGCCATGTCATGAGCACACTCAGCAGTGAAAGTGAAACCAAAATCGTGCACGTCATTTACATGTTCATATCGGATTTTAGAGTGATAATTACAACAGGCATTTGATATGTTTTTTCTTTCATAGCGAACACCGAGTGTTCAACTTCAGAATTATGAATAGTTGTATCTGATGTCATCACTTTATTGGCATTAACGACCAGGTCAAATTTAAAGTCTGTTCAAGTCCACCATTCCAAGTCTATACAGAATGTAGCATTTTAACCAACAGTAGACCTACACATAGGCCTGATATAATTGTTGTTTTACCATATGTTTGATTAAAAATAATACGAAAAAAGAAAGTTTTTTTTTTTTTTTCTCGGTCGATATGGCCAGGAACTGTACTCTTAGAGTAGAGTGCTAATGGTCTAATTTAATTCAATGATTTATGCTAAGCTAAGCTAAAATGGTCCTGCCAGGCCTGGATTTTCTATGCATGTAGATTTCATATAAGCAAAGCAGTCACCAGGCGTTTTTGTCTAATGAAGCTCATCCTTTGCAGTTTGAAATGTTACTTTTGTTACATATTAGCTTGGATATGACACTTTTGGAGTTTAATCTCCTATACTAATATTTGTGTGTTCATAGGCTGAAGTTTGACGTTTTTTTTTAAGCCTTTTACAGCAAGTCGTTAAGTAATACACAGACACAAATTTAGTTATTTACTTATAGTTTGTATTTATTTTTATGAATTAAACCAAGAATATAAAGTATTTTTAGAAACATAAGATCATTTGAACACACCTTGTAGCTCGTAGCTTCTTCTGTGTTTTCTTTCTCCAGGCAGAAAAAAAATCCATATAATTGGTCATGTTTTGCGCTCGTATGTTTTACTGTATTTCAGTTTACTAGAAATTAAAAATACTCTATTTTAATTACGCTGAGAATATATTTCCCACAATGCAACTTTACAATACAGTGACATTCGGCATAACTGTCCTACAGTAAAATGCTGTTCATTTTACACTTAAATACAGTGTAATTTACAGAAATTGTAAACAGTGCATCTCAAGCACAAAAGGAAATACACATCAAAAGGTCATCCTATGATTCAGGTCAGCCTACGATTCAGCAAACATCTTAAAAACAAATTGCTTATAGACCAACATCCAAGCATGCTATAACCCTGAGCAGTGCAGTGGCTTAATTTATATCCAAAGAAAAGAAAGATATCCAGAGATGCCTTTTCAAAAAATCTGTGATGAAGACAGCAGAAGTCAATGATTTACTTTAATTATTTAGACTGACATGTTTACTGCTCTAAAATATTTTAAATGCTTCTTAAAATAAAATATATTGTGTTGAATGGGGGGAAAGTTGTTGTTTTTTACCCAGACATTTAAAAAGAACATATTTTAGAGGAGTAATCACAATACCGTCTTATACCGGCCCATGCCTACTAGCAATAAGCTCTTTCTAATTCTGATTCAAATGGTCCTTGCTCCTGAAACGTGCCTGAAAAGATTAAATATATTGTTACGCTGACAGCCATTTTATTTGGTGTCTTCTGGAAATCATGTTTACATGTGTGAAAGCCTTTTTTTTTTTTTTTTTTTTTAGCTCAGAAAAAAGTTTTTGGTCTACGCATCAGGATTGGCTGTCTTACTCTCTGGAAAATCGAAAGAAAACCTGTGAATTCATTTTGGTTGTCACTTGGTTTCTGTTTCTCTTACAATCCGTCAATGCTGTATTACCAGTGAATCCTCATTGATCCAGATCCAGATTAAATGCCAGAAACGTGCTGTCTAAACTATAATTTTATTTTATTTTCTCTGTAATCATGGATTATTTGGTACTAGATAATTGTTGGATTGCAATTTGGATGTGGGTTTTAAATGACTTGCTAAATGCATGATGAGAATAATTCATTGATCAGCCGTTGTGAGGTTACTAACAACATCCAACCCAGATTTTTACCACAATGCCGGTGCACCACAGACCATAAACTATTGCTGCTCTGTCATTTACAGTTTTTTAGTTATGTGTGTTTTAGAACCTCGTGCTATTTCACTGTAGAAACAATAAAACCGTAAAATTTACGGTAAAAAAACGGCAGCAGTGATTGCCAGTACTTTACCGTTAAAAATACAGTACAAACTGTAAAAGTAATTTCTCATTTTTACGGTAAACTACTGTATTTAATTAATTTATAGATGTAATATGTCTGTATTTTGAATGACCAACATCAACACATCTTTTGTTACACAGTTAGACACGTTAACACAGCCATATGCAGGTGCTGATGAGTAAGTTACATAATGAACCAAAGCTCATCACAAACAACTTTTCCCACAAGCAGAAAAGTGTGTCAGTATAGAAGGTGCTCAGTGTCATTCACACAGCTACTAAACACCAGTATGGTAATATGCATACAATTAAAGTCATGAAATAAACATTGTTTATCAACATTAGATGTAACATAAATCTGTAATGTACTACATAACTGATGGGGAAACAACTAAAAAGATCCATAGTAATTTGAACATTTTTTACAGTGTTGTTAGTACAGAAACTGCACACTGTTGCCGAGCGATGACGGTAAATACACATTCTAATCAGGTGATTTGAAGAGGGATGTGGAATCTGGAGTTGCGTGTTTGACGAGAGACGTCAGATTTACTGTATTTTCACACATTTTTTTTCTAATTGTTTTCTTGAATCATTATTGAAGGATTTCTGAATTGGCTAAACAAATCACTTTGAATAAAAGTTATATTCGTTTTCAAACTTCTATATGACGCCCACCGTTATGATTGGATAACCTTTTAATTTGAAATGAGTTTGTTTTTGGCATCACTACTAGGGCTGCACAATATATCAAAAATTATCGTTATCACAAAAAATAAATAAGTTAATATTTAAAATAAAATGTAATTAATTTATGTGCTAAGTTTGTGCGTTTCATACATTGGTCAAATCTGTTTAAACAACCTATCAAATGCGACCTTACTTTATTAATACCTGCCTCAGTTAGCCCTGTAATATTCACACCAGATGCAGCATGCGCGAATAGAACGTGCTATTCGCACCTAAATAGACGTGTTTTGAGTTCACATGCTTCATTCGTGCGTTAGATTCACTTCACAATAGATGCGGATTTGCGTCATGGGCGGGGCTTCTTTCTGCCCGGTGACTCTAGCTTTGTTGCTAAATGGCTAACATGACTTTTATTGAGAGAGTAGCTGTGCTTTATGTGCTTTAGGAAGGCTGAAAAACGGCGTATATTCATTCGCCTCCGTCCACTAGATCCTTTCAGGGGTGCACCCAGCTCTGTGAGTTCATCAACTCCTCCAGAGATTATACCTGGATGATGGCCACTTTCAGCGGTGCTTCAGACTGAGCCGAGCCCAGTTTGATGAGCTGTTGTCCAATTCGAGAGGGAAGGATTTTCAATCAGGACACCAACAGTCACTACAGTCATTCGCGTGAATCGCGCCGAAGGATGTCTATTCATGTCTTTGCATTGACTTAACATGTAAATCACTAGCACTTGGCGCTTCGTCCGCATCTGGTGTGAACACATCATAATAGCCGCATTTCCACTGTCGGGCTAGTGCAAGCCAGAGCTTTTATTGGGCCGGGCCGGGTCAATCGCCCAGGAGGTTGAGAAATGAGGCCGAAATCATGTCGAGTTTCCACTGTCGGGCTAGTAGCTCGCAGCTCGTCACGCAAACCCCGCCGCCAGAACGTCCCCCAAATCAAACGTCACACAACCCACCCAGTTCAGCGGGAATCAGGCAGGCAGATAAAGCTCGGCATCACATCATCAGGAAACCATTAAAATGAAGACAACCGAAACAAACAAGTGACACGTTACTGTACAGCATTACACTATATGTCTATACGCACAGGCCTGTGTGTTTCCATTCATTATATTTGTTTACTCGCCGACCGACTGTTGGCATCGTACATCGAGTGGTCTCGCCACTAACGAAGGGATGATCCAGCGCACCATCCATAATATAAATCCACTGTAATAATAACCACAGGTAATAAATCGGTATAAAATGTATTTTATAACATCCTCGTTTTGATAGACGTCATCAAACATTCAGCCTAAATGCTGCGAGGAGACCTATATACATTTTTCCGTAGACTGACACTTAATAGGTAATTCCCCATTATTTAAGAGAATAATTTAAGGATGTTGCATATTATTCAGTTATCTTAGGTAAAGGAAAGTGTTAAGTGTTTCAGGACATAAGAGCAAGTAATAAAATATACCCTGTATTTCGTTGCACTCAGCAGCTATTCAGTAATAAAGCTCTTCATTTAAAATTTCATTTTAAATTTTTACCACGTCATAAAAAAACACTTGTTTGAAGATAAAGAACACATTGTTACCTACAGTTTCCCCCAATGCATTTGTAAAGCAGCACTGCGCAGGACTGGATGACAGAAAAGAGGTTCTGGTTTCAGTCACCCATAAAATGCTCTGTTTGCACGATTTGATTAATATAATCGTGTCCAAATACTTTATAAAAATATTTCAAAACTCCTCCGTTGTTTGTTGTTTTTAGAAAATAAAATC
Organism: Danio aesculapii; assembly: GCF_903798145.1. Lineage (NCBI taxonomy): Eukaryota > Metazoa > Chordata > Actinopteri > Cypriniformes > Danionidae > Danio > Danio aesculapii. The sequence goes on along the minus strand of NC_079451.1, from coordinate 44,769,586 downwards.
TTTTTTTCAGATAGGCCTGTGTAAAATGAAAGTTTAAAATGGCTTGAAATGGTTTGATTTATTTGTATTTTGTTTATACCTAAATTGTTCTAGCTTTTGTTTGTTTATATTGGTTTATTTATTTAATGTGATTTTATTAATATTATATCTATTATGTTATTTTATTATATTATTATATCTGATATTTGTAATTCTTTAAATGATTTCAATATAGCTTAGGCTATTTTATCTAGATATGACACTATTGTGTTGAGCCTACACAAGTGGACACGTAATTTGTAATGTTTTATGCCTTTCTGTTGTATTCATATTTTGTATTATCTTCGAAAGAAACCCAGCCGCTCATGGCGTCAAGAGTGCTTTTTCACTCGGTCTCTCTCTCACACACACATACAGGCATCTACACGCGCTCTCTTTTAAACTTGACAAAAACTCTCAACAACCTTTACTAGCTGCTGTGTCTTTAATATGGTGTAAAGATTATTATGCGTTATTGAAACATCAAGGAGGACGCAGCAGAGAAATATCAGTTCTAATTTAAAAACTTTATTATTTTATGCTACAGCCTTACATTTAATAGGGAAACATGAGGGCGATCATAAGCAAAAAGGACCCAAGCCTGTAAAGTGTTTTATGGAATAGCCTATCCTAAACTGACCAGCTATATGTTTTTCTTTCCTTTATTTATTTATTTACTTATTTAGCGCATGCACTCGTTTGCGATCGGAAAACTAGCGTAATGGCGGCACGCCATCTTTACCATACTTGGGCAAAGTCCGCCTCTACTTTCACTCCGCCCCGAAGCCCCAGCTGGCCCTCTTTTGCCCAAGGTATTCGGTGGGCCGAAAAAGGCCAGCCGCTGGCCCCAAGGAAGCCTCGCTTTTTCCCGATCAGGCCCCGGAGGTGACAGTGGAAAAGCGACTGGCCTTGGCTCGCCCTGGCTCGCTCGCTTTAGGCGCGATAGTGGAAACTCAGCTAATGCTATTGTGTTGTCTAAATGTTTGCACCTTGACAGTTTTATTAGCCTAAATTAGATTTATTAGACTATTTATTGCTTGCTTATTTTATTATGCTTGTTAAATGTTTCACATATTATTGTGAAAAGGACAATACAAATGAGCTTGAATTGAATTGAAATGTAGAAATAAAAATAGCATTTCTCTTGGGACATGTTATCAAAATATCGTTATATACATAGCGTATACCACAATATACAGCAATATTGCATATTTTAAAAGTATTGTGCAGACTCACTAGCTTAAATGTGCTACTTATGTCTGAGGGACAAACAAGCACTATTTTTCTATTTAGGTAGAACTGGCCCTTTAAAAGCCAATAGTGCTTTACCAGCAGCCTTACATTTTGTGGAGCCTGCTTTGGTTTCAGATAACTACATCAGTTTTTTCATTTTGCATGGGTAACTCAAAAAGCACAAGGCTCATTGCTTGTTTAAGAGACTGGATTTAATGCAGTTCAAGTGAAAAGAGATCTGTCTTTGTGTCTGATCTCCAATGTTGGCAGTCTTGAGCTCAATGTGACTTTCATTGACGGAAACAGAGTTCATTCATAAGCAGCACACTGCGTAGTACATGCGTGGTATTACTTCAGTGTAGTAGCTTTTCCCATGTTTATCACACAGTATTTAATAGTTTACTTGTCACATATAGACTCAAATTGAATTCGTAATATTGGAAGGCAAGAAGTCGTGTTTCCTGCGGTGAGGTTTTCCTGGAGGTGTTTTGGGTGGTTGCTAGGGTGTTCTAGAACATTACAGATTGAGGCTGCACAATGTATCGTTTCAGCATCGATATCACAATGTGTGAGTCCGCAAGATATGTCACATCGCAAGATATGTCTGAATTATAGTTTACAGGAGCCACAGAACACATCTGATTTGTAGAGTCACTAAGTTTTAGCCATGACAGTGTGAAAGTTTATCATTTGCATGTGTTTTTAAGGCATTTTCAAAAGAGTGCATTTCAAGAGAGTTTAAAACATTGGGGACAAAAAATGATCATGTTTGGACGTGTAACAAAAATAAATGTGTTTTAATTATTTAAGTTTCTTTTGAAATTTATTTATTTATTTATTTTTTTTATAATTTTTTTAGGGGTTTTCACCTTTAATTTAGATAGGAAAGTGGAGATTACAGACAGCAAATTAGAGGAGCAGAAAGAGGGGAAGGGTCGACAAAGGACCTTGAGCGGGGAATTGAACTCAGGTCGCCGTGAGCACCATGGTGCTATATGTCGGTGCACTTAACCACTAGGCTATTGGCGCCGACGAAATTTTGTTTTTTTAGTCCAAATACCTACAAGATTATTTAGCTTGTTTTATGAAAAATCTCACTTAATTTGACTTATTTCTGAAAGTGAAAATAAATCTAAATATTTTTAAATATTTGGACTAGAAACAAGGCAACCCTAAGTAATTTGCACCGTGATTACTGAATTTCTGTACCTAATTACTTGTTAGACTCCCTAGAAAAAGTCAAATAGAGATTTCAAACCATCTGGTGAAACTGTATTCATATCCCAATATTTATAGCAAAAAATTAAATATCGTAATGTTAGATTTATCCAATATCGTGCAGCCCTAATCCCAAAACTGATTTAGTTTTTTACAGTTGCAAAAACGTACTAGTTATTAAACGTTGTGTTATTTTTTTGGTATTTATCTTCAGGAAATCACTGAAGGCATATATCATGTTATCATAACGATCTAATGTGACAATAAGATCGCAACTGTACTGTGCATGTACACAGTGGCCATATTCATCTATGTAAACACACCATAAATAACATTATAGCAGACACTGTAAAAAGCTCATTCCCAGCCACTAGACTTTTCAGACAGGGTATTCAAGTGTCAGAATGTTGTACAGGAGTTATTAATAGGGATTATAGATCGCGAAGTTTAGCGCTTTTTTATTTATTTTTTTATTTTAGCGTTTTAAAAAAAAATTTTTTTAAGTATGACGGTAAAACGTGTGCTTGTTTGTTGTAAAATTTGTAATAATGACAAAAAATACTAATTTGTGGATCTCCTTACTTCCAGTTTAACTATCCTGCCGTTGTGGCTGGTGTATTCTGGGAAATTTTCTAACCCCTTGGTTTCGAGTGTGGTCCTGAAAAATCTTCGTTCGAAGGGGTATCTACCCCTTGCCCTTAGCCCTAAGTCTTCAAGCTAAAGAGAATTAGGACACCCCTACCCCTTGGCGGGAGCGCGCAAAATGAGGTGTAGGTGTAAGGGGAAGGGCTAAGGGGTAGAATTGGGATTGGGCCTCATTCATCAATCTCTGACTAAACATGTGCATAAAAATACAACACATGCAAATACAGAAATGAACTGCAAATAGCACAGACTACAACGAAAATGTGTCAGGGGACCCCAAAAATTGTATAGATTGTTTATTAGATTTTATGGAGATGCACTCCCACTGCAGAATCATCCCAATCGATCTAACATTACAAATTCCAGAGATATTGAGTCATCTAGTGAAATTGTATTCACATCACAATATATCGCAATTAATTTTTTTTCCCCAATATCGTGTACATATGGCAATATTTATCGAAGAAAAATAAATCCGATTTTTTTCCAATATGGTGCAGCTGTAATTTTTATATTGTAAGTGAATGAGTAACAGTGGCATGTTTTTAAGCTCAATCATGGCAATAAAAAAGACTTTACTTCAGCATAGTATCAATCTGTTCTTCACACCTGCTCAGAGATGCTTCTGAACCTTTGACTTATGGGCTGTAACTGAAACTGCTACAAATCCCTTTTGAGAAGTCCAGGCCCTTAATATGGCACACCATTGAGACGTGATTGATTTGAAGGTCTTCAGCAATAACTTCATGCTGTCTTCTCTCTCCCCAGCCAAACCGTTCACCTCTAAAGTGAAACAGATGCGATTGCACAAGGAGGATTTCGAGATACTGAAAGTCATTGGTCGAGGAGCTTTCGGCGAGGTAAGCATCAGTCTCATGCAGTGCTGGGTGTAATCATTCATTCATTTTCCATTGGCTTAGTTCCTTATTTATCAGAGGTCGCCACAGTAGAATGAACCACCAACTATTCCAGCATATGTTTTACGCAGCAGATACCCTTCCAACTCAGTACTGGGAAACACCCATACACACTCATTTACACACACTTATACACTACGGCTAATTGGAGCACCCAGAGGAAACCCACGCCAACACGGAGAGAACATGCAAACTCCACATAGAAATGCCAACTGACTCAGCCGGGACTCAAACCAGAGACCTTCTTGCTGTGAGGCGACAGTGCTAACCACTGAGCCACACGTTCATCCTATATCATCATTAAATTTCTAAAATGGCATGTTCATCTTAACTAGATTTGTGAATGCTAAATAATATCAAGAAGCTGCCAGAGGAAAGTCATGACATTTTTTAGGTATAAAAATAAACCTAAAAATAAAGTTTTTGATATATCCAGGACATTTAGATCTTCAAATTGGTTTGCAAATGGCTTTTACTACATGGTTCTTATGGAGATGGAAGGAAAAAAGTAACTTTCGAGATGTCATACTGTTCAGTTTGCAGCCTTTTTTTTTGAAGTCACATAAATTGCTCAGGTGCGAGTTTCTCACAGACTTCAACAGAGTGTAAAAATCTTGATGGTTCTGTGGGTCTCATCTATCTAATCTGATCTTTATTTTGTATTTTCTATTGGATTCACGTCAGGTGATTGGCTGGGCCATTCTACAGCTTAATTTTCTTTATCTGAAACCATTTAAAGCTTTTCTTGGCTGTGTTTTGAATCATTGTGTTGCTGAAATGTCCACCCTGGTTTCATCTTCATCATCTTGCTAATGTAGATGTTGGACTGAAGCAGCTAATATCTTTTTTGCTATTTCTGTTCAGAATTTAGTAAAAACAAATAATACTAACTAAAGATTAATCACATGAAATAAAAAAATAAAATAATAAAACAAATAAATAACTTTTAAACTTTTATTTAAGGTTTACAATGAAAAACCAATCAGATCCACTTGTTTGGTAAACAAAGTACATCTCATTAAAATATATCTACCAAATGACAGCAAATATTACTTTACAAACTATATTGTACATAAATCATAGAAAAATGTGCATCTGATTCAATGTTATTGCTAGAATTAATATAAAAACTATAAATTTACATTTACATTAGTAAAGAACTCAATAATGGGCCGTGTGGGTCTAGTGATTACTAAATTAATATATAACTGAGCATATTTACAGTCACAAAAGTGGCTTTGGCGCAGTAGGTAGTGCTGTCGCCTCACAGCAAGAAGGTCCGAGCCTCGGCTGGGTCAGTTGGCGTTTCTGTGTGGAGTTTGCATGTTCTTCCCACGTTCGCGTGGGTTTCCTCTGGGTTCTCTGGTTTCCCCCACAGTCCAAAGACATGCCCTACAGGTGAATTGGGTAGGCTAAATTGTCCGTAGTATGTGTGTGAATGAGTGTGTGTGGATGATTCCCAGAGATAGGTTGCAGCTGAAAGGGCATCCACTGTGTAAAACGTGCTGGATAAGTTGCCGATTCATTCCGCTGTGGCGACCCCGGATTAATAAAGGGACTAAGCCGAAAAGAAAATGAATAAATGAATGAGTATGCATTTTCAATTCTTTGAAGTACATATTGGGATGCGGCCAAACAGCCTTTTAAGTCCCAGAGAATTGGTCAGGACCCTTGTGGTGCCTTTGTTGCTTTTATGTAAAGAATTCATTCAAGACCCAAACGCATGCCAATTTATTTTACATGTCAAAAACGGAGTAAAGTACAGTGTGTTACCTAATAAAAACGTGAAAGTGTTTAACCTAAGCTAACAGTTCAGCAGCCAAAATCAACCCCATTTTCACTCCTGCGTATTTTACATGTGGAACGTCTGACACCGTCACCATCTGCAGAATGAGAGTACACTGAGCAGATGCTGATGGGTGTCATGCTCTAACAGAGCTCTTTGTAGTTGTCCATGGGGTTGTCTCTGTGTTAAGGTTGACCTGTCACCCCGGCCCTCCCTGATCCTGAGTTTTTTTAGACTCTGACAGGAGCCTGGCTGGAGCATACTGTCAAAACCTTTTATAACAATTTCTGATCAATGATTACTTGATGATTGATGTTAGTTTAATTAATTACTCTTATTGATTTTAGATTGATCACTTTCATGTACTGGTTTCACTCGTTTAGCTTTTTGAATTTTGAATTGCTTACTCTTGTTCACCACACATACAGTAGGGGAAATAAGTATTGAACATCTCATGTTTTTTCCTGGGAATAATGTTTCTAAAGGAGCTGTTGACATGGAATTGAACCAGATTTAGGTAAAAACTCAAACAATACAAACATAAAAATAACACAAACAAAAAAAAAATCTGAAAAATGAGTTGTGCAATAACAATGGAATGACAGAAGGAGAAAGTATTGATCTGCTGAAACGTCTTTAATACTTTATATAAAAGGCTGTTTTGGTGATGGCAGCTTAAAGACGCCTCTCATATGGAGAATGAAGTCACTTGCATTGCTCAGATGTCAGTTTTTCACAGACTTAAACAGGGTGTACAAATCTTGATGGCTCTGTGGGTCTCGTCTATCAAATCTGATCTTTATTTTGTATTTTATATTGGATTAAAGTCAGGTGATTGGCCGGGCCATTCTACAGCTTGATTTTCTTTCTCTGAAAGCATTTGAGAGTTTTCTTGGCTGTGTTTTGGATCATTGTCTTGCTGAAATGTCCACCCTGGGTTCATCTTCATCATCCTGCTAATGTAGATGTTGGACTGAAGCAGCTAATATTCATTGACACTGATGAAGGGCAGAGGGTTGCTGAAGAACTACTGAAAGATTTCAGCTGATGTCAGGGCTTTCACTGCCTTTCTAGGCCTCTCTTTCTTCATGTGTTCGATACTTTTTTCCCTGCGTCATTTCAGTTTATTACACATAACTTAATTTGTAAATTAATTAGTTTTGGTTTCTTTGGATATCTGGATTTCTTTGCTTGTTACCAACATTCGGTGATAATTACAAGTCAACAGCACCTTCAGGAATATGTTTTCTGAGAAAAATGGTGATGTGTTCAATACTTATTTCCTCCACTGTATGTGGTACTGTTGACAGGGTTTTGACAGAAACTAAATGTCATTTTTAATAAGTAGATTTCCATAACTGTATTTCAGAGTCTGCATTGTGGGAGTTTGGCCCTTGTAAGGCTGTGTGTTTTGAGGGCATAGTGCCAGTGCACTGGATGCTATTTTAATAGCCACTTTCCCGTCTCTTGGTCCTTTTTAATCAGATGTTTGTCTAATGTTTTGATAGTCTTAAAGCGACAGTTCACCCAAAACTGAAAAATTCTGTCATCATTAACTTGTTTCAAACCTGTTTGAGTTTCTTTCCTCTGTTGAACACAAAAGAAGATATTTTGATGAATGCTGTTGACCTGTAACCATTGACTTCCATAGTATGTGTTTTTCCTATTATGGGTTTTAAAGGTTTTCAGCTTTCTTGAGAATATCATCTTTTATGTTCAACAGAATTAAAAAAAAATTCATAAAGGTTTGGAATCACTTGAAGGTGAGTATATAATGTGTAAATGTACAGTTTTTGGGTGAACTATCCCTTTTAAGCTTTTCTTAGCAAGTGTAATCAGAATTTTTTGGTCTGTTTCTATGGGATTTAATTTATTTTAAATGCCAATCAAGTGAATGGGAGACTGAAGAATGAGATTTGGGTCTGGAGTAATGCTCGTATCCTGGCTCAGCCTGGAATGTGCAGACCTTTCAATGAATGCTTGTTTTGGCTTATTTAATCGCTGGGAGTGAATCACACCGTTGTTTCGCTTGGACACCTTAGGTTTAAAACAAATACATGTCTGTTCCACTTTCCTTCCTTTTTCCCATGATGCTCATGCTTAAATGTGAGGACCAAACATCAGTTTCTTGGTCCATTATGTGCTGGCATTGTTTCTTATAACTTTGTTTTTGCTCTCTAAAATGTATTATTACATTATAACAACTCTAAATATGCTGATAAATTGATTTATGTAAATTCTAATTTTAGTGAGACCAGCAGGTGGCGCTCAACCTGTTGTCTGTGTGGGTCTTAACGCCCCAGTATATTGATGGGGACTCTATACTGCTCCGTAAGCACCATCTTTCGAATGAGACATCAAACCGAGGTCCTGACTCTTTGTGGTTGTTAAAAGTCTCTTCGAAAAAGTGTAGGGGTTTAACCCCAGCATCCTGGCCAAATTTACCCACTGATCTTTGTCCATCATGGCCTCCTAACCATTCCCATATCATAGTTGGCTTCATCACGGTCTCCTCTCCACCAATCAGCTGGTGTGCAGTCTGGTGTAATATGGCTGCCGTCGCGTCATCCAGGTGGATGCTGCACACTGGTGGTGGATGAGGAGATACCGCCCAATGTGTAAAGCACTTTGAGTGTCTAGAAAAGCACTATAGAAATGTAAGAAATTATTATTATTATTAGGGCTGTGCAATTAATCAAAAATTTGGTTTCGATTTCGATTTTGGCTTCTAACGATTATGAAATAACATTAATGAAGATAAACGATTATTGCATCATATACCGCCCCCTTTCCAGTTGTACACATTTGTTGCTCTGCAAATCTTCGTTTCATGTGAAAATGATAAAAGCATGTACTGTAATGTCACTTTTGCAGCACGGGATGCGCATCATTCATTGATGAACATTCGAATCATTCATGTTTTTAAAAGTGCGAAAGAGATCACATGCTGTTGTGTGTGTGTGTGTGAGCGCTCAGCCTCAGAGACGAGCAGAGCACACACATCTAAAGTCATCTTAATGTGAGCGCTTTAATGGTCAAATACATAAACATTTGTGTCAAAACGCGGTGTTTAGTGATTATTCATATTAATCCTCATTAATGTAATAAACAAACGAGTTGAGAATCAAAAGACATGTGAAAGAGAAACTATAAATCAGAACCGTACTGCTCTTAAAGTGACAGTGCGCAATATTCCTGCTGCCGACTGTTTTGATCATTAATCAAACAACAGAAGGACAAAATCCCTCACTGCTCTTGACTGAAGGACTTTTGTAGCTATAATTTTATATAAGTTTTTTTTTCTTACAGTGAAGATGCTTAAAGCACAGTTTGTTTCATATTTTATTCTATTGTATTTATTTCCCTTTCCTTATTTACAGGGAGGAAAATAACTGTATATATACAGTTGAAGTCAGAATTATTAGCCCTCCTGAATTATTATATTTTTATATTTATATACTTTATATTTTCCCCCCAATTTCCGTTTAATGGAAAGAAGATTTTTTTCAACACATTTCTTAACATAATTGATTTAATAACTCATCTTTTCTATGATGACAGCACATAATATTTTACTAGATATTTTCAAGATACTAGTATTCAGATTAAAGTAATTAGGCAAGTCATTGTATAACAGTAGTTTCTTCTACAGACAATCAAAAAATATAGTGCTTAAGGGGGCTAATAATATTGACCTTAAAATAAATTTAAACCTGCTTTTATTTTAGCCAAAATAAAACAAATAAGACTTTCCCCAAAAAAAAAATATTATAGGAAATACTGTGAAAAATTCCTTTAAATTATTTGGGAAATATTTATAAAAAAAAATCACAGGAGGGTAAATAATTTTGACTTCAACTGTACATCGTTTTGAATAATCGTGATTACAATTATGACCAAAATAATAGTGATTATGATTTTTCCCACAATTGAGCAGCCCTAATTATTATTAATTTTATAAAGTAAGTATCTATAGTACAAAATAATGCATACAAATATTAATCAAAACATTTAATGAGCTCAAATATTTTTTTGGATGAGTGGAAAATTATACCTTCTTAGTGTTGTTGTTTATTGTTCAATTTAATAATTATTATTTTAAACATGTAAAAATATATTTATTTTTAATCATTCATTCATTCATTCTTTCATTTTTCTTTGGCTTGGTCTCTATTTCAGAGGTTGCCACAGCGAAATGAACCGCCAACTATTCCAATATATGTTTTATACAGCAGATGCCCTTCCAGCTGCAACCCAGTACTGGGAAACACCCATACACTCTCATTCACACATGCAAACACCGCGCACGCACACACACACACACACACACACACTATGGCCAATTTAGTTTATTCAATTTACCTATTGCGCATGTCTTTGGACTGTGGGGGGAACAAGAGCACCCGAAGGAAACCCTTGCCAACACAGGGAGAACATGCAAACTCCACACAGAAATGCGAACTGGCCCAGCCGGGGCTCAAACCAGCGACCTTCTTGCTGTGAGGCGACAGTGCTAACCACTGAGCCACTGTCCTCATTGTACAACTATAATATAATGTTACATAGAGTCCAGACATTACTCCAAAAAGTGGTTTGGGTCAGATTTCAAAGTCATATTTGGCATTTCAGAGTTGCTTTATGGGTTATTAAAATAACATTTGGGCTGTTAGTGAAATTGTTATTGACTTCAGATCAAATTGTTGTCAGCTGAGTGTGTCTTTACTTGTTGAGTCCTGAGTGCTTTTTTCCTTCAGGATGAGTTACATCATGAATTTGTGACTGTGTGTGTGCGTGTGTGTACAGCCATAGTAACATGACCTGCCCTGTAACTCGAGGTTTTCATTCGGCTGTCACTGATAACCAACCACTTCCACATATGATCTGGTAATCTAGATTCACAAAACCAACACAAAGCGGCTTATCGTCTTATCAGGACCTCTAGATATCCCTCCGTGCTTTCTTAATGGAGGAGCTGTGTGTCAGATCTCTTTGTGTTCTGGTGCGTTACAGGTAGCAGTTGTAAAGGTGAAAAGTTCAGACAAGGTGTTTGCCATGAAGATCCTCAACAAGTGGGAGATGCTGAAACGAGCAGAGGTACATTTACAGTTTATCCATTTTATCTCAAATTTGATTTGCTTAGTAAGGAAAGAAATCATTTTTTACTCACTAAATTTACTCATCATTTTATTTGCATTCAATTGCTTCCAAACCTTTATGGTTTTCATTATTCTGTTGAACACAAAACAATATATTCTGAAGAATGCTGGAAACCTGCAACCATTCAATTCAATAGTAGGAGAAACAAAATACTATGGAGGTCAATGGTTACAGTTTTTCAGCTTTTTTCAAAGTGTCTTCTTATTTGTTCAACAGAAGAACTCATAAATGTTTGAAATAAGTAAAAAGTAAATGATGACAGAAGTAAACTATCCCTTTATTTTTAAATGTTAAATGTAAACAAATTATGTTTTTTCCTCTCCAGACAGCATGTTTTCGGGAGGAACGGGACGTGCTGGTGAACGGGGACAGTCAGTGGATCACCACACTACACTACGCTTTTCAGGATGACAACTTTCTGGTAGGCTTCAGCCCTCTGATTTCCCCAGAATCTCACATTAAGAAAAGTATTGAGTCGATCAGACTTAGGCCATGTCCACACTTATGCGTTTTATTTTGTGAACACATATGTTTTTCTCCGTTTTGGCCTTCCATCCACACTGAGATGCCATTTTTAGGAAACAAAGCGTATCTTTTTGAAAACTCCCAACATCGGCTCATTTTGAAAGCGTAGCCCTATATGCATTTCTGAAGATCGCAAATTTTCCCAGAAGTACGTACTGTAGCCAGAAGTACATATGTCTGCATTTCGTCTTTAAAACAAACGTTACTAGGCAGTATGACACTGTTCCTTTTCGTGCTAGCAGCTGCCCGCTTATCTCCGTATGGACAGCTTTCCTGCAGTTACCAGTTTGTCCAGTAGCTCGCCATGTACATCAGTGGACTTGAGACGCAGAGAGGAGTTGACCACGATGACGGGGTTCGAGTCCAGATCAGACAAAAACAGAAACCAAAAAATAAAATAAGTCAATAGCAGGGTGCGAATGTGGTAAAAAATAAAATTTTCTGGATTGCTTTTAAAAGCCGTCGGTTGGGTTTAGGGAAGTGGGTGGGTGCTGGTCAATAGGTGCTTTTGAAAACACTATTGGTTGGGTTTAAGGAAAGAGGAGGGTGGGTCAGTTAGTCAGTCATTCAGACAGTCAGTCAGTCACAGCGGTCTCAGGTGCATTTACACAGGAACAGCAGGTGCAAATGGCAGTCTCGAGAGAAATTTGAGATGTCAAAAATTGTACACAGCAGCTTTTGGTGGATTGGTAAAAACAAAAACTGCAAAAAAAGTACCTCCTGGATCTTATCTGGCATTCTCCAGAAATGTATATAGTGGTACATTTTCAGTATGAGCCTGGGTTGGAAAACTCAGTTGTATTGCAGTGTGCTCTGTGAAAACGGAGGCTTTCGAAAGCTGACGCATTTTAGGTATGTGACCAATTCAGCTAACGTGGTGGACCACATTGTAAAGCAGATGTTTAGGATGCTGTCCATTTTGACCACTTTATTAAAGATTAATGTCAGTCTGTACATGCTCCATATAGCTTCTCTTCAAAGGACACAGAATGTTTACGAGGAGATATAGTTTAGCGGTGAAAATAGACAACAATTGCGACATTTCGCTGTGGCGTTTTAAAGAGATGGAAAGTAAATGAACAGCCGTATGATGCAGATAAAAGCGTCTTACATCTGTTCGCATAGGCAGTACATGAACGAAAGTGTTTTCAGTAGTTTTCAGTAGTGTGGATGACGGAAAGAATTGAAAACACCAGTGTGGCCATGGAGCGTTTTTAGATGAAATTCAAATGTATCTGTATTAGTTTAGATGTAGCCTTAATTATTTAGTTGCAGTAAACACCCTGAACACTCTCTCAGTCTGTTCTGTGAGCGTAGACAGACCTCGGAGATGCTTGACTCAGAGAACCACACCTCTGGCCCGTTCCCCTGTGAGGAATTACCGTGAAAATCACATTCAGTCAAGCCAGATCCATCAGCAAAATAATGGGGCCCTTTCAATGCATGTGGTTTTCCTCAGCAGGCAAACAGCTTTTTTTAGAGGTCTGAATGGTGTGATTGTTGTCCCTGCAGGTTGTTATCTGGACCACAGAAACCATAATAGTATAAAACCTCAAATTATCATCCATTTATTAGTATAAAAAATTTTAGCTGTCTGATTAATGGTGGCATGGTGGCTCAGTGGTTAGCACTGTCGCCTCACAGCAAGAAGGATGCCGGTTCGAGTCCCGGCTGGGCCAGTTGGCGTTTCTGTGTGGAGTTTGCATGTTCTCCTCGTGTTTGCGTGGGTTTGTGTGTGAATGTGAGAGTGTATGGGTGTTTCCCGGTACTGGGTTGTGACTGGAAGGGCATCCGCTGCATAAAACATATGCTATAATAGTTGTTGGTTCATTCCGCTGTGGCAACCCCTGATAAATAAGGGACTAAGCCGATGGAAAATGAATGATTAATGGATTTTCTCATACTGTTAATGCATTTAAATAAAAGCAGATAATCAAGGCCTTTGAATAATTGGAAATGCATTGAATTGGTGCTGTGTGTAAAGACAGTTTGGAAAAACCCAATGTTTGGGAGCTTGGTATTGCTAAAATTTTGAGGCTAAGTAGGCTTTAACTTTAAAGCAATTCCATTATGGCCCGCTTTTATGGCCGTTTCCACTGTCAAAAGGTACCTAAAATCGAACCATACCGTACCACTTTTTGGGCACCCTTTGCAAATGGTACCTAGCACAGCAAAAGGGCACCAAAAGGCGGAGCTAGACACGCAGCTGAACGCTATTGGTTTACAGAGATGCGTCACTCGCGCGTACACAAGCGGAGAATGAAAACAAAGTAAGCGCCCTTTTTAAAAACCCAGCCGAGACATTACACCGTAATACTATATACATATATTAAAGCGCATATTGTAGGTTAGACACCTCAGTGAGTCAATGTGCGTAAGAGTAAGGTAGGGACTAGATTTAGTTCCTTAAGTTAAGTCCTTAAGTTTCTTTAGTTCCTTAAGTTTATTATTAAGCCATCTGGAGTCGTTTTTAGTCACGGAAATTTACTTTGGTATCTGAAAAATCGCCAGACCGGAAGTGACGTGGGATGAGGCAGATCATGCATATACACAGTATGAAGACAACTGATTGTGGTGCACGTTTGGTTGCTGAGATAAGATATTCACAGAGATTCACATAAACGACAGACCACAGCCATATAATTATAAGCCTGTGGACAGACCAGCAGACAGAACAGCAGTCAGAGAAGTGTAATTGAACTGTATTGTGAGTAGAAAAGAGCAGGTTCATGGTGAGAGACCAGTGTTGGCTTACAGACAGATATGCAAGATAACAAAATCTTATCTGGCAATAGCAAAGCTAGTATTGATCATCTATAAGTATTAATACTTACCAGTAACAGAAACTAATAAGCATTTTAACACATTGTTATGCCACATTGACTCTATTTTTAAATTGTAGAAAAGTAAATACAAAACACAAATAACACAGAACGTCTGGAATAATGCAGAAACATGTACACAAGGTACTGTAAAACCTACAATATGCTCTTTAACAAGCCATGGTCGACCCGACCTCAAACAAACCTCTCCTCCAGGTAGCTTGCGATCAAGTGAATGTCTATATTCGAAAATAACGACCTTCTTGAGCCGATGATAATAACATTTGCGTGATTATTGAAGTGCTTCTTACATCCGATCCTGTCAGAAATGGACAAATGCGAGACCGACGCGCAAAAAGCAAGGGAGAAGCCGGAAAAAACAAAGGAGCAAATGATTCTTTCACCAACCTAAAACATGAACAAACTGCCGTGTTTAATTATTATCATCATCACCTTTTGGACTATTATGAACTCAGAATGACGGAATTACTTTCTATAAGAGGCTACATGTGCTGCTGAAGATTAAAGATGCAGATGAGAGGTGTGCACTGACAGTGCTATAGCTATATTTTGTGTTGTTTTTGAATCCAAATAAGGATTAAATGTCTGCTGTGTGTAGTTTATCTGTAATTGGTAACATATCAGAGACTGTAAGGGTCTGTATATGTTCATATATGCTGCATTTATTTATTTATTTTATATAAATGCAGACGTTACAGTAGGCTATTTCGTAAGGGTGTCACGATTAAAAATCGAAATCGATCGAAATTCATGCTTAATCTCGATTATCGAATCAAAAAATGGAATCGTCGATGCTGCCCCGCCCCTATGTCACGTCAGCAGCAGCTTGACTTGCCAAGCGGAAAAAAACTCACATGCACGTCAACCTAACAGCTACGAGACAGCATGGCAACTGCAGACGCAGGAGACCCATCGAAAGAAATTGAACCCCCTCCTCTTTCACTGAAGTCGCCGGTGTGGAAGTATTTTGGATTTCCAGTGAGTTATGTTGACAACGTTCGTGTTGTCAACAGAAAAAACACAGTTTGCAAGCTCTGCAATGTGCATATACCACATTATTCCACCGGCAGCACGACTAACATGGCCGGGCATCTCCGCAGGCACCACAAAAACATAGATGTGTCTGTTAAACCGACAATTGTAACACAAACTACTCTCCCGTCTTCATTTGGAATAAAACTTCCAAGCAACTCAACACGTGCAAAGGCAATTACAAGCGCGATAGGAGTATTTATAGCCGCGGACATGCGACCTTATTCAGTGATAGAAAACTCCGGTTTTCAGCATTTAATTAACGTGCTAGAACCGCGCTACGAAATGCCATGTAGAACGCATCTCACAGCTACGGTGATGCCCACCATGTACAATAATGTGAAGCAGAACGTTATTAAAGGTCTTAGCAGTGCACATTTAGTGTACATTCAGTGAACAAAGGTCAGATGTTATTATATTGCATATACGTCTTAAAATGGCATAGCTTGTGCTTTAAAAAAATTTTTTGTTATCGAATCGTGACTTTAGAATCGAAAATGTAATCGAATCGAGGATTTGGAGAATCGTGACACCCCTACTATTTCGCACTATTTCATTGATCTGCAGTTATAATCAAATTATGTTTGTAGAAAAGTTAGTAATAAACATTTATACACAAGTATTTATGTGTATAAAGCATCTGTTTTGTGATAAGTACTTCTCGTATGATTTGTGAGCGACCTGTACAGCTATACTTTAAACGCGATATCCCCGAGTGCGAGTAACGTCGACTGCAAATTTCTGTCGTAAACCACGCCCACCAAAATGGTACCCTTGGGATATATTTTTAGGGGGTCAATATTATTATGCCCTGATTGGTTACAAAACAAACCACTGTTGTCCAATGACTTGCCTGATTAACCTGATTAAGCATTTAAATTGTACTTTAAGTTGAATATTAGTATCTTGCAACATATTATTAGTACAAAATTAGGTAACTCTTTATTTTGATGGTCCATTTAAGTATTAGTAGACTGTCTGCTTAATATCTGTTGATACTGCTGCTAAACAGACATTTTGCAAGAAACTTTGCAAGTACATGTCAACTTACACTAACCCTAACCCCAACCCAAACCTAACAGTCTACTTATGATCTAATGAATATTAGTTGGCATGTAGATGCAATGTAACTTAAATTTAACAAAGGGACCATCAAATAAAGTGTGACCCAAAATTATGTACGTTCATCATGGTAAAGACAAAATAAATTAGTAATTAAAAAATTTGTTATTAAAACTATTAAGGTTAAAATAGAATAAATATCTTCATTAAACATCACTTGGGAAATGTCTGCATTTCTGTCGTATCTGCTTGTCTGTCTTTTTTCCCTCTGTTTAGTTCTCACATGTCTGTCTCTCCGTCTGTCTTCTGCAGTACCTGGTGATGGATTACTATGTGGGCGGTGACCTCTTGACTCTTCTCAGCAAGTTTGAGGATCGTTTACCAGAGGACATGGCCCGATTCTACCTGGCGGAGATGGTTCTGGCCATCGATTCTGTGCATCAGCTCCATTATGTCCACAGGTGAGAGCATTCAGCAAGCAAACCGCCCTGCTTTTCTTTCTCCTCCTCT
This sequence comes from Danio aesculapii, assembly GCF_903798145.1. NCBI lineage: Eukaryota > Metazoa > Chordata > Actinopteri > Cypriniformes > Danionidae > Danio > Danio aesculapii. Next base: position 44,752,640 of record NC_079451.1, on the reverse strand, counting down.
TTTTTTTCATTTCTGTCGCTGTGACATTTGGAGCAAATTGCAAGGAAATAGTTTGTGTGTGCTGGTCTGTGGGAATGCGAATTCTTTTGGGAACACAGGAACTGACCAAATTGTTCTGATTTCAGCAGTCACAGAGAACATTTCAGTATTGGCCTATGCCTGCCTAGTTCCTGCAATCAATTTATTTTTGCTGTTTGTTTAAAACTACTTAAAATGAGCTGAAACAACACAATTCTTGAGATGTTTTATTTAATTTTTTTACGTTCAATCCTCTTAAATTTGTTGGTCCCACTTTATATTAAGTTACCTTAACTAATATATACTTACACTGAAATTATTCATTCGTTACAGTGCACTCATTGTGTAAATATACATAATATATTGTACTTATACTTAATAAAATACCTGCATATAATTACATCTGTAATTAACTTCGATAAGTGACATGTGAATTTCCCTTTGGGGATTAATAAAGTCAAACAGAACATTTGTAATTGCACTGTTGATCATTGCTTACACGTTAAACTATAGAGACACCACTTAACTACTACCTAAACCGACCCAAATGCCACCTCATAAGCGGCAGAAGTGTTCAGAAATACATTATAAACACATTAAGTAGGTTGTATTTATTTTTTGATGCAAGTGTATAGCAGTTCAGGACACTTGATATAAAGTTAACTCAGTTGATTTGTGTTGGGACAGGATGAATGAATTGTGTTGAATCTGCATTTTTTTACAGTGTGTTGCATTTTATATATGGAGCGCACACGTTTAGCAGTAACGCTCAGAGGCACCGGCCTCTCAGATGTGGCTCCAGTGGAATTGATTTATTCTGGTCTTGCTAATTGCAGGCTGCTGCTTGAGGTCCGTGCGTACAGTGCTCTGGGAACTCAATAAGGACTGTAATTACAGGTTTAGCCACCCCGACCGTGAGAGATTTGTTTTGGACAATTTAGAAGGGGTACGATACTTCGGGCAACTCCCTTCCAAGAAAGAAAAATAGATGAGGTTCAGCTTTTACCCACGTTAAAGTGCATCGTCCAATTTTGGACAGATTTACTCAAGCTTGAAATGAAAGGTTACATAACTTCATCCGTAGTAAAACCCACATTTTAGGTGCTGTGTGGGGCTTGGCCTGACGAAGGGGCGGGGCTTGCATTGTTTTCGTTTATGCAGGAACGCAGTGCAGGAAGTTGCCTATTTGTGTGCCAGTCTGTGAATTTCCTGTTTGACCCTACATGCTGGAGGCAGGGTTCGTATTGGTACTGGAAATCTTGCTTGATTTTTCTTTTATTTATGACTTAAGGTTTATGTTTTTATTAAATGTTTGAAACTGCTTATGTAATTGTGTTGCTTACATAATAATTTATCTTACTAAATAGCTAATAATAATGATTAAAGACATAATTCATCCAAAAAAAGGAAAATTCTCACCCTTAAGGTGTTCCAAACCTTTATGTGCTCCAAAATTTTAATTCTGTCATCATTCATTTACTCACCCTTTACTTCTTTGAACTCTTTATGAGTTTCTTTCTTCTGTTGAAGATATTTTGAAAAAGGTTAAAAACTAACATTTTCAGCTGTCTTCATAATATCTTCTTTTGTATTCAAAAGAAACTCATAAAGCTCTAAAACAGGACATTTACAGCTGCTCACAGAGCTGTTCCCCTCATAAGACATGCATGATAATGACAGCTTTTGATTAATCTCATTTTCATTTTAATTTGATTAATCTCCCAACCCTCGAATGTGATGAAATAAATAACTAAAAATATATATATATAATGTTAATTTGTAGTTTGCCACACACAATTTGTAAATGCATCTGGAAAGTGCTTGAAAAATTGCTTAAAGTCCACATGCACCAGAGACCATTTTCTTTTTTGTATTGTGACGGTTTCTAGAAACAGTCGGCGTGGCTTGTGTTATTCTATTGCAAGCGGATTGATGTAGTAAAGTAGGCATTTCATTTAGAAACATCAGAAAAGGGTTTGGGGAGAGTTATTACAGCCTAATGCTGTGTTCACATCAGATGCGGCACGTGCAAATAAATCGCGTTATTCACGGCTAAATAGCCGCGTGAACCTTTCGAGTTTTTCTCACTTCATTCGAGCATCAATTCGCTTCTTTCGCACATCAGATTCACTCCACAATAGAGGCGGATTCGTGTTATGGGCGGGGCTTCTTTCTGCCCGGTCATTCTAGCTTCGTTGCTGAATGGCTAACATGGATTTTATTGAAATAATAGCTGTGATTTAAGTGCTTTATGAAGGCTAAAAAAACAGCGCAGATTCGTTCGGTGCTGTGTCTGAGTCCACTAGATCCTTTCAGAGGTGCAACCAGCTCTGGGACTTCATCAGCTCCTCCAGAAACTATACCTGGATGATGGCCGTTTTCAGCGGTGCTTTAGACTGACCCCAGCCCAGTTTGATGAACTGCTGTTCGATGTAGGCAAGAGGATTTCCTCACGAGACACCAACAACAGGCACCACGTCATAATCACTCCCCTACAAGAGAAAGCTCCTGATTGATTAACTCAGCATGGGTGTTCTGCTGAAGTTCCGATTTTCCAGCTCGAGCAATACGCGCATCATGTTTATACGCGCAGGATGTTTATTCATCTCTTTGCATTGACTTAACATGTGAATCACTCGATCTTGACACTTCATTCGCATCTGGTGTGAACGCAGCATCACAGACTCCTTCTCACCATTTCTGTTTGTTGTCAAAACTGTCAGTTGGAGGGGCGTGGTTAAGTATGTTAGCCACGCCCAATAACTCAGACAGATGTAACTTGAGAATTTAACTGAAAACAAAACCAACTGCATTTTCAGATTTCAATTTAAGATTACAGGGGCAAACTATTATTTTTGTCTTATTGACATGCACGGATAAATTATTTACCACGAAACTAGCAATGTGAGCTAACAAAATCAATATGGTTATTTTTGATTTAATTTTTTCTTTGTAAATTTGACTTTGTTAAAGGTGTAAGAACCCTGTGGAGGCTTTTCAAGTCTGTTGAATATCGTACACGTTCCTTTGCCGTCAGTGTTTTTTACTCTCTCAGGTGCTTGTTATTGGCCATTAGAATATAAAGTCCATGTTTTCCCCCCTGCAGCAGTGTGCTTCTGTTGCTGCTTATGCTCCATCTACTTTCCTCCTGTCCAGTTAAAGCTGTTTGCATTTGAGCACTAGTCACAGCTCGCACCATATGTTCAGTGATAAACCGTGACATGTTTTGGCCAAGACAGCTGTTCCTCTTATCTTACAGCTCTCTTATGTTGATACACTTGCATGACTGGCCTGATGGCTTCTTGCTGTGATTAGCAAGAATTTCAGTGTTTTTGCTTACTTTTTTGGAGTCTTGTGTTAAATATGTAGCATTCATATTTATCAGCTGAACGGAAGACTGAATGTCAACACACAATTGACCTCATGCTCTTTCTTAAAGGAGACCTGTTATGCAAAAATTACTTTTGTTGAGTGGTGTTCAATGCAGTTGTGTGGCAATTTTATTCTTTTTTTTTTTAATAATCAAACAGTCTGCAGAAACACGTTGATTGACGTTCTCCCTATGTATGTGTCATCGGAGAGGGAAAGCCATTAGCCCATTAGTGATGATTTTCCCTCATTAGCATAAACAGCCCTGAGTGAGAAGCAGTCGCTTTTGCAAACAGGGCTAGGAGCACGATCTCATTTGAATTTAAAGGGACAGTCACCAAAATGCCACAATTTGGATCAGTTTCAGAGTTATAAAACAATATTTGGGGGGTGTATTACAAACAAAGGCTCATTCTGAAAATGTCCCCCTATATGTCTGGAGATCGTGAATTTTGTAGCTAGAAGTACGTATGGTTGCATTTCGTCTTTAGAATAAACGCTACGAGGCGGTATGGCGCTCTTCCTTTTCGAGCTTACCAGCTTTTTCTGGATTGCTTTTAAAACACTGTCGGTTGGGTTCAGGGAAGTGGGTGGGCGCTGGTCAATCGATGCTTTTTAAAACACTATTGTTTGGGTTTAGTGAGAGAGGAGGGTCAGTTGATTGGTCAGTCAGTCAGTCAGTCAGTCAGTCAGTCGACAGCAGCCTCTGGTGGATTAATGCAAGAACGGCAGGCATGAATGGCACTCGCAAGAGAAATTTGAGATATGAAGAAGCATACACAGCAGCCTCTGATGGATTCATCAAAAAAAAAAATGCAAAAAACGTACCTCCAGGGACTTATTTGGCACTCTCCAGAAAAGTATATAGCGGTACATCATCAGAATGAGCCTGGGTTGGTATATTAAGTTGAAACTTCACATACACACTCTAGGGACATCAGTGACTTATTTTACATCTTGTAAAAAGGGGCATAATACGTCCCCTATAATGGACCTTTCGGTCATCTGTGCACATTATTCAGAAACAAAATTAGCTTTTTTTGGCTTTTTTTAATACAAACTTAATTGATTTGTTAATTAGATTTTACTTCCTTTGTACTTTAGGCTTCTTTTATTAAAGACATAGTTCACCCGAAACTGTAAATGCTGTCTTCATTTACTCACCCTTCACTTTTTCTGTTGAACATGAAAGAAGATATTTTGAAGAATGTCGGAAACCTGTAACCATTGACTCTGGATGTCAATTATAGGCTTTCAGCTTTCTTTAAAATTTGTTCAAATTTAAAAAAATGTTCAACAGAAAAAAGAAACTCGCTTGTTTGGAGCCACATAAGGGTGAGGAAATTATGAGTAAATGAAAATTGTTGGGTGAACTTTTAAAGCCCAAAAAATCTAAGCCAAATCAGATTTAAGCCAAATCATCTTCATATAAATAAAGTTAGGTCCTTCCATATATTTCTAAAATATCTTTTGAGCCCATGTATAATGACTATCAATGTTTCCTAATCTAATAGCATAATAATTTTACTTTGACCAATTCTGACCTTTTTTATTTTTGTTTCACAAGTTGTGAGGAGTGTTTTCAAACTATCATAAACTATTATTTTATTACATTTAGAACATGATGAAAAATATTTTCTATGGTATTCGATCTTTAGTAGTTGTCTAAAACTGCAATTTTCACTCTTGACTAGATGTCCTGAGGGCCTTACACTTTTTTCTTTACAATTTAATCACTGTTTAGTGTGATCAGGAAGTCTTAAAATGTCTTAAATTTCATTAATGAAATTTTAAGCCTTAAAAATTTCTAAATCCAATTTCTAATTGGAAAAATTTCTGGAATAATGTGTTGTAGATCTTAAATGATTTTAACCCAGTCTTATTTTTCTAATGTCCATGTAAATCTTCCCAGTACCCATCCACTCACAATTATTTTCAAACACAATTGATGAAACCATACATCTCAATAAATTTATAATTTTTTTTTTTACATTGTTTTTTTTATTCATTAACTCAATTTACCAATATAGTTCAATTATCTTCCTTAGAATAAGATTTGTGGAAAAGTTCTCCATGTATTTACAACTACCTGATGAGGACATTGACTTGGGCTGACGGGTGTATACATTTAGTTTGTTATAGTTTTTTAACTTGTCTCATTTTATTTTTTAATTTATGCTTGTTTTGACATTTTTAAAATATGTGGAGCAGAAATCAATTAAAATAAAAAGTAAAGTAAAAATATTTAGAAGTATAAGTATGAAATTTCATTCGTAATGGTCTTAAAAAGTCTTAAATTTGACTTGCTGAAACTTGCAGAAAACCTTGTGATGTTGTTTTGAAGCAACACAATAAATAGGAAGCAAAAGTGTCTCCATCCTTGACTTTAAAAGAGGACATCTGTGAATAGTTATGCTCTAAATTTCACTGTACTTTGTATAGTGACAGTACAACTTGTATTTGGGTTCAGTCGAGTGCAATCCATATTTGTAAACTGAGTGCATGGATGAGCTTTTAACACTGTACTGACCTGTTCACCAGGGGGGTCAGCGGTTTATGTCCTGCATTGCTGTCATTCTGCATGCAGACAGGTATGTGACACGCCCAGGACCAACCCTCTAAACACCAGCAGACCAGCAGCAACAATCTCCTGAATGCAGGTTATTTTCAGCGCCTCCTCCTCAGTGTCTGGCTATGAGCGAGACTGCTCAGCGTCTGACTGACATCCAACACTCATTTTCCTCCGAGAGCATAGTGGCGTGTCTGGCATTTTGACACCTCGTTGTCACTTCTGAAGCTCTGACAGCCACACCACTGCCATCTGCAGTCTGTCTCCGCTCTGGCTCCACTTCGGCGATTGGTGCGTTGATTTTGTACAGTTTTTATGATGTCGGCTATTTCACTCGTCATTTGACTTTAGGCCGCTTATTTAAAGCTTACTTAAAGTCGCTACTTGTTAAGTGTTTGTCATTGTGAACTCTTTATAGACACGCACGCACGCACGCACGCACGCACGCACGCACGCACACACACACACACACACACAGACAGACAGACAGACAGACGTCAGAGAGCAGATTGCTGTCATGTTACCCAATCATGAGGCAGCTGATTTTTTTTGTAAAGCCATCAACCCTAATTTTAGGACAGTTAAGGTGTTTTGCATATGACAATTAAATACACTCACCGGCCACTTTATTAGGTACACCTGTCCAACTGCTCATTAATGCAAATTTCTAATTAATAATCAGCCAATCACATGGCAGAGAATGATCCAGTGAGCGGCAGTTCTGTGGGCACAAATGCTTTGTTGATGCCATAGGTCAGAGGAGAATGGCCAGACTGGTTCCAGCTGATAGAAAGGCAACAGTAACTCAAATAATCACTCTATAACCGAGGTCTGTAGAAGAGCATCTCGGAACACACAACACGTCCAACCTTGAGGCGGATGGGCTACAGCAGCAGAAGACCACACTGGGTGTCACTCCTGTCAGCTAAGAACAGGAAACTGAGGCTACAATTCACACAGGCTCACCAAAATTGGAAATTGAAGATTGGAAAAATGTTGCCTGCTCTGATGAGTGTAAATTTCTGCTGCCACATTCCGATGGTAGGGTCAAAACATGACCCATCAACAACATGAAAGCATGGATCCATCCTGCCTTGTATCAACAGTTTTGGCTGGTGGTGGTGTAATGGTGTGGGGGATATTTTCTTGGCACACTTTGGGCTCATTAGTACCAACTTAGCATCGTGTCAACGCCACAGCCTACCTGAGTATTGTTGCTGACCATGTCCATCCTTTTATGACCACAGTGTACCCATCTTCTGATAGCTACTTCCAGCAGGATAACGCGTCATGTCATAAAGCACAAATCATCTCAGTCTGGTTTCTTGAACATGACAACGAGTTCACTGTACTCAAATGGCCTCCACAGTCTCCAGGACTCAATCCAATAGAGCATCTTTGGGATGTGGTGGAACGGGAGATTCGCATCATGGATGTGCAGCTGACAAATCTGCAGCAATTGCATGATGTTATCATGTCAATATGGACCAAAATCTCTGAGGAATATTTCTAGTACCTTGTTGAATCTATGCCACGAAGAATTAAGGCAGTTCTGAAGGCAAAAGGGGGTCCAACCCAGCACAAGTAAGGTCTAAATGGGCCGGTGAGTGTTTATCAGTAATGAAAATTTTATTTAATTACCATTAGTTGAATAAATATGGAAAGGAATGTCTGGATGCAAAACATCTGAGTGGTTCATTTAACAGGCATCATTTTGTGAAGTATGTTTATTTTTTCATTTTTTAAAGTTAATTATAGCTTGAACAGATTGCCAGACTAGTTTTCTGAAATGCAGAAATCAAAAAAAAAAAAAAAGGTTATTTTCAGATTGCAACACTTTTAGGCCAAGGCAATATCTGCAGATGTTTTCTGCATCTCTGCTGCTTTGGAAAAAAATCTTTCTGTGGTATTCCTCAACATGACCTGCCATTTTCAAAGTAGTGGATAAAGCAACCACATTTTGACCATTTTTGGACCATTTTTTGTCTCAAAGTTGAATTACCATGCAGAATAAATGTATTTTTGAGATTACAATGTGAGCACAATTGACAAACACCATTAATTTAAATCTCGATACTCGAGACACCTCTAATATTACATACTGCAATCTGTTTAAAAATATCATCCTCCACTGAATGCTTGTTTTCCATTCTGGACACAACCAAAGTGTTCAGTGAGATCCTGATGGCCCTTGAAGGCTTTCAAACTGAGGGTGTGGTGTGGCACAGCTGCACAGCCTCTTGGGATGGCCAGGATCGTCCATCTTTGCCTGGAATTCCAGGAGCTCCCATAGGAATGAACAGCACTGCAGCTTCTGAGCCCAGATCCTCCACCACATCACTGATCCCCATCTGCAGAGCCGTGCAGGCCGCAAGAGAAAGCCCCCTTGCATTCCTGCGGTATATTTTAGCAGGAAGCTGACACTGAAGTCAGCAGTAAACTACCGTGACCTTCACGTGGCAGTTCACGGCTTCCTGTTCTTACAGCGCAGCAACTGTAAGGCTCACATTTATGAAGTACAGTGAGTGTCCAGCTGGAGGAAGCTACCACTTACTGTAGGTCATAGTGATTTAGGGTGGCTGAATGTAGATTTAAGAAACTCTTGTGGTATTTTAGTGACCAGCAGACAGCAATTTCTTGGGTTTGCTTGTAAAAGAGTCTAAACGCGAAGTTCTCTTTCATTCTTTGGTTAGAAAAAAAAAGAAGAAAAGAAATAGCTTTGCAGTGATTTGCTTATAAAGAGCATACATCTTCTGTTTAAAGTCCACATGAACCGGAAGCAGCTGCGACCGTTTCTTTGTTTCATATTGTGATGCAGTTCCCAGAAAAACAGAATATTAAAACAGTGGGCGTGTTTTTTTATTATTTATTTTTTTACTGCGATCTGATTGGATGTAGTAAAGTAGGCATTTCATTCAGAAAGATGGGAAAAACTGTTTGGGGAGAGTTATTACAACCTAACAGACTCCTCCTCCTCCTCACCATTTCTGTTTGTTGTCGAAACTGACAGTTAGAGGGGCGTGATTAAGTATGTTAGCCACGCCCAATACCTCAGACAGACCGAATCTGAGAATTAAACTGAACACAAAACCAAGTGCATTTTCAGATTTCTATTAAAGATTACAATAGCAAACTATTAAAAAAAACATTTATGACATGCACAGATGGATTGTTCACCGCAAAACTAGCAATATGAGTTAACAAAATCAATATGGTTAGATTTGATTTCATGTGCACTTTAAGGGCCATTACACAGCGAGTTGACACCAAACATCTAGAGCTGACGAAACCCAACTATGTTGTCGCCTCAAGTTGGCTCACGTCTGGTTCCGTCTGGACCAAAAAGATGCACGTGACCACACCAAACGGACAAAAGCTGACTGATTCAAGAGTATACGTTCTGCATCTGCTGAGAGGACATGTCTTTCTGCACCACAGAGGGCAGTATCTGTTTTCTCATTCAGAAAAGCAAAACTGGAACTTCTGACGTGTGCGTGGAAAGCGTAAACATAGCAGCATTTAGTACTGTTAACACAATAATTGTGAAAAATATCAAAGGCAAATCAGAGGTAAGACTTTCTCATACATAGCCTCATTTCAATTGTCAAGGGTTATAAAATGTATATTCAATCTTTTTTCAATTTATCTATTTCAATAGCACTTTTACAATATCGAATGTGTCAAAGCAGCTTAACATAGAAGTTCTAGTGAATTGAAACTGTGTTGAAACAGTTGAAGTTGAGTTTAGTTCAGTTCAGTGTGGTTTTATTTTCACTGCTGAAAGTCCAAACACTGAAGAGCAAATCCATTCTATATCAGTGTATCTGTTCTATAAAAAAAATCATGTTGGTAGTATATATTTTTTATTAGTTCAGTTAGACAGCATGCTTTCACTTTCGTATTTGACAGGAAATGCATATTTACTGGTAGGAAGGACATCTCGCCCTACTCAGCCATATATATGCTATTCTATAACCATAATGCACTGTGATTTAGCCTTGTTTTTTAGTTTGTTGGATTGTATTGCTTTCTCACTACAACTGAACCGCTCTAGATTTCGTTTCAACCAAGCTGAGACCACCTCATTCAGACAGTCTCAGACCCATTGTGTTGCCGTGGATCCGACTATGATATCGGGGTTCACATATGCCCAAACGCGCCAGGTTCTAAAAACAAATGTCTAGGTGTGAAAGCACCGTGAGACTACACAATAGTCAACTTTTGAAGTAGATTAATGGTCCTTTCACACTTGGTTCAATTGCCTGGACTGTACTCAAGTTTGATTGTCTCCTTTGGCCACCTTCTAGGTTGGTTTGTGTTCACATCGTCTTTTTTCCTTCTGAACCCCGGTATACTTGCATCATCGAGCTGCTGTTGTGTGTACGGCTGTTGCAGGGTGACTGCCAGGAAAGCAAAGCGCCAAAATGGAAAGACATGCACATCGTGGTTGTTCGGCTTTTACTGAATCTTTTGTTTTGGACACACAGAAACCGACTCGTGTCTATCTGAAGCAAAAGTATAATAAACATTATAACACAACGTGATGTCTGCAGAAGCTGTTTTTGGAGAAGACAAGCAGACATTATCACTGTTTTTGTCCTGGCTTAGTTCTGCTTGTCACCAAGGTACAGTCCATGATACACAGACACACACGAATGAACGTTACGAAAACGATAGTTTGTTGTACTGTTGGAGGTTTTCTTCCGTTATTTCGTGCGATTGCATTCATATCAGAAGTGAACCGAACCAGAGTTCGCGTGAGTGTTCACCAGAGACCTCTTTCAGGCAGACTCGGTTACGGTTCACGGGTGTGCACCCGAGTTCAGAAGACACGTTCACACTAGCTAATCGTACCAAACTCTGACATCAAACGAACCCGGGTGCGGACCAAAAGTACTAGTGTGAAAGCACCCTTAAACCTTTCATCCAATTTGTCCTAAAAGCATTGAACAACAGTCTTTCTTGATGTAGGACAATCCAAAAAACTGTTTTGATCCAAACGTTGACTACTGGAGACTAAATAGAGCTTGAAATGTTTGACCATTGCTTGAATGAAATTTTTTTTGCATGACAAATCGATGGTACAGTCCAGAATATCTCTTGATCAGCGTTCTGAAGAGTGTAGAAGTGTTTGTTTAATGTGTCATAAATTAAAAGAAAATCTCTTGCACACATCAGATCAATTTGATGAGTTCTTCACATAAAAATCAACCTTCAGGCTTTCATGGATTGCCTAGGAAGTCTGGGAAGGTCTCTTTTTTTAAGTTTCATTACAAGCTGTTAAAACATTGGCAATAAAAAAGTATGAATACATGAAAGCACTTCTATACGGCCCCTATGTGAGGTTTAGTCTCTTTGAATAAAAATGGGGTGTTTTGGATGGGGAATTAACCTCTCCATCACAGCTCTGCTCCAAGCTATTGTGTAATCTGGGTTAATATTGATTCAGGTGTGCATGTTTTCTGCTCCAATGAGTCGCTGGCAGAGAAAATCTTGCCTGGAGCTCATTCTGATCGTAAGCATTTGCTCAGTCATTCTGAGATCTTCTCACTAGTGGTTTAGTCAGGATAAATCAAGCTATTGACCTTCCTCTGGACTGTGTGCAGATATTGATCAGAATTTCTGAAGGGCCCCCCCTTTTGCCCCATTCTCTCGGGACGATAGCCTGGTGGGTTGAACAGATATGGTCCTATTCTGACCAGGTCCTTGGGGTCTGTGAGAGTCGACTGCCAATAACTATCATCAGATAATGATTGGAACTGTCTTAGTCAGCGTCCTTAAGGATAAACAGTCAACTGTTTTCCCTTCGGCATACTTTTTTCCTTTAACTGGGAGTCTGGGAATGAAATGAGCTGTGATGTTTGGCTAATACTGTAATTATGGGAATTGCGATATTGTAGCAATTAAAATAAAATTATGATGCTGTGAAACTTATTATTCGACAGCATGATTAAGTTGTTCAGGTATTTGAGCTGGTAAACTGTTGTTTTGTTTTATTTTTTTTTTTGTTTATTTTATTTTAAAATGTATTTATTTTATTATTTTTGTTCTGTTCTATATTATTTATTTTTTATTTTATTTAAATTTATTTTATTTTATTTTAAAATGTATTTATTTTATTATTTTTGTTCTGTTCTATATTATTTTATTTTATTTTTTATTTTATTTAAATTTATTTTATTTTATTTTAAAATGTATTTATTTTATTATTTTTGTTCTGTTCTATATTATTTTATTTTTTATTTTATTTAAATTTATTTTATTTTATTTGAAAATGTATTTATTTTATTATTTTTGTTCTGTTCTATATTACTTTATTTTTCATTTTATTTAAATTTATTTTATTTTAAAATGTATTTTATTTTATTATTTTTTTTGTTCTGTTGTATTTTATTTTTTTATTTTAATGCAGTTTAATTTAATTTTATTATGTTTGAATTTATTTATTTGTTTTATTCATTTCAAAATTTGTTTTATTTTGTCCTGTTGTATTTTATTTTATTTTAATGAAGTTTAATTTAATTGTATTATGTTTGAATTTATTTATTTATTTTTGCACAGTGTTCAACATGAACAAGCAGTAATCAGATGCATTTTCCCAAATGTGGAATATGTATAAATATTGAGTAAATGTTTTTGATTTATTCTATAAAGATTAATAACATTTCTTCCAAACATTGAAATAAAGATATTGTCATTAGAGCTGCTTTTTCAGAAAATGACTGATTAGGTCCTAATTATAAATGTTTTCATAATGTTTGTAGATATTTTTTGTTTAAATTATTATTATTATTTTTTTTTTTTCATTTTTCCACAGTATTAAACATGAACAAGCAATAATCGGATGCTTTTTTAAAAATATTTGGTAATATTTCTATGTGGAATATGTATAAATATTTGATGGATTTATTAGGTTTGGGTTTGAGTAAATGTTTAAGTAACTCTTTGTTTTATTCGTTAAAGATTAATAACATTTCTTCCAAAAATTGTCATTTAAACCTTTAAGTTTAGAAAATGACAATTGGTCATAACAACAAATGTTTTCATAGTTTAAAAAAATATATTAGAAATATATATTTACATTAACCTAATATTTATTTGTTAAAGTTAAAGCACCTAGATCCACTGTAGACTCCACATCCTGTTGTTAGTGGAAGCAGTATCTCCATCCCTGTACTCTTCACGTTCTTGTTGTATTTTCTGGCCTTTTTAAGTCATTTTAGATGCTTTTAAGAAAAACAGCACCTGTTCAGGAAGTGGAGGCCTGTTGTAAACCACTAAACAGGATGTGGTGTAAACCCTGAAGGAAGTGGTACACCGCTGCTAGTTGTTCCTCTCCTCATAGGAAGTGATGTCTCATTTCCAGGAAATGAGACGTGGTTCTTTCTTTGTGAGATCCTCATTGTGACGGAGATGAGGCTTTGTGATGGTATTGCTGGAGAGCTGACCGTGAGATGTTAGTGGTCAGTAATTCATGCCGGTCTGATGTCAGGGCAGATGGTGGACACAGATCAACCATGCTTTTATTTAAAGCAGGATTACACTGACCACTTGTCCTCTCTGCGTGTTTCTTGAAGGCTTTATTTAACTCTTTTTGTTGATGTGTAGTTAATTGGCTTGTCTGAATAGTGCGGGAAATGTGCAACAAATGTGATTTGGATGAAGTAAATTGGCCGTAGTAAATGAGTGTGTGTGAATGCCGGTGTGTATGGGTGTTTCCCAGTGCTGGGTTGCGGGTAGTTGGTGGTTAATTCCAATGTGGCCATGCTTGATAAATCGGGGGCTAAGCCAAAGGAAATTAATGGAATGAATGCGCGCTTAGTTTGGGAATTTCTTAACAAAGGGTGAGGTTATCCTAGCTAGATTTAAAGCCAATTATACAGCAGAAAGTGAGAGCTGGTCTGATGAGCTGATTCTCACTAAGCTTGAATATTGGCAACCACATTTTTATCTTTTTTATTTAATTTTTTATTAATACATTTAATGAAATATTTATTATTTAAAATTTTCTCATTTAAAATGAATTATTTTTTCTACTTAAATAGTTTAAAAAAAATTATTATTGTTTTTTATTTTATTAATTTCATACATTCATTTTCCTTCGGCTTAGTCCCTTTATTAATCAGGGGTCGCCACAGCGTAATGAACTGCTAACTTTTCCAACATATTTTTTATGCAGCGGATGCGCTTCCAGCTGCAACTCAGTACTGGGAAACACCCATACACTCTCATTCACACACACACACACACACACTACGGCCAATTTAGCTTATTCAATAGGGTCCATGCACAGCTAGTGTTTTTTAGCCAATGATCAACCTCCGGTGAAAGCTTTATGTGAATATTTTCAATTTCATGAGGTTCCTTTTACAGCATCAATGTTGTAATGTAAGTACAATGCATTCAGTTACTTAAGCATCCATTTGGTTGTTAAAGCGTGAAAATAGATGAAACACCGTTTAAACACAGGCACCGTTATTAGCAGCATGCTAGCGCAGAAATTCCATTGATAATACAGGGGTTAAAATAATTTCCATATTTTAAAGACATGGTGTGAAAAAAAAATTATGCAGTGATATTTGTTTGGTCTGATACCCACTTCATATAGTATCTCAGCCAGGCTATATTTAAAAAAAAAAAATCAGATCTTAAACGTGTCAATTTTGTATGGGATGACAATTAACCAGAAGTCATTGAGCTTGCTGACTGAAATTAAAAGCCCATGTGCATATAGCCCATTCACCTACAGCGCATGTGTTTGGACTGTGGGGGAAACCGGAGCACCCGGAGGAAACCCACGCCAACATGGGGACAACATGCAAACTCCACACAGAAAGGTCAATTGACCCAGGCGGGACTCAAACCAGCAACCTTCTTGCTGTGAGGTGACAGTGCTAACCACTGTGCCACCATGTCACTGTATTTTGTTAATTTAAATAAATTTTACTTTTTAATTTTATTTTAAATTTAATATTTAGTTTAATTTAATTTTGTATTTAATTTAATTTTTGCTATTTTATCTTATTGTTTTCTTATCTAAATTAATGTTTTTATTTTTATTTAAAAAATACAATTTTTTAAATGTTTAAATATTTTGTACCATTTATTATTTTTTATTTAATTTTGTTCGACTATTTTTCTTATTTTTTTCTTATTTAAATGAATTCTTATTTTTTTCTAAATTAATTCTAATTTATTTTTTAAAGTTTGTTTTAAAGTTTTACACCATTTGCTAAAATTTTATTTTTACTGTTTTTTATTTTATTTCAATTTTAATGTTTATTTCTTATTACTATTTAAAAATTGTATTATTTTTTAAATGTTTAAACATTTTTTGCACCATTTATTTAATTTTTAAAATTAAATTAAAAAACATTTTCTTAATGTTTTCTATTTTATATTTTAATGCGTTTTTCTTATTGTTATTAAAGTATTTTTTAAACACTTTTTAAAATTATATGTTAATTATATATTAAATAAAATGTTATTGAAAAGAAAAAAAAAAAAAAAAATATATATATATATATATATATATATATATATATATATATATATATATATATATATATATATATATACATACATAAATAATTTTTTTTGTTTATTTTTTTTTAACCATCAAGCTCTTTATTAAAATACTGCTCACTTTTTGTTGATTTATTCCTCTCTCTCTTTTTAATGTAAATAGCTTTTGCGAATGCTAAACATTTTGTGAACTTCAGGAAGCAGTTTTGGCCATTCTGTCTTTGTGAAAAGAGAAAATCGGGAAGACGAAGTAGCTGCTACTTGAATAAACATGCTCCTCACTGTAAGTGCCTATTTGCGGAAGGGTTGAGGAGGATGTTTGCTGTTTTGTCCACCCCCCTTCAAACTCGCGAGACTGACAAATAACAAATAGACGCAAGAGAAAGGAATGCTGGGTCACACTAAAGGCCATCAGTGTTTACTGTTTACGCATTTATAGAGAAAATTGCAAGGCTTTAAGTACAGCTCATGACTTTGGACCGCCTAGCCATGGGAAACCGCTTTCAGTTCATTCAGGACTCTCTTTCTGGCAATGCAAATTCAACTGTGCTTTATTGGCATGACAAAAAGTTAGTGTTGGGGGGTTTATTCAAATCTCTGACACTAAGCATGAGTTTTAGTAATAGTGGCGCTTGCCTTTGCAAACAAAGACTTCTTCTCAGTCTCGCTCAGTGTGGAATTCTCACTGTCTGTATCTTGGCAGTATGCGTCTCGTTTTCTGTAAACACCACAGCTGGTGTGATAAGAGTTTCCAGTGGTTTCGCCGTCTTGCTGTAAGGTTGGCATCAGATGCTTGCCTTAATAGGACATCACTCTCCCGCTTTTTTTTCTTTCAGTAGTTCTCTTTTATGCAGTGTTTATTGTTTATCTAAATTTGACCAATCAGATGAGGGCTTACTATCTTTAGCTCCGCCTTTCCAGTCATTGCTTCTCTGCTATTGGCTGGACCGGCTCAAATGTTAACCCAGAGCTGAAAATACAGACTAAAGGCGGGAGTAGAGACAAAAAAGGAAGATGACAACTGCCAATCAGACACTTTTTTTAAAACTTAATTAGAATTATTTAGATCAGAAAGACATATTTTACTTGTGTATTTTAATAGCATTGAATAAATAAAGGATTTAAAAACATAGCTAATAAAAATAGCATTTTTCTAGGCAGATGTGTACATAAAATTGGGGTGATATTATTTTTTCTTGACCTGTTAAGAACTCTGCCAACTGCAGTTTGCACTAACTGGAGTTTATTAATAGAGGATTATGGACAACCAGCGAACAGAGCATTACATTAATCTAATCGAGTGGTCATAAAACCATAAACTAGCTTTTCTGCATCTGAGACAGATAGTATGCTTCTTAGCTTAGGGATATTTCTGACATGAAAGAAGGCAGTTTTTGTGACATGATGGGAGATATGGTTTTTAAGTTAAGTTGCTGTCTAATCTCGTATCACATATTTTTTTCAGTATGCAGTAAATGTATTTTTTTGCACAATTTTTTTCCTTCTCCATTTCTTTAACTTCCTTTAGGTCAGTGCTAATTTAGGTCAGTGCTAATATTACATGCTTATAGTGCTTCTATTATATGTCAGTACAACAGTGCTGAAATTAACAAATTGTTTACAAACACACAAAATTTAAATCTGTTTGTGTTTGTTATTGGTTATTTTGGTCATATTTTGGTCGTTCACCAAACCAAATCACCTTTAAAGTGATGGTTCAGCCATAAAAAAAAATTTTCACACTATCAAGTGTTTCCAAACCTTTATAAGTTTCCTTTTTCTGTCGAACACAAAAGAAAAATGTTAGAAACCTGTAACCATTGACTTCCAAACAGAAAATACAAATGATTACTGGTTTCCAACATTTTTTTAAATATCTTCTTTTGTAGAGAGGAAACAAATTTGTGAAAATGAAGGGTGATAGAAATATTGGGGGTGTAATGGGACACAGAAGTTATGGTTCGGTATCTACCTTCCCAGTTTAATACAGGTTCAGTACAACAGGAATAAGCAACAAGCTCCCGGTGCTTGGTTTTTTCTTTAAAACAGGCAGCTTTGTGTATTACAAAAATGCTAAAGAAATCCATCAAAATGAAAATTTAAATTAGAAGATATTTAGTGTATTAAGCTTTCAAAGGTCAAATCCAATCATCTCCTATAACAGAAACACATTAGTTGTGCATTAAATGTATACATATAATATTCAGTAAGCTTCAAAACTCAGTAATGTCAGTTTCAAAGCAATGAACAATGCAACACTTACTTTTTTTGTCATATTTTCTTTTACTTTGTATAATTTTGCTGGTGTTTGTCTTGGATAATGGATAATGGAATGTGATAAAAGTTGATGTATTAATTCTTCTTAATTAGATTTTGCTTTTTTTCTTTTCTTATTGAGCCAATCTGAACAGACCTGCTGCCCATTTGCAGGAATCTCTTCTGCAGGCCTTCATAATCCAGCCATATCTGCCGCTGGTGCTCATCCCACATTTTCTGCTCAGATTTGAGTTGTATCGACAGTCTTCTGAATTCACTTCTCTCTAGCCTGTTCTGGCTGTGTGAGAACCCAGGCTGCTCCTATGTGGTCTTTCAATAAAACAAGAACCTTCACCTGCTTACTGAGTTTATAGTCTCTCCTTCATGTCCTTTAATGGGTCTCCTACATCTGCCAAATTTGGAAATCCGAGCGCCACATGTGCCACTCCAGCCTGACCCAGAAAGATGGCACATTATTAATTATAAAGTTTAAGGCAGTATTTTTATTCCTCCTGTAAAATTATTTGTTATTAAGTGATGTTTGTTTAACACAGGGAATATTATTTTCAACATATTCTTAGACATAATAGTTTCAATAACTACTGTATATTTTTTATCTCTGCCATGATGACATTACATATATTTTACTAGCTATTTTGCAAGATACTAGTATTCATGCCTTGGAAGCAGTGCCAATAAGCTTGGGGTGTAAGATTGCCATATTGAAATGGATGCGCGCGTCTTGCACGACACGCATATGGGAGCGATGCACACGTGAACCGTGCACATTTTCCAGCCTCATGTAGTTAAAAACATCTCAACCTTTCCGAATGAGGCGAGCGCACTGCAATTCATGTAAGTAGAACTAACCAATCTGCCTCACGCTTTGTATGGAATATTCCAGCCTGATCTCACGAGAAAACGTAAGTATTTTACGTTTTGACAGTTTAGTGGCTAATTCGTACGAATTCGTACGAGTTCAGTAGTACGAAATGGTACGATTTTAAAAAGGAGGCGTGGCACGTAACCCCGCCCCTAAACCCAACCGTCATTGGAGGATGAGCAAATCGTACTAAATTGTACGAATTAGATCGTACGAATTCGTATGAATTAGCCACTAAAAAAAAAGTTACGAATTGCCATGAGATTGTGTTGAATATTCACCTTTCAGTAACGGCAGACTAATTACCTCAGACAAACACAGCGCATCCAAACACTGCAGTGCTTTTTACTTTTCTTCATTAACTTGCATCGGAGCTGCAGCAATGATTTGTCCATTTGTCATCCTCTGAGAAAACCCTTGATGGTCATCTAGTTACAAGAGACGCCAGGGGAGAGCGAGCGCAAAGTCCATTGTAAATGGTCAAGGAATTCACGCGCATGCGCTTGTTACTTCAGGTCAGAATAACAACACATGCAAAAATGAGTGCCGTATAGCAGCAGTGAGGAAATTGTAAATAAAAAGGACGTAAGGATGTCGGCAGAGGGGCTTTTTGGTTTCTTTTCTTGTGCATCCCAGCCACTAGTTCCCCATCTGAAAGTGTTTTTAATATAGGGGTAATATAGTCATCCAACTTCGCAGTTTATAATGTTGCAGTATGTATTTGAATAAAGATGGCTGGTTCCTTTACTTGAAAGCTCAGACTGGATTAACATAATTTGTGTTGTTGACAGAGTTTGAGGTTTACTGTATCATTATTATTGACACCTTAACATTTGCTTTAAGGGTTCAGTGTTTACACTTTACCATTGCACACACTTTGTAACATTTTATTTAGCTAGTTTAAGACTCTCTTTAAACACTTATGTTTATTTTATTATAAAGAGATCAGATATTTTGTTCAAATATTTTAGTTTTTGACTATTAAAACTATTTGCATTAGTAATGTTGGTAAATTTAAATAAAGTAGTTAAATAAAGAAAAATCCTAATATTCCTAATATGAATGTATTGTTAAAAAACATTCAATAATCATCGGTATCAAATAATATGAAACATGATATTGTGATCATTTTTTTTGCAATATCGCCCAGCCCTATGCTGCTCCATATTGATCCATGTTTCTTTCAAGAGTCTTTGATCAATATAAAGCTCAAGAAAACATCATTTAGGCCATTTGAAATAGAAATATTTTAAAACTCTTTGTCAATTTAATGCATCCTAACTAAATTAAAGTATTAATATTTCCTTCTGAAAGCACTGAACCCTCCAAAAAAAGTTGAGTGTAGTGTGTGCTATTAATTAAAGCAAAATAATCTCCGCTATTATGACCGTTTGGTAATAATTACTGTCTGTACATTTATCCTACTTATTACATGATCATTCTCTGAATCAACCAATAAATCATCGTTATTCATAGTTGACAGAGTTTGAGTCATAAACTATTTGGCTGTGGAGTGCCATGATGAACCAATCAGAGTCATGTTCTCCAGAGAGTGTTTAATAAGGGTGCTGGAATGTTCTGCAGATTTTGATCTGGTGGAGAGAGAAAGAGAAGTTATTTTTAACACCGCGCCTCTGTTTCTCAGTGCTCACTGATCCTCCACTGTCTCTATCACTCACACTGATAGTCTTCCACCACCTGCCCATCTACTGACCAGCTGCTGCCCTCCTGTTTGTGTGTGTGTGAAACCCTGAGGACATGAACCATTGCATCATTGCATTATATTATCTATACTTTCTATTTACTTGCCAACTTACACTCAAAAATGACGTTTGCTGCTTGTTCAAACTACTTATTTAAATGAGCTGAAACAACACATCTCATGAGTTTTTTGCAGGGACAGCTTAATTGTTTTATGTTCAATCCACTATAATTTGTAAAAACTAACACGTTAACTTAATTTATTCATGTTGTCCCTACACAAATCGATTGGCTGAGGAAACCCAGGATTTTTACAGTGTAGATTATAGCAATCGATTTTAATTGAATAAAAGATTTTGTTCGGGGTCTAATATTAATTTATATTAAGTGCTTTGGAAGGTGTATAGTGACATTATTATTATTAATTTTTAAACCTTCCCCTTTGTTTGCTTTAGTTAATGTTTTAATTTCTTTTTTGTGGAGAAGGGATATAAATTTATCAAATCCTCTTTGCGTTTGTTTTGATCCAGGAGTGCAATGCCTAGTTTGTTGTTGTATGGTTGTATGTATGTTAGCAGTGTTTAAGCAGTGTTTCCTTTCTGTACCAAGCAGAACAGACAGTAAAGTTTAAACTAAGCTAAGCTAATAATACTATTTACTATTTAATAATAATAATAATACAGGATACATAATAATACATGTATCGCATACAAAAGAAGTTTGCATTTACATAATGTATGTTCAATCACTGTGTATAAATATTGTGTAAACATAAATAAAAAATCTATTTGTATATACAAAATATGTGTATCTACAATTTGTATTAGATATAATATTTAATTTATAAACATAAACATTTTCTCAAATATCTACAAGTATGTTTGTTTATATATATATATATATATATATATATATATATATATATATATATATATATATATATATATATATATTAAAATGAAATAAGGACAGTACACACACACACACACATTTTTTGAATGCGATTAATTGCAATTAATCTTTTGACTTAATAATAATAATAACAAGAACAACAACAATTCATTCTATTTTAATTAGCTTTTTTCTAAACCCAAGCTTTATCATGTAAAAATATTCGATCTAAGTTCAAATATAACATTTAGTTATATTATAACATTTAGAATATGTTTTAAATATTTATTGACCGTTTTATTGGCTGACTTCAGCAATGAAAAATAAGACATTTTGCTAGAGATACAGTGCTCAGCATAATTGAGTACACCCTATTTTAAAAATGAATATTTTTGTCCATTTCTCAGTGAAAATAGGCAATGTATTTAGGTGGATTTAAACAAAACATTTATTAAATAAATATATTTATTTCAATAATATTTTTGTCACCAAACATATTTAGAAATTGAAACATAATACAACTAAATTCAAGCAAAATATTGCAAAAAAAAAAAAAAATTCTAATAAATTTTTCAATTTTTTTTCGTTTCTCTTGATTTCTTCTCTTTTTTAAATTTGTATTTAATATTTTTGTGTAACATAAATTTGGGTGTACTAGTCTTTGGATAGTTATCGTAAGTTATTTTGTTTGATAAGCTCCAGATTTGGCTTCAGTACTGACTAATCTAATGTATATACACAAATATAATGTTGTATAGCTTTCTATTAAACATATGAATTTAAAAGAAAGATTTGTGTGGGGTGTACTTACATATGCTGAGCACTGTAGATGGCTTAAAAATCAACATTATTTGTATCTTATTTATTTAAAATGCAAATCCGTTTCAAACACTTGAAATCTTTAAAACAAATCTTGAAATCTTTATAAGGTTTCATGTGCAGAAAATGTTTTTAATTATAATATGACATTTTTAATTACAAAATACTTCAGTCATTAAAATATTCAATAGAAATGATTATCAACTGTACTTTTCTGATGGCTGATAAAAACTATATATTTGAATACAGTTTGAACTTGTGATTGCCTCTGGACTTGGTCTTTTTTTGTTGTTTTTAATTGGCAAAAATGTTATTATCATTGCACATTGTATTGTATTATGCATTACCTAAAACCTGTATGGTGGTTTACTGGCTTATTATAATGTTGTAACATTGGTGTGGTCTCTGTGTTTACGGTCTTGGCACAGCTGTAGACAGGGCAGGAAAGTAGCACTAATCACAGTTTAATGTCTGCTTCCCAGTGTTGTGTTTCTGTCAGTGTCTGTGCACAGCATCCTTCACGTAAAGAGGATGATGTGAGCTCCGGTGTGAGGATTGGGCTTTCGCAGACCATTATGTCATACTTTTAAACGTGTCTCACTGGGTTATAGCCCTATTTTTGACCAGAAAATTAATCACTTATTAATGCATGTTATTTTTAGAGTGCTCAACATATACACCCCTCAAAAATCTCTCATTTAAATTTGCTATTTTCTATAGGAAGCTTTTGTTGGAATATTCATGCATGTTCAATAAAAAAGGTCAGGAGAGGGTTTTCTTCAATGCCAAAAATATTGGTCATTCATTGGATGAAGAATGAATAATTCGATGAACAGAATTCTGGTGTCCTCAATGCAATGCAAGAATTACATTCAGGAGGTGCGCAACAATTTACATTT
The DNA here is from genome assembly GCF_903798145.1 of Danio aesculapii. NCBI lineage: Eukaryota > Metazoa > Chordata > Actinopteri > Cypriniformes > Danionidae > Danio > Danio aesculapii. Next base: position 44,729,710 of record NC_079451.1, on the reverse strand, counting down.
CCTGACTCCAGCTTCTTATACACAGCTGATATTAACAGGTGGAGTTTAGTGGAATTCGTCACTTGTCAATCATTCTCCAGTCCTCCGTCTGCCGCACCCATACATACATCCTCTTTTTCTACTAATTCTCTGCACAACATTAAAAGCATAAGACTTCGCAACTGCAAATATTCTGTGTTCAGTTTCAACCCATCTCTGCTCACAGGAAGTTTAGCTGCAGAGCTAAAGTTCATTTGAAACATTCAGACCTTTGCATTTCTATCAGCTTCATCTACATCTGCAAAAATGCTTCATTAGTATGCAAGGCATATCACACTCAGAAAAGAAGTATGGTTAATAAATCCAATCCAAAGCAATCCAAATCCTTAAGCAATCCAAATGTTTAATGATAAGAAAAGAAACCAAAGTAATAAAGTTTTTCCCAACACTTTACAATATTATATTTGCGCATATCCTTTAGATTGAAGCCATATCTGCGTATAATCTAACAAAATAACTTCTGATAACAGTCCAAAATTAGTACACCCAAATTTACATGTTAGGGAAAAATATTAAATAAAAAATGTTAAAAAAGCAAAAGTTCAAGCCAAACAAAAAATGTATTAAATGTTGTTGAAATTTTCTAGTTTGCACTATTTCTTTCAAATATTTTAAATGAATTTAAATGTATTAACTTTCTATTTGTTTAATTGTCCGAACTGAGGCTGTATTTTGCTAGTGTCATCCCAGAACAGACGCGTAACTGGAGCACCAGATGAGTCTTGTTAATCAGTTGCTGTGGTTTTGCATGTGAATGCTTCCTCCTGTTCTCTTCTTCACAGTAGCTTTGCTTCTGTGTAAACATGGACAGAAAGCAGCCAGAGAGACGACGGAGCAAATAAACACGGCCTCTAATGAGGCAAACCAAACCAGTGGCGTGGTCGTACCCACACCAGGGCCAAATCCACACAGGTTCTCCTCATGTGGGACCAATGTTAAATTTCCACTGCTGTATTAACCATAAAATCAGCGATCCGATTCATACAGCTTGTACAGGCTCTTTTAGTGTGCGCAGAGGAGTGAGGAAGTCTCCATGGTTGTTCACCAGGCTTCTCATGCTGATTTTTCTTTTTTTTTGGAAGAGTCCCCAGTTATGACTATAAATTGTAGTAGACCGCGAAAGTACTCTTTGTTTTCATTCCTCGGCTCTCAAATGGAGCCTCAGCAGGAGTGTTTTGAAGGGGATGTTTCATGGAAAATGTTGCTTTTTGATTTGAAATACGCTATAGTTCATGACCCAGGGTTTACACTACTTTTAGAGAAAGTAAACGTCAATAATGAGACAATTTGGGGTTGTCATGCTTATCATGTCATAATCTTGAGTTTACCTAGAAATGATGCTGTTCCAAACTTTCAAACTGGTGGGATTTTACATAAAATAAAGCAAAAAGCATTAAAAAAAGTGTCAGTAAAAGTACTTTACATAATAAATTACATTTATACAAGATTTATTCTTTGCAAATTCATAACTTAAACTGCTTTTTTAAAAGTTTACGGTCAGTAAGGGTTTTTTTTCATGAAGAATACCCACTTATGGCTGATCAAACTGAACCGTTCTGAGAACACAAGGCGCACAACACTGCCTTTTTTTATTGACAAGAAAAGAAGGAAGTGCGCTGCGCTTTTTATGTTGCTAGGCAACCACTGAATCAGTGCTTGCGTATTGTGCACAAGCACTGCTATTGAAATTGTTATAATTTGTAATATTTTTATACTCACTGTATGTCACACTACGGTTTTTGAGTCACGGACCATTTTTCAGATCAGCAAAAAGGGAGACAAATATCATTTGCTTTTCATTTTTACAAATATAGTACTGCGAATACCATTGGTTTTAACAAACTGAACTTAGAACCTGTAATTTTAATAAGAATAAAAATGAAGAAAGAACCAGCAGAAAAAAGGAAAATGTTCAATATAAAAAATGATCTTTGCTACTGTTGCTGATAATGCTAAATATAGAACTTTAACATCTTGTACAACACATTTATTTTCTATTAATGATTTAACAATTCACATATAAAACTTCATGTTTCGTTAAAGGTGGATCATTTTGGAAAATCTATTCAATGACATAATTTTGATGATTGTTTGGTGCCACCTGTTGGTTAAACAATGTAATTCCTATAACATTCACCAGCATTAAGTTCCATTTAATAGTGATTTTAATCTTCACCATAAACATCCGTGTTTATATCTGAAGTATATACGGTTCTCCCAGTGCTTTTGTGTTATTTAATTGTTTGTAACTCACTGAAAAAGAGTAAAAACTGAATCTCTCTCGATTTGAATGCAGTGCTATGAAGGATTAATAAACATATGCAGATCACTATCATCTATCATTCATGTTGCGTGTGTTTGAATTGAGATCACAACTTTTATTGTTTAATTGTGCAGCTTTACACTGAATGCGTTAATGTAGGCTCAGCAAGGAGTGATAGAAAACACCTTCAATTAATAACCTAAGAAACCATTTAGGCCCCACCACAACTTAAAAAAATATATATTTTACAGTGAAGCCAAAATGCTTTCATACCAAGGATTTGAATGATGCTGGAGACAGTCTCTCTGCGATTTGTTATAAATGTTGGATAACTACAAGTTTAAAAGAAGTTATTAATCCGCTGGTCATGTGCGTTCCGAACTGTGGGTTGTGATCCATACAACCCTAACGATTTGTGAAGTCATACAGCTCTGGATAACACGAAGCAGCAACCACTAGTGTCTCCTCCATCTTTAAAAGTCTCTCTATTCGTCTTGACAAAACAAACTCTGCTGACACCTCAACAAAAAAAACCCGCCTCTGCTTTCATTTGATTGGACAATAAAAAAAGGTGGATGAACTAAATTGCTCGTAATGTATGAGTATGCGTGAGTCTATGGGTGTTTCCCAGTACTGGATTGCGGCTGGAAGGGCATCCGCTGTATAAAACGTGCTGGAATAGTTGGCGGTTCATTCCTCTGTGGTGACCCCTGATGAATAAGGAACTAAGCCGAAGGAAAATGAATTAATTACTGACTCTCATACATATAAATGATGGTCTGTCATTTGCATATCATAACGTTGTGATAGATACTGTGCATAAAGCATCCCGTTTAATTGTAAATCTCCGAATTTCGTTGTATTTCTGTTGTCTTAACCTGGGACCGTGTGCTTTCATGTTTCATGTTCACTGTTTGGTTTATATTTCTGTTTGTATCCAGACTTATTAAACTTAAGGAGCAGAAAAAAGACCTGAAACAAAAAGAGAATTTGACCTCATTCATTCGTAAATTTCCCCCATACCTCCATATCAGTTTCCAGTCAGCTCTTAGTGCAGTTGTGTTTCTATTACAAGTCGAAGAAGAAAAAAAAATCCATTATAAAGCAATTTAAAAAGCTGGCAGGTAATTGAATATTTCTATAGGTCTCAGAGAGCTGTTTGGGTGAGATATTGAAGAAAAAGCCACCTCACGAGCGCTGTCGTAACTCATGTCTATACAAGGCACATTCAAGCATTCAATCCGTCTTTATTACAGCTCCACGTCAACCTCCTGGATCATATTTACGAGGGGCGAACAAGAGCGAGAGCGTGGAGGAAAAATAAGAACAGTGTGTGTTTCGCTCTGGCCTGGAGCGTGTTCTCCGACACACAGGTTTAGATAAGATGTAATGGAGACGTGAACCCGCCACACTTTGATACCTGTTTGTTTGTGCTTCTAGTGGCCCGCGGGCAGGTCAGAGACGGGGCAGAGAACACCTCTCGTACCCTATTAAGTCTAATCCTGACAGGTTCACATCTCTGACCTCTGTTTGTTTGGACTTCCTCTCATAAGAGACGGGAGAAGTGGAGTGGATGGAGACGTTCTGTGTCGCAGAGCGGTTTCCTATGTGGCTCCCTCAGGAGTAAAGGTGATTTACGGAGCGAACACAAGTCTCTGCTGTGAAGCCCTTTGTGAATTACTGCTCTGTCTCATTAGGAAGCTCTCTTAAGTGCGCACTGGACTTAAGGTGGCTCTAAGATTGTAAAATAAAGCAGTAAAGGACCCAGTATACTAGAGGCAGAAGCAAAGAATGCACTGGTTTGTTGGGCTAGTCTGAATATTTTTTTAGAGCTTCGATGCTTTGCTATTAATTAACATTGAATATTCAAAGCTTTGGAAGGTGGGGGATGCTCCTTGAGAGTGCTTGACTTTTTTGCAAGTAGTTTGCTGGAAAAGATTCCATATTGTTCGTTCTAATTCACAATTCTTTGCTTTTTGCCAACACTTCGTATCCTATGCATACTAGCTAGCTTGATTTATGTTAGTTATGCACAAAAGGGCATGTGCTTAAGCACCCAAAGCCCCCCCTCTCTGAACGTGCATGTTGGAGAGCTTTCTTAACTGCTCTTTTCTCACTACTGCCATTTCTGTTCTGCCATTTTGTTGTTCTCATGAAAGTCTGCATTGTACTGTGCACTTAGAGAATCAATAGCCGCATTTCCACTATTGGGCCAGTGCGAGCCAGGGCTTTAATCGGGCCAGGCCGGGCCAATAGCCCGGGAGGTTGAGAAATGAGGTCGAAATCATGTTGCGTTTCCACTGTCGGGCTAGTTGCTCGCAGCGCGTCACGCAAACACCGCCCCCAGAACGTCCCCCGAATCAAACGTCACACAACCCGTCACACAACCCGCCCACTTCAGCGGGAACAAAAAACTCAAATTATAACCACAAACACAACCTGGCATCACTACGAGAGCTGGAAGATGGAGAACACCGAAGCGATTGCTTTTTTACTGTTTGTGGTCTGTTGGTGTAAGGCCAGACAGCGATCCCTGGATAAGGACATTCGAGTTCGGCGGCATTTACTTCGAACACAGATTTTGGCTGCAAGGCGAGTGAGTTGGTCAAGCGCGATAGCAAAACAAATGTAAGGGAAGAAAGCATCTTGTCTCCTCTTTACCTGACAGGAAAACTCCGCCTTTGTACGTAACCCCGCTCCGAAGCCCCAGTTGGCCCTCCTTGGCCCAAGGTATTCGGCGGGCCGAAAAAGGCCAGACGCTGGCCCCAAGGAAGCCCCGCTTTGGCCCGATTACGCCCCGGAAGTGATAGTGGAAACGCGACTGGCCTTGGCTCGCCCTGGCTCGCTCGCTTTAGGCGCGATAGTGGAAACGCGGCTAATGATCATTATTTGCGTTCTCTGGGTTTTAGATCCATAATCTTGGCAGCTTTAAACATACCTCAAAGCAACTTCTTCCATACAGCTGTTTTAGTAATGATGTTTTCTTTCTGTTTTCTCTCTGACAGAGACATTAAGCCAGATAACATCCTCATAGATGTGAACGGACACGTTCGACTCGCAGATTTCGGCTCCTGTCTGAAACTCACAGAGGATGGAACGGTCAGTATTTTTAAAATATAGGTGTTTTTGCAGATATAAATGTACATTATCTTATTTGCTCATGTTTGACTTCAAATTGGTGCACAGTCATCTATATAGTTTTAGTGTAGTTTAGTGTTAACTGGGTGTCCTCGTCGATGCTGTAATGACAAATCTTGCTACTTGGCTTGACAGTTGTAAATTCAAAATCTAAAACATCAGCCATATTGATGAACATGAATCATTTTTGTTTACTGTATTAAAATATGTTCTGCTTCCAAGGCAGCTGAAGAGATGAGCTACTGAAGTAATGTTTATTCTTTATTTGTTTTTCTTTCAATCTTATTTTGAATCACTATAGAGAAAACTGATCAGAAAAAGCATTTAGAACCAGGACTATAATATGCAGTGACAGTCTGATGTTTTCTTAATGTGATGTAAATGTCCAAATCTTTTTTGGGCTCAGTTTCAGATCTGGTTGTTCACATACTTCAGTTCGCTTCCTGTCCAAACAATCTTTGGCTCTGGTTTACTGCTGTTCAAAAGTTTGACAGAAATTAACCAATGGATTTATTTTTATCTTAAGAAATTGATCATTTTATGCAACATTGATTCATTAAATGAATCACAAGTGAAGGCTAAGATTAGAGCTGCACGATTCTGGCTAAAATGTGAATCAAGATTTTTTTTTTTTGCTTAAAATTAAGATCACGATTTTTTCAGGGTTCTGTAGATGTAAAATAAAGGTTAATATGAGTAGTCTATTATTATTGTTCATTCTCAAACATATGATAAAACAACAATAATATTAGGCATATGTGTAGCTCCACTGTTGCTTAAAATGCTAAATTTTGTACAGTCATTATTGTGGACTTGAACAGACTTTCAATATGTCCTGCTTGTTAATTCACAGTAAAATGATGACATCAGCATATAAATATTCATAATTATAAAGTTGATTTAATATGTTTGAGACATGTGCTTGTCATTTGTCATTGACAACTTTATTAGACCATTTGTTTTCACTGGTATAATAATACATTTGTCATTATCAAATTTCCTCTTGCGTTATATTCAACATTATATAGGCTAGAGTAGTTATACTGACACAGTAAACATTTATTTTCATGCAGAACACTGTCTTGTTGACGTGTATATGGGTTAATACTGAGAGATGATGATATGCACCTGTCAACCAATATCGGTGGGTGGGGAAAACCATTGTGGTGGGCCTCAAAATGGATGGGTTTTGTATCCTATTTTAACGCCAGGAAATTTAAAAAAGAGACTTGTTGTGTTTATATAATTCCAGTATGATTGTGGACACACAATACCTACACACCCTTTCAAAGGTTGATTTTTGCATGATAGGTGCTTAAACATTAAATGGACACTTGTGCTTGGAAAAAGAAATTGTGCTCCAGCTTTATCCTGTAGACACACTTTTTTGATCTAAAATAATGGGAGACCCAGAGGACACCCCGGGTTTGAAAGGCAGTTTATAATGAGAGTTGTATTTCAGTCAAGCGTCTTTGAAGCAGCGGTGAGTATTTGACTGGATCTGATCTGTGCTGCTGTTTTCTGGCACGTCGCAGACAGCTCGGCAGGATTTCCCCCCGACTTCTGACAAGAGCAGAGTGAGTGTGGTCTGTGCGTGTTCACACGTGTGTGCCTAACTCTCTTCACATGTCCGTGTGTTTTCAAGTGTGTGTCACTGCCAGAGAGAGCAGCTAATTTACTGCCTCACTTCCACAAATTCTTCCAGCTGCACACATCTGCCACAGGCTGCATTACAGACGGTTTCCGGCCCACTCTGCCGCATTGAACCTGGGCCAGGAAGCTGCAATCATCCCCCCGGTTCATTAGTGGTCTCTAGTGATATCTCTCTCTCTCTCTCTCTCTCTCTCTCTCTCTCTTTTTCTCTCTGTGCCTTCTTTTTTGTTTTTCTGAATCCTCTGATCGTTGTCATGTTCTTCTAGGCCACGCCCTCCCTGCTGGCTGCAACCAATGTGATGGCTTGAGCTCATTTGCATTTTATGATGATGAGTGTAATACCAAAAAAAAGATGCATTTTCAGGGATTTCTTTGTTTTGCAAGCTCGCTTGCTGACAGGATGTGATCTGATCTGATCAGCTCAGACACTGAATCCCTCTCTGTTTCTGTTCTCAACATGCCTGGTCCTGAATTCTCCTGCAGTCATAATTAGAAATGTTACACAGTAATATGATGAATCTCATGACAACTATCTGGAAGATATTAGACTATATTTAATGATAAAATGAAAATAGTTATTTTATAAGACATCTTAATACCTACAAATGTATCAAATTCACTACATTTGCACTGGTTTATAATTTCCTTGTGGAAAATGTGATAAATTTATTCATACAACAGTTCTGTCTGGTTCTCGAATCTGATTGGCTGATAGCTGTGTGATATTCTGCAATAACAGCACTCGTACAGCCTCTTTACCCTTGTGTATTACTCCACTCACATAGAGTTATAAGCAGATCTAAACTAACTCACTACAGTTTGACCAATATTGCAGCTGTTGGACAACATAATGTACTTTTGAGGCTTTTTTTTAGGTGAGAATGTAGTTGTTTAGATTGCAACTGTGCAGTTTATTTTTAAGGATACTGCCTATTTCATAATATTTATAAAAAATTGACGGTTGACTGCCAGATGGGGACAGAGACCGCATAATAAGTCTTTAGGAGAGAAAAATGCTGCATTTTCTTTTCGTGTTTCAAACTACAGCATATTATATCATTATTGAACAGGTAAGTGACATTCTAAGTCGATCTGTTTCTTTTGCATTTTGTAGTGCTGCATTTATATCACAGTAATCAAAATCAGAATCAGTTTTATTGCCAAGTGTGCTTCACACACACAAGGAATTTGTTTTGGCTACAGAAGCTTCCAGTGTACATAAAGTGACAAGTGACAACACAAAATAAATATGAAAAAAAAAAAGATAAACATTAAACAGATGCGGTAATCTGGTAGTGTTTGCGTTGCTTTGGCTTTTTCGGGGTTAATTATTGTGATCTCCCGATTGCAACAGAGAAATACTGGGAAATCTCTGTAGACTGATGGCATTTCATGTCGTTCAGCCTTCTAATCTTAAAATGTGAGCAAAATCACCTGTTTTATCATCACTTCAGAGTCAGACATTACGCTAGAGAATCATTCAAATACTAGCTCTAAAGTGACGTTGGGGAATTAGCAAGGGTTTCTGCTGTTCTGAGGTCAGCTGCAGATGTCAAACGGTGGATGAAAGTAGTTCCTCATACAAAAGGATTTTTCACACCCTATGTGTTTGATTTTCTTTTTATACACACAATTATGTCGTCAAACTTGTAAAAATGCAATATCACACTCGTAGCTGTGGGATATCGCTGTATATCGTCCCACCAGTGTCGATATACAGACAAATCGCACTGCTACTCATGTGATATTGCTCATTTAAAGATTAAAAAAATATAAGTGAAAAAAGAAATAATAGATTCTAATGAAAATTAGAATTAAAATCTTTATATTCTCTTATTTAAGACGTATCTATGTGAAATATAAAAATATAGATATTTTGGTTTTCAACTGAATTAATTTATTTTTTATAGAATATAAAAGCCTTCATCAAGCATTTGGTTAAAGCTGATATTATATCTGAAATTGGCATGAGGGGTGCATTTGATCATAATTTAAAAACTTTTGATCTGAAAAGTAAAAAATATATATACATGAAAAATGACTAAAAAGTGCATCATGGGAACCACTTGCGTTGGCTTAAAACTTGGCCCAAAAGTGTCATTCAAGCACTGAAAAATGAACTGATGTGCTCACCCTCATTTGGTTCCAAACCATAATGAGATTCTATCTACTGTTGAACAAAAAAGGATATAATGGTATGTTATGGATATAAAGCTGAAAAACAGTAACCATTGACTTCCATAGGAAAACAAATACCAGTGAAGTCATTGCTTACATGTTTTCAGCTTTCTTCCGAATATTTTATTTTGTGTTCAACAGAAGAAAGAAACACTTAAAGGATTGCAACCACATGAGGGAGAGTAGTTTGTACATTTTCATTTTTGGGTGAACGAACCCTTTAATTAAGAACATATGCCCTTTCTTCTGAAAATGTAAGTTGAACCAATCCAGTTATCGTTCACTATGCAGAGTCTAACATGCATTACATGTAGCCTTTCCTCCTCTGAATTCTTCCAGCTTGTCCTCCAACTGATTTTCTGTGGTCACAGGTGCAGTCGTCTGTTGCTGTGGGCACTCCAGACTACATCTCTCCTGAGATCCTGCAGGCCATGGAGGATGGGAAAGGGAAATATGGCCCTGAATGTGACTGGTGGTCACTGGGTGTTTGCATGTACGAAATGCTGTATGGGGAAACTCCTTTCTATGCAGAGTCCCTGGTGGAAACCTATGGCAAGATTATGAACCACAAGGTATATATATCAGTTTTATTTATTTATTTATTTATTTATTTTACATCAAGATCTGCGTCAAGATCAAGCACCCATATTCATCTGTATTACATTACATTACGTTTGTTACATTGACTTTAATTACATTACTTATTAATTAATTCATATTCCAAAGTGACTTAAAAATGAATTACACCAAAAAAAAAGCATATTTAATTTTTTATTTAATTTTTATTAAATTAATAAATTAATTAAATTTTAATAATTTAATTTATTAATTTAATTTCTTTTAAATTTCATTTAATTTTAATTTTAATTAAATTTTTTATTAAATTTTAATTAATTTAATTTTATTTCATCTTAATTTATTTTAATTTTATTTAATTTTTATATTTTATGTGGTTTGTTTGTATAGACTGGTTTTGTGGTCTAGGGTCACATTATATTATATTATATTATATTATATTATATTATATTATATTATATTATATTATATTATATTATATTATATTATATTACAGGAAAAGAATCACATAGTGTCATGAAAACCTTTCAATGTTGTGTGTTTGTGCTCTGTGTTCCCACAGGAACGGTTCCAGTTTCCTGCTCAAATGACTGACGTGTCTGAAAATGCCAAAGATCTGATCCGCAGACTCATCTGCTGCAGAGAGCACAGGCTGGGGCAGAACGGCATCGAGGACTTCAAACAACACCCCTTCTTCTCTGGCATTGACTGGCAGAACATCCGCAACTGTGACGCCCCCTACATCCCTGAAGTCAGCAGCCCGTCTGACACATCAAACTTTGACGTGGATGACGACTGCCTCAAGAATACGGTAAAAATATAGCGTTTTTGTTTTCAGTGAAATGTAATGAATCAGATATTTCTGTCCTCATTTAGTCATACATTATTCAAACTCATTCTCAGTCATGTTTGACTTTCTTTCTTCTGTTAAACAAAAATTAAAGAAAATGGAAAAAACATCCATTGACTTCCATCGTATTTTGTTATCTGCTGTGGATGTCAGTCGCTGCTATTTTCCAGCATTCTTCAAAATATCTTGTTTTGTGTTCAACAGAAGAAAGAAAGTATAAATGTTTACAACCCCTTGAGTGTGAATAAATAATGAGGACATTTTTATTTTTGAGTAAACTGTCCTTTAAACCCCCAGTTAATTTTACTGAGATGCAGATGCTGATGATCTGTGCTCTGTTTTAGGAGACGATGCCACCTCCTTCCCACACCGCTTTCTCAGGACACCATCTCCCATTTGTCGGATTCACCTACACCAGCAACTGGTAAGACATCAATGAAAAACCCACCTGATATGATCATGCAGGTACAAATCAAGGCTGTATGTTGTTCAATCTAATTCACTTTCAGTTTAAAATGCCCCAATTATGAATTTTAATAGTTGTTTTGTTTTGTAGAAGGTTTCTACCATTGGCTTCTACCATTGGTTTACATTAAAGAAAAAAGTTTCAATTTTATATAGTATACATTAGGGATAGACAATATGACCTAAAATCAAAACCTTAATTAATTAAACACTTTACCTCAATTTCGATTATTAAACGATTAGTTTGTCCAATCTAATTATTTACCCAATATTTTATCCTCTCATATTTCATGGTTGTCATTTGTACTGTAAATATACTAATATATATAAACTATTAAACATATTTTTCTAATGAAATGGCACATTTCTATTCTTTATGAAATTAAGGCCCAATCCCAGTTCTATTTTTGTACCCCTACCCTTTCCCCTTAGCCCTTGAAACAGAGTGTGAAGGGGAAGGGCTTCAAAATTTACCCTTAAGAATTGGGACAGCACTACAGCACCTGCACACGTCATCATGTCATCGATCTATTGCTTCATATGAGATTGACGATGACGACTGCTGTAGTTATTGAAATTGCATTTTTTTTTTTTGTATTTCTCTTCAGGAAATCACTGAAGGCATATGTCATGCTATCATACTGATATAATGAGGCTATAAGATCGTAACTATACTGCGCATTTACACAGTGGCCATATTCATCAATGTAAACACACCAAAAACAACATTAACATTATAGCAGACACTGTAAACAAAGATCAATCACAGCCACTAGACTTTTCTGACAGGGTATTCCAGTGTCATCGAGTGTCAAAATGTTGTGGGACTGCTATACAGGAGTTATTGTTATAGATTATAGATAGCAAAATGTGGCGTTTTTTATTTTAGTGTTTTTTTTTTTAAATGACATAAAACACGAACGCGCTTATGAATGCATCAGAGCATGTGCTAATTTGTTGTAAAAATTCATAATAATGACAAAAATATTAATTTGTGCATTTCCTGACTTCCGTGTGCAGCCATGCTGCTGTTGCAGATGGTGTATTCTGGGAAATTTTCATACCCCTTGGTTTTGAGTGTGGTCCTGAAAAATCTCCATTTCAAGGGCAATCTAGCCCTTCCCTTAAGGGGTAGAATAAGGATTGGGCCCAAAATAATCTAAGGAAACAAATTATTTCTGGTTATTTGATGAATACTTCACTGAAATCAAAGCACAAATTCATCTTGAAAAAAAGTCTTATTTCAGATTTAAAGTAAAAGACAACTTTCATACATTTTCTTTTTTATATTTCTTTGTCAAAAGTAGGAAATAGCCAGCATTTCTTGCATGCAAAACTAAAGTTTTAACAAAACTTTTTTGGTCAGTTTGTTGTTTAAATGAACAATGCACTCACCACGATGTCAGGGAAACTCCCAAGCCCTCAGTTGGTCCACATGCGGTAATACGTTTTTAAAGGAGAAATTTTAACAGGATTAAAGTAGCAAATAAACTGACATGGGGAAATTGCGTCATTTATAGGTCCTGAATTTCGATTTATTTTCGATTAATCGTCTAGCCCTAATGTGCATTAAAGCAATAGCTTAATTCTCACAGTGTCTGAGACTGTTTGCTCAAGAATTTGGTCTTTTTAAAAACACCACTTTATTAGAGCCCATGTTGCTCTGCTTGGTCAAACGGTCCAGTCTGTTGTGATTGGTCTACTGATGACCACACATGACAAAATAGTGAACACCCTTTATCATATCTAAATTTCAGCTCCATAAGCTTCTACAGCAGTTGTATACATGAATTCAACATTAATGAATTCTTAAGTTTACCCAAAACTGAAAGACCTGTTATCATTTACTCAATCTTTACTTGTTTCAAATCGGACTTTTATTCTGTTGAACACAAAAGAAAATATTTTGAAGAATGCTCAAACCTGTAACCATTGACTTCCATGTTATTTGCTTTTTCTACGATTAAAGTCAATGATTAAAAATAAAATATCATCTTTTGTGTTTAACGGAAACTCTTAAATGTTTGAAACAAATCAAACGTGAGCAAATGAAATGTCAATTTTTTTTGGTACTGTCTGTTTAAAACTGATCACATCTTATCTTGTACTGGTCTCTACATCTCTATCTTCTTTTCTCCTCCAGTACGCTGTCTGATCGAGGTTGCCTGCGTGAGTCTGCGGCTCCAGCACAGATGGATGTTTGTGTTCAGCGCGGCCTGGAGGACAGTCTGGCTACTGAGGCGTACGAGAGGAGGATACGCCGTCTGGAGCAGGAGAAACTGGAGCTCAGTCGCAAACTACAAGGTCTCCACCATTCTCCTTTATATGACTGGGCGATAGGACAAAGATTTTTAGATCGCAATATAAGTTGCTGATTCGAGTCCCGGTTGGGCCAATGTAAACTTTGGCCTTTCTCTCCTTGCTGTTATTTTCGTTTCTCCCTTTAGTTTAATATTGCGCTCATCCAAATGATGAAAAAGTATTAGCCTAAACATTGTCTTTTGCGACACCATGAAAGAAAAGATAGAGCATAATATGAAACGACAGATTTTTTTTTCATTTTGTCAATGTGATATATAGTCACATTGTACAGCCCTACTCCTTAAGGTCATTTTTTATATCAAGTAATCTCACAAAGATGTTGATCTACCGACTGACAGTTGCAGTGGCTTCTGGTCCACAGAGTCCACAAAAGCGGTACAGGCTCTGCAGTATTCCAGCTCAGACGGGCCTGTTTCCTCAAGCAGAGAGTTTGAGATCCGTGGACTGAAGGAGGAGATAGAAATGCTAAGAAAACAGATTGCAGGTAATCTCAGAGTTTTGTTAGTATCAGATGACCAGATTGAAACAAAATGTGTGTTTGTTTTATCCTTGATGTTTATAATTGTCAAATGTTACCGATACAGTCGAAGTCAAAATTATTATTCCTTCTCTGACATTTTTATTAAATAGCAAGTGCTATTTGATGTACAGAAAATTGTTTCAACACATTTTTAATCATAATAGTTAAATAACAAATTTTTGTCTTTGCCATGATGACAGTACATGATATTTGTTTTTATTTTGTAACATACTAGTATTCAGCTTAAAGTGCAATTTAAAGGCAAATTAGGTTAACCAGGCTTGTAAGGTTAATTAGACAAGTCATTGGAGAGTTTGTTCTGTAGCCAATCAAAAATTATATATATATATATATATATATATATATATATATATTATTTTTTTATTTTATTTATTTATTTATTTTTTATTTATTTATTTATTTTTTCTTAAAGCACTAATAATATTGACCATAATTTAATAACTTATATTCCAGGTAAATAAAAAAAAATCTTACTCTGGAAGAAAAATATATTGGGTTCTAGTTTAATGATCTAAGCGCAAAGTCTAAAGTGCATGGTGCAAAAGCATTAAGGGCGTGTCCGAATCCACTTTTTTTATTTTTAAGGATGGAAAAATATGGCGCATGGTCTAACAGGGTTGTGCTTATTCTCTTAATGAGTTATGGGTGTGTTTTGAGCATAAAGTGCATTAAACCAATCAGAGTCTCATCTCATATTCCCTTTATGAGTCAGTTGCGTTGGTTTTTTGCTATTTACACAACGGACTTTGTAAATGCAAAAACTGAAAGCTTCACTAGCGAGAAAAAACAGTTAAACAAAGCATCTGCAGCACGAGGATAAAGAACGAGCCTCTTCCATTCTGCCTCTTTACTTTCATGGAGTAATGAAATGGTGTTGTACGCACTCCATTGAAGACATCCATTAGCCTACATATTTAATTTTGTTTGTTAAGCGCAAAGATTTGCTTCAAAACTGTTTCTAAAATTAGTTCTAATTTCCAGCAAATTAATAAATGAACAATAATAACAAAGTGTGGTTATATCCAAATACACATCTTATTCTTATGCCCCATATAGTGAGGCAGACATCTCCAACACCCGACACGTGGACAAATCTAAACTTTTTATTAAAGCAAATATAAATATATGCATATAATAAACACTACTACTAATAACAATAGCATTATACAAATGCAAATTGTGGGCAACACAATGGCGCAGTGGACATTGTTGGTAGTTGGCATTTCTGTGTGGAGTTTGCATGTTTCCCTCGCAAGTCCAAAGACATGTGGCATAGGGGAATTGGGTAAGCTAAATTGACCGTAGTGTATGTGTGTGAATGAGTGTGTATGGGTGTTTCCCAGTGAAGGGCATCCGCTGCGTAAAACAAATGCTGGATAAGTTTGCGGTTCAATCCGCTGTGGCGACCCCAGATTAATAAAGGGACTAAGCCGAAAAGAGAAATGCAAATTGTCATGAATAAATTGATAAAAGCCTCCCAGAGGTGAAGAAGGCATGGAGACAGTGGTTTTTATATCTATAATAAATAATAAATAATTTTAAAATAATTGTATGAAAAAGAAATGTAATTTTAATCCTTTAATATTTTTCATATGTAAAGATATTTGCTGTACATCCTGTGTGTATTAAGCAATGTATAAGTGTTTGGACCTGCATAGGCGCATAACTAACCGCTCTGTGCTGGACTTTAGACAAGCTTTTAGATGGTCAATGGCACCGTCTATTTCAGTTCCTTAAAATAGCAACGTGCCAACAGTGCGCCTTAAGACACCTCCTTAACAGACCAGCCTACCCATGACTCCACAAAGTGGCGAAAATGATTTGCTATTTAAACAACGTGTCGAAAAACGTGAGAATTTGTTGCACTGGTCTGAAAATAGCAACCAATTGTGCCGTGCACGTCTTGCGCCTTATTGCGCTAGGTGTATGAAAGGGGTGTATAATACTGTGAAACCTGCATTGCTCTGTTAAACATCACTTCATTTAAAAATAATTAAAAATTTCCCAGAAGGGTTAATAATTTCAACTGTACATACACATTATTTAACACTCACACAGTTGTTTGCATCTGCTCTTGTTTTTGTTTCTCTCAGATACAGGACAGGTGGAGCAGCAGCTGGAACAAGCCAGTTCTGCACGCAGGGATATGGAGGACTCCTCCAAACAGATGCGGTCTCTGGAGAAACAGCTCAAGAGCATGAAGCAGGAGAGAGATGACCTGCAGAAGGTAGTCATTTAATTGCAGCTTCACATACTGCTCAAGAGATAAGTGCATGTATGGGTTTATTTGAAAGTGCTGCATTATATCTGTTGAGAGGTATAATGGTGTATTTTATGCATACTGTATGTCACAGCTCAATTTGCATTGGTTAGAATGATTTGGCTGATGCATAAAATTCACCTGAAACATGCAAAATTTGTCAAATTTTGACTGTAATTTATAGAAAGTTGATTTATTTAAAAAAAAATGAAATAATAAATGTAACATTTTGAAATTAAATAATAAAAAGTAAAACTATGCATTAAAATAATAAGTAACTACTAATTAACTTCACATTTGTAAATCCACACAAACAGTAGCAAATATTTTAATGAATATATTTATATTAATTATTAGTTGTATATTATATATAAGTTGTAATTCATAATTTTCAGTTTTCATTATTTTAAATGTAATTATTTAATGCCTTATTTCATTAATTATAATAATTGTTTTAGTATTTTATATTTCATAACTGAAATGTAATTATGTAAACTTTTTATTAAGTTTAAATCCAAATGATGAATTAAAATAAAAACTTTTATTAGTTTAATTCATTATAAATTATAATAAACTGAAATACATTTTAAACTAACATGTTGTTTAAATTATTAGAAGTAATACAGTTTTATTCATTTGTCTCAACTTTGAAATAATGAAATAAGATAATGTATTAAAATGAATACAAATCAAATTTGATAATTATACAAAATTGGTAACGATTTATTTGGATTAATGTAATTTTAATCATGCAATGCTTTATTTGTATTATTTAATTATGCATTTTTTAGATTTATTTTAATAATTAAAATTATTTAATTGTAATTATTTAAGCTGTTTTAATAATTGTTAAATTATTATAAATGTAAAGGAAGTAAATGAGGTGAAATTTAAATGGTATTGGTAATTAATTAAAATAAAACAAAAATTTTAAATCAACATATTTGTATTAATTATTGTAAATAAAACGGTTTTATCTATTTGTCTCAACTTTGAAATAATGAAGTAAAATAATTTATTAATATTATTTATTTAAATAAATAATTATTTAAAAAACTTTTAAAATAATAAGTATACGTAAACGGTAACATAATTTATTTAATTGAATATATTTAAATTAATTACTTTAATTATGCAATGCTTTATATTTTTGTTATTTTATTATACATTTTTAATTATTTTATATTTAATAATTGAAATGTATTTATAAAAAATTTTTAATTTTTAAATTATAATATTTTTTTAATAATAATTACATTAATATAAATATAAACAAAGAAAATGAAGAGCAATTTAAACAGTATTAATTGTAATTAATAATAAAATAATTTTTAAATCAACATATTGGTATTAATTATTAGAAATAATACAGTTTTATTAATTTTATTCTTCAGTTTTTTTAATCATTTGTTTCAACTTTTGTATCATGTTTTGTTTTCATCAGCGTCTGCAGGAGTCCTCAGAGAAGCAGAAAGCTCAAGGGAAGGAGCTGAAGGAGGCTGACAGTCAGAGGAAAATGGCCATGCAGGAGGTGAGCGAGAAAGTGGCGGAGCTGAGGTCATTGAAACAGCGTCTGACCCGACAGATGCTGGACAAAGAGGAGGAGCTGGATTCACTCAATCAGAAGGTGGAGGCGCTTCGGCTGGATGTGCGCAAAGCTGAGAGAGCCAAGAAAGAGGTTTGTGTGAAGTAGGGATATTCCGATACCCAGCGGTGTAAACTAACAAATTACAATACTCGAACTACTGTAATTGAGTAGTTTTTTCTCAGAAATTGTACTTTACTAGGTACTTTTAAAAATGTTTGCTTTTACTTTCACTTGGGTATATATTTTAGTGCTGTTTCTGTACTTTTACTCCATTATTTTCCTTCAAACTGCAGTCACTACTTTAATTTTTACTTATATTGTTTTATATTTGATTGTCTAAGAATAATCAGTCCTTTGATTCCCGTCCAATCAAATTGCACATGCATCATACGTAACAACCTCTAGACACAGGCGCTCTATAAATCAGAAAACTATCTGGGGTAGCGTCAGAAAACATGTACAGTGTGGAAGCATTAACCCTGGTCAGGAAGATGCAGAATCTTCATTACACACAATGACCGAGAGATGAAGGTGATGATGAAGATTAAAATGTTTGGACTGAAGATGAGAACTGAAATCACCAAATGGTCTTAACCAATCACTAAATTCCCTACAGCATGTAAAAGCCTCAGCATTTCACATTGTTATACTCACTACTCAATAAGTACCTTCCAAAGAGCCATTTTTACTCATACTTTGAGTAATGTTTAGAACAGATACTTTTACTTTGCACTACATTTTTGGGCAAGTAATGGAACTTGAGTAGGATTTTTCAGTACTCATTCCATCACTGCCGATACCCTTTTTCCCTTCCTGATACCAAGTACTGAACCGATACCTGAGTGTGTATAAGTAGAAACAGTTTGTAGACTGCTAGCCCTGTATAAACCGACAGAATTAATTTATGGTGTGCTTCAGACTTGCCCATAAAAGATGAACAAATACAGATGAAGTCAAAATTATTCGCCCTCCTGTTATTTATTTATTTATTTATTTATTTATTTATTTATTCTTTCTGTTGTTCAATGACTTGCCCAATTCTCTAACTTGCTTAATCACCTAGTTAAGCCTTTACATTCCCATTTAAACTGCATACTAGTATCTTGAAAAAACTTTAGTGAAATATTATGTGCTGTCATCAAGGTGAAGATAAAAGAAATCATTTATTAGAAATGAGTTATTAAAACTATTATATTTAGAAATGTGTTAAAAAGAAAATCTTCTTTACGTTAAACAGAAATTGGGGGAAAATTAACAAGGGCGCTAGTAATTCTGGAGGACTAATAATTCTGACTTCAACTTTACATTAAACGCGTCTAAACTGTGTGTAGATGGAGGTCCAGGCTGAAGAGATGTCTGCTGAGGCTCAGAAAGAGAAGAAGTTGAGGGAGCGCAGCGAGCAGTTTAGCAGACAGCTGGAAGAGGAGCTGGACGGCGTCAAGGTTTGTGCACATAAACACTTCTTTGCTCAAAATAAAGAGCAAAACTTGCCTTGCAGTGATTTTGCCACTGTAAAGGAGGTTTTAGGTTCAGTTAAACCCCTCCACATTTTTGCGAAATAGTTTCACAACTCCTCTAGAGTAAACAGTTAAGTTTTACCATTATTGAGTCTATTCAGTCGATCTCTGGGTATGCCGGGAGCACTTTTAGCTTAGCATAGATCATTGAATCGGATTAGATCGTTAGCGTCTCACTCAAACATTAAAAAAAAAGAGATTTAATAATTTTCCTGTTTAAAGCTTGATACTTTAGTATTTACATCGTGTACTAAAACCGACAGAAAATTAAAAGTTGCTAATTTTCTAAGTCGAGATGACTAGGAACTATACTCTCATTCTGACGTAATAATCAAGCAACATTTTATTTTATTCTTTGAGATGTTATTGATCTGCTATAATCACTGGTACTGTAAGATACAGGCTCATTAATCCTAAATATTATTTTAATAATGTTTCTGTTTGTTTTAAATACAAATGTTGTTTTATAATTCATTTTATTATTTGAATTAATTTTCATTCATTCATTCATTTTCCTTCGGCTTAGTCCTTTATTTGTCAGGGGTCGCCACAGTGGAATGAACCGGCGACTACTCTGGCATGTTTTATGTAGCGGATGCCCTTCCATCCGCAACCCAGTACTGAGAAACACCCATACACACTCACATTCAAACACACACTCATACACTACGGTCAGTTTAGTTTATTCAATTCACCTATAGGCTATGTGTTCGGACTGTGGGGGAAACCGGAGCACCTGGAGGAAACCCAACACCGGGAGAACATGCAAACTCCACACAGAAATGCAAACTGGCCCAGGAGGGACTTGAACCAGCGACCCTTTTGCTGTGAGGCGACAGTGCTAACCACTGAGCCACCGTGCCGCCCCTAAATGGACAATTTAAAAATGTTTTATTAATAACAGTTATAATTTGCTAACTATATCAATAGTTATAATAGTACGTCATGAATTAACGTATTAATATAATACATCTTCATTTTACATTTTCAGATATTTTTATAATTTTGTTTTTAATAATTAGTTATTGTATGGTGAACTATTAATCTGTGCAAGTTAATCCACTAAAAAATGTATATTTCTTTTAATAATCTTCAATCAAAGTCTGACCAATTGCTTATGCGCTTGGAGGGGTCAGTTTGACGGCTTTAACTTACACCCCTTTTACTATTAGTTTCCTATAAAGCCCCATTCACATGAGGCGTCAGCGTCAATGCTTCCCATTCACTTTGAATGAATGATGTCAGGTGTTGCCTAACTGAATTGTGGATCTGTCGGTGCTGCTTCAGTGGCGTTGCTCGCTGCAGAAGTTGGGAATTTCTCAACTTTTCAAGAGCCAACGGAAGCGTCAGCCAATCAGATCGCTTTATGCAAATACCCCAGCTCAAAAAGTAGCCGATTGCAGACTAATTTCATTGGCTGATGCTGCTATGACGATCGCTGTAAAGTTGAATAAACACGACGTTTATTTAAGCACACTTTATTCCGTTAATTCACTCCTCTCACACACACAAGACCTCTTCAATCAACATTCTCCCGAAAACCCCGCCCCGCGCGCTCTCCTCATTTGTAACCCGAATAACCTCCTTTCAGGTAAACAAAGTAGAGAGAGAGAATAACATGTTAACAATAGCTTCAGCCCCAACTTCAGACACACCCTCGGTCAATCGTTGATGCTGAAGCCCCAAGTGAATGCACGGTAAGGGAATTATGCACAAAGCGAAAGCCCCACCCCCTACTCAATATTCAGTTTTAGTTTGAAGTACATCAACACACTGAAACAAAAGTCTCTGCAACATCCGGTTCACATGGATATGGCTTGTTTACATTTAATCAGAATGTTACTTTATAGGGAAGAAAAGACAAATTATTTAAAAATAAAAATTATTTGTCCAAATTTTTTGTGCTTAACTTTGAATGAGTCATGTACACGTCTCTGATCTCTCTTCTTTTGGTCTGTCATGGAGCAGCAGAAGCAGGTGGGCCGCTCTCCAAGCGTTGGGTCGTCTGAGCAGCACCAAGAGCTCAGTAAACTACGAGCAGACCTGGAAAAGAAGACGGTGCACTACGAAGAAGAGCTTTCCCGCAGAGAACAGCAACATGCGAATGAACTGAAGAGCCTGAAGAAGGAGCTGAGAGAGTCTGAGGGACAGCAGCTCAGCTTGAAGAATGAGATCCGGATGCTTAAAGACAAGCTGGAGAAGACCCGCAGAGAGAGGTACGCAATTAAAATACACATAAGGGGTTTTCACACTTGAATTTGTTTACCCTGGATCAACCTAAACCCTGGGTTATCTCTAATCATGTCTTTAAATTAAATTCAATGAAATTCAGTCCAATTTTATTTATAATGCACTTTATAACAGCAAAGTTCACTTAAGTGCTAGCAGTAAAGGGTAAAACAAAGCATAACACATACTTAAAGAATACAAATAAATAAAATTAAATATAAATAAAATGTCAATATCTCACCCTGTGCTAAAAGCCAGATTGAACAAGTGTGTTTTAAGAAGAGATCATCGTGTACTAAAACCGACAGGAAATTAAAAGTTGCTAATTTTCTTAGTCGATATGACTAGGAACTATACTCTCATTCTGACGTAATAATCAAGCAACATTTTATTTTATTTTATTTTTTGAGATGTTATTGATCTGCTATAATCACTGGTACTGTAAGATACCGGCTCATTAATCCTAAATATTCTTTTAATAATGTTTCTGTTTCTTTTAAATACAAATGTTATTTTATTATTCATTTTATTATTTAAATTTATTTTCATTCATTCATTTTCTTTCAGCTTAGTCCCTTATTTATCATTGCACACTGCTCATAATATACATTTCACGGTACATTCCTAAACCCAGGGTTAACCATCCTATTTGCATATTTGCAGTATCACTGCTGCTGAGTCTGCATCTTGTCAGTTATTAAAAAATGTCACTGTATATATCTGTAGCTATTTTACGAGATGTGCAAAGGCAAGAAATCAAAGACAACATTACAAATGAATGGAAAATTCCATTAGACAAGATTTTTATAAGGAGAGTACTTTGATGGACATTTTTAAAAAGGTACCACCAGGAAGAGTTTTACATTTTTTATCAAAAAATAGAACTGAAAAATCATATTTAACTTTGAATAAATTTAGTAATAATAAAGTGAATTTGATCTATTTATATTTTATATATTTGTCTAAGTAACTTTTTTAGTATAATACGAATTAGTTTTTATCATGTAATATTTTAATGTATATGCATTTGGCTACGAAATAGCCATAAGTTGCTGATGTGGCAATAAATATGTAATAAATAAACAAATGAATAGAAACCAGAAGCAAAGTTTGTCATCTTACCATTTCCTGATCACTCCAGTCTACACGCTTTCCATCTTAATATTTATTTTCTTTCTCACCGACTGATGTTTACATGAAGCATATTTCCTGTTGTTATCGTGGCATGAGCCTCGCTGCTCAATTTCTGATTGGCTGTCTGTTGCCAAGCATTCAGCAGCAACACACAGACACACCACATTATGCTCTGCTAAACCTGGTCTCATAACCCTGGGTAAAATGCAGTGCTAACACCACTTTCAAACAACACACTTTACCAAGGGTTAAAAGCGGTGTTTAGAATCACCCTGGGTTATAGCACACTGTGAGAACCCTATATGTTCTAGCTGAATCTGACACACGACCATGTGTTATTTTACTTGATAATTCTAAAGGACACTGAGGGTTACAAATGATCATTTTAAAACTAACTTCTCATTTGTGGTTTAGGGAAATTTAGACAACATAATAAGTGGACTTAAGGGGGAATTATAAAATACACTGTAGAATGTATCCTCTTTAAAATAAGCTCTTGAGGTTGGCTTGTGTTAGTCTGTTAGCAGTGTGTATTGGATTCCGAATGCACTAACCCTGATGTTCATTAAATCATTTCACTCTCACAGTCAGAGCGAACGGGTCGAGTTTGAGACCGAGTACAAACAGAAGTACGAGAGAGAGCGAGAGCTGCTGTCTGAGGAGAACAAGAAACTGTCCATCGAGCTCAACAAGGTGAATATTCACACTCTTCTGGGACTGTCACGATGCTTTAAAATCAGCATGAAGCTTATGTGCTTGATATTTACACACTCAAAAAAATAACTCATTGGATGAACTCAATTTAATTGAGGGCAGGATTTCCATCCAATAAATTTGTTTAACACCAATTAAAAAAATATTTACACAATTAAATGCAGTCGAGTTGGTCCAACATGGTTTTATCAAATAAAAGTTTACATACATTTGTATTTTTATTTAACTTAAACTCAAAGGTCTGATAATATCATGTAAATCTATTATGTGTCATACATTTCAAAGTCTCCCTAAATAAACTAAAAGAGACATTTTTAAGCATATTACATGAGTTACATATACAGTTGATTGAGACTGATCTCAGAACTATTTTTAGGACAGTTATTGCTCACTGAGCAAAGCAGCAAACTGCATTTTTGCTAATTAAGCTGCCAACACTCAAAGCATGAGTGTCTCTGCAAGGTGGTAATCTCAAAACTTTACATGAAAATCTTCTAAATCTTCAAACTAAAGTGAAGATTAAACTCTAACAAGTCTTTTAATTAACTTTAAACACCTAAGATTACTTTTATTGTCAATATTCCTCTTAATTCAATCCAACATAAAGCATGCTGGGAACTACAAACTACATCTCCTTCATGTTGTCCCAACACAAAACGCTTAACTTAATTGTTTTCAAATTTAAGTGGACTAAACATAAAACAAATAAATTGGCCAAAGAAATCACAAGAATTGTGTTGTTTCAGCTCGTTTTAAACGGGTAGTTTGAAAAAGCAGCAGTAATCGTATTCTTGAGTGCAGTGTTTATTTTGAAAGGGCACATTGTTATACTTTAGGTGGACAATTAGTTTGTGCAAGTTAATCCACTGAAAAAAATGTTTTGTTTTGTTAATCTTCAATCAAATTGTCTGAGCATTTGCTTCAGTGTTTAGAGTGGGCAGTCATTCTCAGTTGATGTCGGTTTGAAACTTCAGCTACGATATTCTTAACCACGCTTCTCTTGCTATTAGTTTGCTATGAGAGAATGATGCGCAAAAGAAAGCCCGCCCCCACTTAATATTCTGTTTCATTTGGAAGTACATCAGCATACTGAAATAATAAATAGTGTATAGGAAACCCCAAATATAATAAATATAGGATCTGGTTCAATCGGAATGTCTAATGTATCTGAAAAAATTTTAAATATTTTGTTCCAGAAACTCAGTAATTTGGGACACATAACATATCAATGTGACAGGTTGGAATCTAAAAACTGACATTTGTCACACACTGGCGATATTTCCGTAAATATTTTATTCAATTTACACTTGGAATAATGAAGCCTATGAAGCACTTTAAACTGAATGAGACAATGTCTTGTGTTAATAGAACATCTGTGAACCAGTTCAAGACTTTGGTCCCAGTGTTCTATATTTTATAATTATTATTATTATTATTTATTTATTTTTTGTTAGTATAATAAGCTATACTATCTCCCTAATTTGAGTTCAACTTGTTTACAGAAAGGTAAGGTCATTTTATTTGTGTTTACTGTTTGCTCTAGAGAAAAATGAGTGTTTAATTTCTGAATATTTAAAAATAAATTTGAATAAAAGTTCAAATAAGTTAATATCTTTTCAGTGCCTTTTTAAGCTAATGCCGAGTTCAGACTGCATGATTTTAGCCTCGATTTTGACTCGCCGACAGGTTTTGAGGAATCGCTGACAAACGCCTGAAATCACAGGCAAATCGGTGCTCGTTCACGTGAGTAACAATCACACAGTGTGAACTATCAAAGACGCGATCTGAGAGAATCACAGATGAGTCACTGACGCCCGTGAGATATTTGGCATGCTAAATATCTGGAGCTGTCGGCGATTTCAAATCATGCCGTGTGAAATGTGTTCTGATGGAAAATAACATCGGCGATTACCTACAGCCAATGAGAGAACAGCATCCACTAGTGTGGGTAACTGCAGGTCAGCGGGAGGTTGGGGGAGGAGTCAAAAGCGCTCATTTTTAGTTTATTTGGGCCCAAGAAATGAAGGAAAATTTATTGGAAATACTACTGAGTAATATCACAACCGGGTCGAAAAAGAAAAAAGTTGAAGAGAAATTGCTAATTCCCTTCAAAAGCCAAGTGAGCAGAAAAAAAGTACATTTTCTACCCCACTAAAGGTTTCTTTCTCATCATGTAGTTAATAACAAAAGATATACTACGTGACCTCATGTTGTTTCCATATCACTTCTCGCGTGTGTTTGGTTGTGAGACGTAGTTTGGACAGTTGTCGACCATTCTTCCTATTTTAAAGTCATGCAGTGTGAAACCCTCTGTCGCCGATCCATCTTGCAGTGTAAACCAAGCAACGATGAAACGCCACCCCAGATAATCATGCAGTGTGAAAACGTCTGTGACACGACTACTTTGAAAATCCTGCAGTCTAAACTCAGCAAAACACTCACTGCATTTTAGGAGTAAGAAGCTACTATACAGATTATTGAGCTGAAACTTGACTACAAAATTAAATCGCAAATAAATAAAAAAACGCAATTAGATATTTTCTCTATAGTACTGTTAGTAATTTTATACCAAACTTAAAACAGAAGGTAGGTTGTTGATTTTTGCCTGTCTTGAACATGATGATGTAAATCTTTCTGCACAAATAGGGTGTGCAGATGTATATAATTATATAGTTTGAAAGCCAGGTAGGACAGCTTATCATAATGTTCGGACCGAGCGTTTTTATTGGACAAACTTTTCTTGGTCCTACATTGAAATAGTATTTACTAAACCTCAGAGTGGTTTCAAACCTTTTTGAGTTTCTTTCCTCTTTTGAACACGAGAAGATATTAAAAAAAGCTGTCAGCGCCAGTAGCCAAGTGGTACTGCGCACTGACATATAGCACCGACGTGCTCACGGCGACCCGAGTTCGATTCTCAGCTCGAGGTCCTTTGCCGATCCTTCCCCTTTCTCTGCCCCCAATGCTTTCCTGTCTGAATTCTCTACTATGCTGTCATAATAAAGGTGAAAAAACCCTAAAAATAATTAAAAAACAAACAAAAAAAAAGCTGAAAACCTGTAACTATTTACTTTCATTGTAGGAAAAACAAATACTACTGAAGTCAGTGGTTATCTTTTTTGTGTGTGTGTTCAACTGAAAAAAGAAACTCTTAAAGTTTTGGAAACACTTAAGGGTCAATAAATGATGACAGATTTGTTCAGTTTTTGGTGAACTATCCCTTTAAGTCTTCTCAAATGACAGCCGACAGTGAGTTCTCACAAATTTGTCATCCTCATATTATATTGTCCATTTTTGGCATTATCTTAGACAAACATTAGATTAAAGTTAAACTCTTGGTGTATCAACAAATATAGCTACAACATAAACAACACTGGATATTGTAAAACTACTACTATTACAAAAATAAAAGTTGCGGTGCACCAGTATTTTTAGGCTTGGATACTATGACACTGCTGTGGCTCCAGGATGCTGTGTAACACTAACACACATCAGCCCATAATCCTGCAACCACAGCCTCCATCTCTCATATTACTGAAGCCTGAAGTCAGAGATTCCAGTCTCTGTTTGATGTGGTCACCCTGCTGGAGATGACAGGAGGCCTCGGTTCTTAGCGGTCAGAGTTGATGCTCTTTGTTAAAACCATGAATTAATTCTGGGTCTCATTCCTGAGCGCTTCAAACGGAGTGTAAAGCACACAAAGTGGTTAAAAGAAAGATGTGTAGCGGTTCATAAGTGCCCTCAGCAGGATTTAAAGGGGACCTAAGATGTAAAATAAGTCTCTGATGTTCCTAGAGCGTGTATGTGAGGTTCCAGCTCAAAATACCACACAAATAATGTTTAATAACTTTATGAATCTGCCCTTTTTATAGGCTTTGATTCAAACTGTGCCGTTTTGGTGACTGCCACTTTAAATTCAGATGAGATTGTGCTTTTCAAAAGAGGGTGGAGCTAAGAATGTGTCTGCACAGCAGCAGATTTTAAAACTCTAATGACGGATGATTGCTTCTCACTCAGGGCTGTTTATGCTAATGAGATTGTTACTAATGGGTAGGGCTTTTCCCCTCTGATGACATGTACAAAGGGAGAATGTCAATTAAAGTGTTTATACAGACTGTTTTATGAAGTGTGAATATTGAAAATAAAATGAAATATGTTTTACCATTAGAAGCTGGTTATATTCAAACATTGCTGCCGCTAAACTGTGTTTAAACCCCTTACCCCAGGGTAAACCCCTACGAGTTGCAGGATTTTCAAAGTAGTCGTGTCTCAGATGTTTTCATACTGCATGACTGGGGTAGCGTTCTGTCTGTGCTGTGTTTACACTGCAAGATGGATCGCGACAGGGGGTTTCACACTGCATGACTTTACAATAGGAGAATTACCAACAACTTTGTCCAAACTACATCTCACAATCAAACACACACAAGAAGTGAGATGGAAACAATGCAAGGTCACGTAGTATATCTTTTGTTATTAACTACATAATGAGAACGAAGCCTTTAGTGGGGTAGAAAATTTACTTATTTTGTTCACCTGCTTTAAAGGGAATTAGCAATTTCACTCCAACTTTTTTCTTTTTCGACCCAGTTGTGGTATTGCTCAGATGACTCGTTAAACAGACACAGCTGCTACTGCCAAATTTACACTAGTTTTTCCTTAATTTCTTCAATAAACTAAAAATTAGAGCTTTTAACTTCTCCCTCAACCTCCCGCTGACCTGCAGGTACCCACACTAGTGGATGCTGCTCTCTCATTGGATGTAGGCAATCGCCAATGTTATTTTCATTCAGAACACATTTCACACGGCATGATTTGAATCGCCGACAGGTATAGATATTTAGCATGCCAAATATCTCACGGGCGTCGGCGTTCACTCACGTGAACAAGCACCGATTTGCATGTGATTTCAGTGTGGCAACAGTGAGTGAAGATAGCCAGCTTCTAATGGCAAAACTGTATTAATTTTATTTTTATTATCACACTTGATAAAACCAGTCTGCAGAAACACTGTGATTGACATTCTCTCTTTCTGTGTGTCATCAAAGTGGGAAAGCCCGGCTCGATAGTGACCAGCTCTCCCTCATTAGCATAGGACCTTAGTCTTGTTTTTAATTCTGCCACTATGCTGACACACAGGTATTTGTAGCTCAATCTCATTTGAATTTAAAGTGACAGTCACCAAAATGGCACAATTAGGATCAAAGCCTTAAAGGGGCAGGTTCAAAGAGTTATAAAACATTATTTTTGTGGTATTTTAAGATGAAACTTCACACTCTAGGAATATCAGAAACTTATTTTACATATTTTAAAAAGGGGCACAATAGATCCCCTTTAAATTTCCTAAAATCAGTAAAGACAGTTTAAAAAGTGCTCTCAGCTAATGGCTGAGATGTTTAGAGAAGAACCCTTGGATAGAGGGCAATGCTTGGTTATGAAAGAAAGAAAAGAGTCTTTGCATGAGTACGTTAGGCTGAAGATGTGGTCCTCCTTGCCAGTGTTTTACTGGGAAGCCAGTCAGCGTTCCTCCCTCTTTGTAAGCACAGGGAAATATGCTGATCAACAGACAGGAATCTGGAATGGTTTTCCTTTGGACCACTAGCGAGGGTTCAGCGCTTCGGTCGGAGAACCGTGTTAAATGAAAACTGTGCATAATGCAAGTGTAATTATAGGGTGGTCAACCTCACCAGCTCTTGCTTAAGATAGAGAGCATGGCTAAATCAGAGTTGACTAGATGTGTGTACTAACAGACATGTTTACTGCGGAGTCAGTCATGAGGGTGTCATGTTTATTCATGAGCGCTGTGCTTTTCGTGGGGGAAATGTGGAGGGCATTAGAGAGATACGGGTGGTTTTTGCATGGTGGTCCTCCTGCAGGCGCTGATGAGAGCCAGTCGCTGTCTGTCTGGTTCATATAATTGCATCTTTGACCCTCAAATCGTCGTATTGGTTTGTGATTTTCTGACGCGATAATGGGTATGTTTTCAAGCTCGTGCAGGAGTGAAACCCTTTAATGATGATTATTTTCTGTTCGCTGGAATATAAAGTGTGTAGCTCGGTTAGAGATGTGCTAAACTGCATTTTCGAAATCAAGCCTGTGGGATGTTAGTGACTAGGCATTCATGAAGAAAACAAAAAAAATCTAAATCGCTCAATTGACCCTTTTCACAAGACTGTTGTGACTCCTTTAAAGGTCATCTGCACCTTAAATCCTTCAAAGTTTTTAATATTTAGATCTAAAAAAAAAACTTATGAACATTAATATGTATTTATGCATGCATTATATCATCTCTGCAACAGATTACAAAAAATGAATTTCTAAATGTGTTTCTAATGCAATGTCTATGGGGGCAGGACAGTACATTTGACGTTGTTCTTTCTTCTGCTTGCCTCACACTATTTATTTTCATTTTCTGAAAGTCTTGATAGCTCCATCGTGGAGTTTTTCTTTTACTATTTCAGGATCGTAAAAAAATGATTTGTTGTACTCTCCCATTCACTGCGCTCTAAGTTTACCCAACTATGATGGCTTCTGCTGCTGAGAAACCCGGAAATGTGAAAATGGCCCATTGTTTGGGGTTAGACTTTTTTTGTTCATGCTAATTCTAATTAGGATTATTCAAGGTTAAATTAATTTGATCAAAAACAGTAATGCTGTAAATTAATATGCATTTGTTTATTATTATTTCAGGGTGTCTTCGGGGTCTTAAAATGACTTAAATTTCAGATCTAACATATTTAAGACTTAAAAAGTCTCAAATCACTTGTAAGTCTTAAATCATTTTAAATGCATCCCTATGAAAATTTACCCATGTCCATGCAAATTGATTTCTGTTTAGTTTAATAAAGGGCAGCACAGTGGTTCAGTGGTTAGCATTGTCGCCTCACAGCAATAAGGTTGCTGGTTCGAGTCCCGGCTAGGTCAGTTGGTATTTCTGTGTGGAGTTTGCATGTTCTCCCCGTGTTAGTGTGGGTTTCCTCTGGGTGTTCCGGTTTCCCCCACAGTCTAAAGACATGCATTATAGGTGAATTGAGTAAACTAAATTGGCCGTAGTATAGTACTGTGTGAATGATAGAGTGTATGTTGTTTCTCAGTAATGGGTTGCGGCTGGAAGGGCCGCTGTGTAAAACATATGCTGGAATAGTTGGCACTGTGGCGACCCCTGATAAATAAGGGACTAAGCCGAAGGAAAATGAATGAATTAATATTTTTTAAAGCTTGCTATTTTTAAAAAAAGAAAATCTATGTTGAAAAAAAGCTTGTTTTGACACATTATTACTTTTTTTTTTTTTTCTTTTTTTTATGTGGCAAGTAAAAAACTTTTACTTGTTTGTTTTTTTCAATTATTGAATGTTATATCCAGGGCTTGACATAAACACCTGGCAAATGCAGGTAGATTTCAGCTTTGGCAGTTTAGACAGTCACACCCACTAGCCACTTTGGCTGGTTGAAAATAATTTTTCAATTGCCTGTGTTGGCTAGTCGCTAAAGATTAGAATTATAGTTTATGACTGTTTGTCAATATGCGTGCAAATGTGATCTTAGAATGGAAAAGCCGCACAACTAACTGTTAAAATAACTGTTCGCGCCAGCAAAAGATAACAGGTAAATACCAAATGAGAGGATGATCACGTGCATGGTGACACACACAGGCATGCTAAATGAAATAAAAAGTTAAACTAACTAGTGGCTAGCGACGCTGGAAAACTACTAGCCATAGCTGGTGATCAAAAAAGTTAATGTCAAGCCCTGGTTATATCTCAGTGCATCGCAATATGGTATATTTACTGTCAATGATGTGTCCAGAAAGGAGGGGCTGTTGGTAGGGTGGCTAGAAAATAATGTTTACTTGTGCATTGATTTGATTCTGTAAATTCCAGATGTGAAAATAATAAATATATTAATTAAAAATTTTTGTGAATATTGCTACAATTCAGAAAAAGTATAATTTGGACATATTTTAGCATGCAGTTTATTGATGTGATGGTAACTTTTTTCAGCATTGTTGCTGAAGGTTTTTAAGTAGTTGTGTTTCACAGGATGTGTGATTGGAAAGGACAACCTTCATTCATTTTCCTTCAGCTTAGTCCCTTATTTATCAGGGGTCACCACAGTGGAATGAACTGCCAACTATTTTGGCATATGTTTTATGCATCGGGTGCCCTTTCAGCCACAACCCAGTACTGGGAAACACCCATTCACTCTCACATTCACACACACTTACACACTATGGCATATTTTGCTTACTCAATTCACCTATAGGGCGTCATAGTGGTGCAGTGGGTAGCACGATTGCCTCACAGCAAGAAGGTCGCTGGTTCGAGTCCCGGCTGGTTCAGTTGGCATTTCTGTGTGTTTGCATGTCTCCCCGTATTGGCGTGGGTTTCCTCCGGGTGCTCCGGTTTACCCCACTATAAGTGAATTAAATAGGCTAAATTGGCCGTAGTGCAGTCCTGGAGGGCCAGTGTCCTGGAGAGTTTAGCTCCAACCCTAATCAAACACACCAGCTAATCAAGCTCTTACTACATGTACTAGAAACTTTCTGGCTGGAGCAAAATGGAACTAAACATAGCAGGACACTGGCCCTCCAGGAGCGAGTTTGGACACCCCTGCCATAGTGCAGTGTTTCCCAACTCTGTTTCTGAAGGCACACCAACAGTTCATGTGGGCTAATAATGATTCACACCTGAATCAACTCACCAGAAGATTAGAAGAGACTCCGGAACCTGAAGTGAATGGGTGAGATAAAGGAGATATCTAAAATATGTTCTGTTGGTGTGCCTCCAGGAACAGGGTTGGGATGCAATAGTGAATGAGTGTTCCCAGTTTTGGGTTGCATGAATAAATTCACACTTAAAGCATGTCTTTGGACTGAGGGTTAAACCGGAGCACCCGGAGGAAACCCACACCAACACGGGGAGAACATACAAACTCCACACAGAAATGCCTACTGGCCGAGTCTTAACTCGAACGAGCGACCTTCTTGCTGTGAGGTGAAAGTGCTAACCATTGAGCTACCATGCCACCTAGTAAAGAAACAACAAGTGAAAATAGAAATTGAACAAAAATATCCTCACTTTTATATGCTGAATGAAAGTCTTTTAAAATATTATTTTGATTGGTAGCATATGTAATCTGTAATTTGTGTGTGTGTAGATGAAGTCTTCAATTGAGAAGTTGAACTGCAGTAACAAACAGCTGGAGGAGGAGATTAGGGAACTGGCTGATAAGAAAGAGAGCGTGGCTCACTGGGAGGCTCAGATCACAGAAATCATTCAGTGGTGAGTATCAAAGACACATTATACCGCATACAGTTGAAGTCACTCCTGTGAATTTTTGTCTTCTTTTTCAAATATTTCCCAAATGATGTTTAACAGAGCAAGGAATATTTCACAGTATATCCTATCATGTTTTTTCTTCTGGAGAAAGTCTTATTTGTTTTATTTTGGCTAGAATAAAAGCAGCTTTAAATTTTTTGTTAACCATATTATTAGTCCCCTTAAGCAATATATTTTTTATCGATTGTCTACAGAACAAATCACTCTTATACAATGACTTGCCTATTTAACCTAGTTAAGCCTTTAAAGTCACTTTAAGCTGAATACTAGTACCTTGAAAAATATCCAGTAAAATATTTCCTGTCATCATGGCAAAGATATAGTAAATCAGTTTTTAGAATTGAGTTATTAAATCTATTATGTTTAGAAATTTGTTGAAAAACTCTTTCCGTTAATCAGAAATTGGGGAAAAAATATTCATGTGGGCTAATAATTCAGGAGGGCTGATTATTCTGAATTCAACTTTATATTTGTTCTGTCACAGATGGATTTGGTTTAATTGTGAAATCTGAAATCAGAAGTTCATTCAACAATACTTTTTTGTCAGTTCCACTGATAGTAAACACACACAAAAAAAACAATAATTAACAGGTTATGTATTTTGTGACTTATTTACAGTTATGAATTGCATTATGGGATGTTGATTGATCTCTGCTCTGTTGACTTTTGATGATGAAAATTCAACTGTGCAGTTTAGCTAAGTGACTATTACAAAAATTTTGTATTCGAAACAATATATTCATTCATTCATTCATTCATTTTCATTTCCATTCGGGGCCGGGGTTTGGGGGCAGCAGTCTTAGGAGAGAACGCCAGACCTCCAACTCCCCAGACATTTCCTCCAGCTCCTCTGGGGGGATTCTGAGGCGTTCCTAGGCCAGTCGAGAGACAATATATTGTATAAGTAATAATGAATAGAGAATGGAAAATGACAGAAAAAGTACTGGTGGTTTATTACCAGGTTTTTGTATCGTAATTTACAACACCAAACGTGAACATAAATCACTTCAAACTATTAAAAATGTCAATAAAAGTCATTTGTTCAAACTTTTCAACATCAAAAGTTATTTGAGGAAAGATCCCACAATGCAATTAAAAAGCAATAATAATAATAATAATAATGAATCACAAAATACGGAACATTGTTAATTTAAGGATATTTTTACAGTGTAGCTACTGCCTTTGCAGTTGATTGCAGATCACTGTAGCGCCTTTCTCCCCAAAATAGCTTTTTCATAGCTCTATCGGCTAGATCTATTGGTGGAAGTACCTGCTCTTTGCACCACAGGAACTAGGAACGCCTTTTGCTCTCTTTTGATTTTCAACCCTTTGTTGGCTAACCAAAACCTTGAAAATATTAAATACCCACACACACACAGACAAATTTTATTTTTAAAAATAGTTTTTTCTTGTAGATTTAATTATTTATTAGACATTTTATCCTCAAAAGTAAAGCCATTTTAACCATACACAATCGATATGTACACACCTTTTCAACCGGAGCTCTTAGAGGAGTTTTAGAGATTAACAGTTTTATTGATTTTTAGGGTGTACTCACACTAGGCACGGTTGTCTTGAACTGCACTGGGGCTCGATTGTCCCCCTCCCCTCTCCTCCGTAGTCTGCACTCACATTGCATTTTGCCTTCCGTGCCTGAGCACGCTTACGTCATCGATGATGCGACTGTTCGGGTTAACAGGAAGAAAAGCGCTCTCATTTAGTGCAATGAAGATTGCTTTAGTTCTTTTGTTTTGTATTATTTTAAGCAGTTTGAAATGCACTGACAAACAGTTAAATCTTTTGCTGAACAGATCCACCACGAATGACACATAAATATTCATGAAAGTCATCCTCCTGCACATATTAGGAGGTTTGCTGAAGGTGCAGCTGACGTGCTGTGGGGGGTTTGCGTCTTTAATAACAGTTTAAAAAACAGTCCCTTAAAAGTGACATTGCGCCTTCAGTTTCAACCTCATGCGCTCACACTACAAGTGGACCGTGCCAAAGACCAACTGAACCGTGCTCTATCTCACCTCTTCCAACCCAGCTAGGTCCGGTCAACTGAACCGTGCCTGGGCCTGATTCAGAGCACTCACACTTGTCAAACGACTTGGGAAATCTTCAAGTCAGACGTGCCTGGGCACAGTTCGGATAGCCTAGTCTTAGTACACCCTTAAGCAAAAATACAGAATAGAATACAGAGTCTCTGTAGAGAATTAAACTTTTTACCAAAGCAAACAAACTAGTCCCCAATTAAGGCATTGCAGTCACGACTTGGCTATAATTAAAAAACTAATAAAAAATTGTTAAAAAAACAATTAAAACCTTCAATATATACAAAAGTCAAAATCAACTAAAATGAGATGAGTAAATAAAATGAGTCCTTATAAACCCATCAAATTTCTTTGAGGTGTTTCAAAAACAAAACCAAATCATTGCCAAGTAGTTTTTCCTTGTAGATTTAATTATGTGTCAATAATTTTATCATCAAAAGTAAAGCCATTTCAACCATACACAATCGATATATACACACCTTGTCGACCTGAGTTTTTAGTGATTAACAGTTTTATTGATTCTAAAGAAAATTACAGGATAGAATACAGAGTCTCTGTACAGAATCAAACTTTTTACTGTTAACAAACCCAAACAAAACAATCCCCAACTAAGGCATTGCAGTCATAACTTGGCTACAATTAAAACATTTGATATGCAAAAGTCAAAGTTCAATTCAATTCAATTCACCTTTATTTGTATAGCGCTATTACAATGTAGATTGTGTCAAAGCAGCTTCACATAAAAGGTCATAGTAAATTAGAACAGTGTAGTTCAGTTTGTAGTGTTTAAGTTCAGTTCAGCTCAGTTCAGTGTGGTTTAATAATCACTACTGAGAGTCCAAACACTGAAGAACAAATCCAACGATGCGCAGCTCTACAGATCCCGAACCATGCAAGCCAGTGGCGACAGCGGAGAGAGAAAAAAACCTTCACTAATTGGCGAAAGTGAAGAAAAAACCTTGAGAGAAACCAGACTCAGTTGGGCACGACCATTTTAATTTCTCCGCTGGCCAAACGTCTTGTGCAGAGCTGCAGTCTCAGCGGCGGAGGCTGGAAGCTGGCCTCAGCGAAGACTCGTCTGTCCCTGGAGCGTCACAGGAATCAGTCTCATGTTCACCACTCTTCCATGACCACCGCAGTAACTGCTCAGGATATGGAAACCTTGGAATCATCTCGTCGTTGGTCTTGGATCGAATCAGTGACTCTGCATAGTCTGAGGGCCTCGGGACGAGTATCCCCAGGTGGAAATGGAGAATAAAGAAAATAATTAGCGTAGCTGCTGTTCGTAGTGTATATAAACAAGGTGCAGAAACCTGTGTGGAAACCCGCTAAGTGATGCACTAAGTGTATGCTTTACTAAACAGATAGGTCTTTAATCTAGTTTTGAATTGGGAGAGTGTGTCTGAGCCTCGGACGTTATCAGGAAGGCTATTCCAGAGTTTAGGAGCTATAAATGAGAAGGCTCGACCTCCTTTACTCGACTTTGCTATTCTAGGTATTCAAAGTGAGAGCAAAAAAAACTAAAGGAGATGATTAAATAAAATCAGTCCTTATAAACTCATCAGTTGTTCTTAGAGGAGTTTAAAAACAAAAACAAATCATTGCCAAGTAGTATTTCCTTGTAGATTTAATTATTTGTCAGACATTTAATCCCCAAAAGTGGAGCCATTTTAACCATACACAATGTACACACCTTGTCAACCTGATCTCTTAGAAGAGTTTTAAAATATAAAATAATGGCATCACCTCAGTTTTGTTTTACTGAAGTATTTTTCCTTGTAGATTTAACTATTTGTCAGACATTTTATTCTAAAAAGTAGAGCTATTTCAACCATACACTATCGATATGTACACACCTGGTCGACCTGAGCTCTTAGAAGAGTTTTTAATTTAAAATGAATGCCTTCAGCTTAATGCATCAGTTCAATTAGCTAGCAGAATGCACAGATCTTGAAATCTAAGAGATATAAGTGCACAGGGGTATGAACGATCTTAAGAGTGGGGAGGAAACACATTATGAATCTTTTAAGCTTGACTTGTGTGTTATTCAGCTGACATAAAACAGATAAGTAGGCATTGGATAGTTGTTCAGTCTCCTGCTTCAAGCTACTGTTTAGGAGGAGCTTCTGCTATTTTAGATTTGTGTGCATTGGCTGGAAATCCTAAAAAATGTACTCAATTTATGTCTCTAAAAGCAAAGGCAAGTCACTTTTATGACTTTTATGTATGTACTTTTTTTAAACCCTTAACGTTTGTGCAATCTTGGTGCCATCTAGTGGTAATGTTTGGTAAGTGCAATTTTGAGCATCTGTGTTTCTGTTTTCAGGGTCAGTGATGAGAAAGATGCTCGAGGATATCTGCAGGCTTTGGCCACAAAGATGACTGAAGAACTGGAAGGCCTGAAGAACGCCAGTTTGGGTGCACGTGCCACTGTAAGAACGAAATAAGCGTAATAGATGAGTGAAAAATGCAGAAGATTTTTTTTTGAAACTTTTTATTTATGATTTTTCCCTTTTTTTTTTTCTTTTTTTTTTTTACAGAACAACCCCTTCCTCAATAGTTTAAACCCTTTACCATTAAGAAAATACAAAAATATATATAAAAAAAATAATAATAATAAGAATAATAATTTACAAAAATAAAATAATAACAATAAAAAAAAATGTAATTAATAATACGAAATAACTAAAGATTACTGCGTCATAAATTCTTTTCAGGGGATACATTTGTGCATCAAAATTGTGTTAAATTGCTGTTACCTTAAATTACATTGGTGGTAGATAGGTTAATTAACCTCTAAATGTTTCTTCAGAAAAATATCAGTCTTTATTTATAGACATTCAGTCATTTTTCCATTAGATTGTCCTGTTTAAGTCTCTTTGAGCCACATTTGGAGTTCCTTCATCCATCCAATGTACTGTTATCATTTTATTTGCTACCAGTAATAATATATTTAGTACAAATCTCATTTCTTCATCAAACTTTTCTTTGGGCTGTGCTGAAAAGGTGTTTAAAGAGATTGTTCACTCCAAAATGAAAACTATCATCATTTACTCATCCTTCACTTTTTTACAAACTATTTGATTGAACCTAGTCTTTCGTTTGTTAAGCACAAAAGATATTTTGTAGAATGTTGGTACCTGGCACAAATTGACATCCATAGTTTTTTGTTTGTCCTACTATGGAAGTCAGTGGGTGCCAACAAGCATTCTTCAAATATCTTTTGTGTTCAGTAGAAAACAGACACTTACATGAGGTAAAATGTACAATGAGGTAATTTTCATTTTATGGTTGAACTATCACTTTAATATCTAAAGTAATCTTTTTTTTAATACTTTTTATTGTCAGCATATCTCACAGTACATTGTGACCCAGCCTATGTTTAAACTTTTCTTTTGGTATTCCAGGACATGCCGTGGAAGATGAGACGTCTGGCTAAGCTGGACATGTCTGCCCGTCTGGAGCTGCAGTCTGCACTGGATGCTGAGATTAGAGCCAAACAGACCATCCAGGATGAGCTCAACAAAGTCAAGGCATCCCATATGGCTACTGAGTGGTAAAACACACAGCTCTCCTTTAAAACCTTGTACCTGTGGGTAGATCAGGAAATTAGTTGAGTGCAA
This sequence comes from Danio aesculapii, assembly GCF_903798145.1. Classification (NCBI taxonomy): domain Eukaryota; kingdom Metazoa; phylum Chordata; class Actinopteri; order Cypriniformes; family Danionidae; genus Danio; species Danio aesculapii. The sequence continues at coordinate 44,691,228 of NC_079451.1, read as the reverse complement.
TTATCTAGTTAATGTTCTAGAAGCAGTTGCTGAACGTCCCAAATGGTGGTCAGCAGATATGGGTTTGATTTGATAGGCCTAGTTTTATGCAGAAAATATAATCTGTTAATACACAAATTATACTATTAATATATTTATTTATGCAAGATAATAAGTATTGAACGTCACCATTTTTATCAGTAATCGTATTTTTAATGGTGCCGTTGACTTGAAAATTTCCCCAGATGTTGGTAAGATCAAAGAAATTCATATATGCAAATAAAATGAATCTAATTAGTTTACAAATTAAGTTATCCGTGATAAAATGACACAGGGAAAAAGTATTGAACACATGAAAAAAGGGAGGTGTAGAAGGGCAGTGAACGCCCAGACAGCAGCTGAAATCTCTCAGTATTTCTTCAGAAACCCTCTGCACTTCCTCAGTGTAAATGAATATTAGCTTCTTCAGTCCAACATCTATATTAGCAGGATGATGAAGATGAAAACATGGTGGATATTTCAGCAACACAATGATTCAAAACTCAGCCAAGGAAACTCTCAAATGCTTTCAGGGAAAGAAGATAAAGCTGCAGAATGGCCCAGCCAATCACCTGAGATAAATCCAATAGAAAATACAAATTAAAGATCAGATTTGATAGACAAGACCCACAGAACCATCAAGATTTTTACACCCTGTTGAAGTCTGTGAAAAATCTCACGCCTGAGCAATGCATGTGACTTCATTCTCCATATGAGAGGCGTCTTTAAGCTGCCATCACCAAAAAAGCCTTTTATATAAAGTATTAAACACATTTCAGTAGTTCAATTAGTAAACTTTAATAAAGGTTATGTTCAGTAAAGACATTTTGTAAATGCACTACTGTAAATTTATCAAAACTAAATCTTTCATTAGTAATATGTATTGATAAGGGCTTAATTTAGACAACCTTTAATGCTATTTTTTCAAGATTTAGATTTTGTTTTTGAACCATCAGATTTTCAAATAATGTGTAAATCTCAATTTCCAAAGCTTAAATTTTATTTTATTCATATTTAAAAGCTTATGAATAACAAAATGCACTTGTTATATACTTTATATTAATTCTACTTCATTTTGTTATTGTTTTTAGGGCTGGCAGTTAAAAAAAAAATTAACCTCATAATATTGTATAGAATCTTTTCCCATTTATGGATATATGCATTAGTCCTGAATTAATTTTTGAGTACATCTTCATCTCAAAATAAAAAAGTAACTCAAGAAAAAAAACTTGTATTTCTTTTATAATCAGTTACATTCTGATGCATGTCAAATTACTGAACTCTTTCACTACCTGTGTTTTACTCATATTTTGTTATATTAATCTAGTTTTAGTCATTTAGTCATCATATTGCATTTGATTTTCTTCTACACAGCAAACTGGAGGAGTCGGATAAGCAAAACCAGGACCTGCAGGCAGAGATCCAGAGGCTGAAACAAGAAACGGACAATCTGCGCTTGTCTAAAGGTAAAAACGCAAACATTGGAAATCATTCATTCATTCATTCACTCATTCTCCTTCTGCTTAGTCCCTTATTTATCAGGGGTCCCCACAGCGGAATAAACCGCCAACTATTCATATGTTTTACACAGCAGATGCCCTTTCCAGCTGCAACCCAGTGCTGGGAAACACCCATACACTCATTCACACACACACACACACACACACACACATACACACAATACCGCCAATTTAGTTTATTCAATTCCCCTATAGCGCATGTGTTTGGACTGTGGGGGAAACCGGAGCACCCGGAGGAAACCCACACCAACATGGGGAGAACATGCAAACTCCACACAGAAATGCCAAGTGCCCTCGCTGAGACTCAAACCAGTGACTTTCTTGCTGTGATGCGACTAATATTGAGTCGATGTTATGTATGGTCATATGTGACATGCATTTCATACTGTGTATTGTTTTTTTTTCTTCATTTTTCAGGGGTCAAGCACCAAGACTCCCAAAATTCCTTTCTGGCATTCCTCAATGCTCCGACCTCTGCTCTGGATCAGTTTGATGTAAGTATTCTTTAAAAATGACTTTAAGAAGAAGTTGCAGCAGAAGTGATCATCATTTTCGCACACATCCATTCTGTCTGCTTTTTTATTTGTTATTCAGCCATTATTAATGGTTCTACTTCCTCTATTCTCTTTAAATGCTTTTGAAGTGTGTATTAAATAACACATCCTCCATTATTACTTCAAGGCTATTTAGAGACTCAAGATTTTGAATCTCTTTCTCTGTTCTCATGTATTGTTTGCTCTCTTTTATATCCTTATATGTGTTGTTTTGTCGTCTGTGATGAAGCGCTCCACTGCCAGTGGGTCGACTGGTAAAGGCAGACGTGTAAGCTCATTTTGTTGTGTTCTGGTGCTGTGGTTCATCTTTACCTCAATTGTGTGACTTTCATGCATGTGTGGTCCATTACTGCATGGCATAAGTGACATGCATACACATCCCAAAGGGTGTTTCAAGTACAATACTCCTTTATCAGGTTCGAGGGTCAGTTTTGTCTGCAGAGAATTGACGCTTTTTGACGCTAATACATCTGCAACATTTTGTACTGGTGACTGCGTTCTAACACATTTGGCTTTTATTTACTGTTTCTAAAACCATTGTAAAAACAGACACATAGCATTTGTGTTCATCTGTCCTTCTTTTTGATTATTTATGCTGCACTCTTGGCTCTCGTTTCTGTCAGGTGTCACTTACATGGTGTTTGGGCCTTTGAAATTGTTTTGTTCTTGGCAGAATACTGCTAAAGTGCATGATGGGTTTCTGAAGGGCCTGTTGGTAGGGCTGGGTGGTATGACCAAAATTTTATTTCACGGTATGAGAAAGTTAATATCACAGTAACAATACCTTTCATGATATAGTTTTTTATAAAGGTAGTAATTCCAGAAAACGTACAAAAGGGCTTTATATAATAAATAAGCTTGAATATTTAAGAAAATCATTATTTTGTATTTTATTTATAACCTTATAAATACAATACACAAAACATGAGTTTAGATGAACAACAAATTCTACTGTATTTCACAGGTTTACTGTGTGTTATAGGGCTCAAACTCTATTCCTGGAGGGCCACAGCTCTGCAACCCTACTCAAACACAGCTGATCAGACTAATCAAGGTGTTCAAGACTCCTGTAGACTGTTAAGCAGGTTTGAGTTTAAGGTGGGTGAAGCTGCAGAGCTGTGGCCCTCCAGGAGTTGAGTTTGAGACCATTGCTCTATACCGACAGGCATTATTATAAACATTTCACAAGCAACATCTTCTCACAGATATAAAGCATATCCCAACTAAGTAACAGGATAATAAAACTTAAAGATGAAAATATAAATATGTAAACACTTTATAGAAATATCAAACTATTTTTTCCTTCAAAAGTACAGAATATATACAATTACAAATCTTATATGTATTGAAACTAAGTGATCACTTATTGGTGAAAATATAAAGCAATTGAAAACACTGCCAGTCTCCTATGGAGTGTCTTTGTTAGCCTCAAGCATTCTGCATGTTAATTTGGCGTATACAGTTATTAGCCCTCCTGAATGATTAGCCCCCTGCATGTATATATATATATATATATATATATATATATATATATATATATATATATATATATATATATATATATATATATATATATATATATATATATATATTTTTCCCTAATTTCTGTTTAATGGAAAGAAGATTTTTTTCGGCACATTTCTAAGCATAATTGTTTCAAGAACTCATTTCTAATGACTGATTCATTTATCTTTGCCATGATGACAGGACATGATATTTGACTAGATATGTTTCAGTATACTCTAGTATTTAGCTTAAATTGACATTTAAAGGCTTAACTAGGTTAATTAGGGTAATTAAGCAAGTCATTGTATAACGATGGTTTGTTCTGTAGACAATCAAAAACCAATATAGCTTAAGTGGGCTAATAATATTGACTTTAAAATGTTTTTTAAAAAATTCAAAACTGCTTTTATTCTAGCTGAAATAAAACAAATAAGACTTTCTCTAGAAGAAAAAATATTATAGGAATTACTGTGAAAAATTCCTTGCTCTGTAAAATGTAATTTGGGAAATATTTGAAAAAGAAAAAAAATTCACAGAAGGGTAAATAATTCTGACTTCGACTGTACACGAAATTTAAAAAAAAAAATTATGGTGCACTTTTCGCGATAACGAAATATACCTTCATACCGCCTAGCCCTACTTGTTGGTTGATGCTTCTCAGGCATGTATTGTGTTTCCAGCAGATATGTTTTCCATCTGCTGTTTATGATACAGCTAGAAACATTTTCTGTATCTAATATTCTCATTAGATTGATTCCATCGATAACTTCAGCCTCTCCAACACACCGTCACGGGAGGAGGATGGAAGATCCCAGGTGACGTCCCATTCTCGCTCGCCCTCTACCACTAGCGACGTGGAGTCTCATGAGGTGACTTCACAATTCTGCTTTCTTCAAGCAACAGTAAAACATTGTTTAGAAATGTTGTGCTATTTTGGAATTAACTTAATGGCCCGTTTCCACTGACTGGTATAGTACGGTACGGGTCACCTATATCAAGCTTGCATTTCCACTGCTTAAGGGTACCAAGGGTACCCTTTTGGTAGGCGTGGTGTACGACAGAAAGTTTCAGTCAACGGCATTCTCGCTCGAGGAAATCTTGCTCAAAGTAAAGCTGTACAGGTCATTCACATATCATATGAGGAGCACTTCTCACAAAACAGATGCTTTATACACATAAATACTTGTGTATAAATGTTCATTACTAACCTTTCTCTGAACATGATTTGATTATAACTGCAGGTCAAAGAGTGCGAAACCTGTAACTTTTGTCATTTTAGTAGAATTTTTCAATATTTTTTAAATATTATTCATTAATTTGTTTATTTTTTTTTCAATCTGCATGCAGTTATTCTCTGATGTTATGTACTTATGTATCTATTGTACTTCATTTGGGATTTATTTATTTGTCTTGTTTTGGTAATTGAGTTAAAGGTGCAGTATATAAGTTTGACACCCAGTGGTTGACTAGGTATTGCACTCCTGGATCAAAACAAACGCAAGTGCAGGTTGC
>NC_079451.1:44586118-44681118 GCF_903798145.1 Danio aesculapii | reverse complement strand
AGCGGCAGCCACTGTTGCTTACAAAAAATCTCAAGCTCTTGAAAGCACCCCTTTTTTTCAGTCTATTTAAAACAGAACCGATTGCACCTGTTGCGTATTCAGGCACGCTTGCTTCGCACAAGGAACGTGACACGGGCGCTTTAAGCACTAACATGCATCTCATCAGCGGTGCACATGACACTAAAGCCCTCATTAGTGAGTGAGGATCGCCTGATCATCCTCTCATTCGGTATTCATCTGCTTTTGCTCGCCTGAACAGTTATCAGTCATGCTGCTTCTCGATTCTAAGATCACATTTGCATGCATATTGACAAATGGTCGTAAACTAAAATTCCAATCTTTAGTGACGAGCCAGCACTGGCAATTTTAAAATGATTTTCCACCAGCCAAAGTGGCTAGTGGGAGTTGCTGTCTGACCGGCCACAGCTGAAATCTACCCGGGTTGGCGGGTGTTAATATGAAGCCCTGTCTGCAACATATAAAAGAGAGATATCGACTTAGAATGTCACCAATTTTATAATGTTTTAAACAGTTAAAAAATATGATCAGTAGTTTAAAGTTATAATAAGTTTTTCTTCTCTAAGGGCTTATTATGCAGCCTCTGTCGCCATTTAGTGGATGCCGTCTTTGCTCTGCTCAATGACAGGCTGATGGATGCCGACGCACTATATTTAAGAAATTATATCTTTATAAATAAACTGCATAGTTGCAATCTAAACAACAATATTCTCGCCTGAAAAAGCCTCAGAAGTACATTATGTTGTCCAACAGCTGCAATATTTGTCAAACTGTAGTGAGTTTATTTGTCTGCTGTCACTCTATGTGGGTGGAGTAATACACAAGGGTGAAGAGGCTGTATGACTGCTGATATTGCAGAATATCGCACAGCTATCAGCCAATCATATTCGAGAACCAGACAGAACTGTTGTTTATATAATATAATATAATATAATATAATATAATATAATATAATATAATATAATATAATATAATATAATATAATATAATATAATATAGACGTTTGGCCAGCGGAGAAATTAAAATGATCGTGCCCAACTGAGTCTTGTTTCTCTCAAGTTTTTTTTTCTTCACTTTCGCCAATTAGTGAAGTTTTTTTTCCCTCTCCGCTGTCACCACCGGCTTGGATGGTTTGGGATCTGTAGAGCTGCGCATCGTTGGATTTGCTCTTCAGTGTTTGGACTCTCAGTAGTGATTATTAAACCACACTGAACTGAGCTCAACTGAACTGAACTTAAACACTGAAAACTGAACTACACTGTTCCAATTTACTGTGACCTTTTATGTGAAGCTGCTTTGACACAATCTACATTGTAAAAGCGCTATACAAATAAAGGTGAATTGAATATTATATTATATTATATTATATTATATTATATTATATTATATTATATTATATTATATTGTTATATTATATTGTTATATTATATTATATTATATTATATTATATTGTTATATTATATTATATTATATTATATTATATTATATTATATTATATTATATTATATTATGTTATATTATATTATATTATATTATATTATATTATATTGTATCGTATTGTGTCATATTATATTATATTATAGGTAACACTTTACAATAAGGTTAATTAGTTAATGTATTTACTAACATGAATTATTCATGAACAACACTTGTACAACATTTATTAATCATAATTGAACATTTACTAATGCATTATTAACATCTAAGTCCATGCTTGTTAACATTAGTTAATGCACTGTGAGTTGACATGAACTAACAATGAACAACTGTATTTTCATTAACTGACGTTAACTAACATGAACAAATACTGTAGTAAATGTATTGTTCATTGTTTGTTCATGTTAGTAAATGCATTAACTAACATTAACTAATGTACCTTATTGTAAAGTGTGACCATATTATATTATATTATATTATATTATATTATATTATATTATATTATATTATATTATATTATGTTATATTATGTTATATTATATTATATTATATTATATTATATTGTATTGTATTGTATCGTATTGTGTCATATATTATATTATATTATATTATATTGTATTGTATTGTATTGTATCGTATTGTGTCATATTATATTATATTATATTATATTATATTATATTGTTATAATATATTATATTATATTATATTATATTATATTATATTGTATATTATGAAACGCATTTAATTTTTCTTCAGACTCACTGTTAATAAAAATGTTAATTTTAAAATTAAAAAAATAGTCTGTCATCAAATGTAGCATTGTTATAATTCTATAATGTAATATAAAGAAATATAATATAATGCATTTTATTTGTGCACTTTCCCTTTTAAATCAAAATGCAAAATCTCTTTTAATATAAATGTAATTTCTAATATTAAAAAGTTGTCTGTCACGTAAAGAAATATTGCCAAATCAAAATATAATAAAATTGTTCCAAACAAGTTAATAACAAATTGTAATTCTAAATGTCCAACTGTTATCTTTCAGGTGCCCAAACCCTTAGGTGTGAAAAAGGGATGGCAAAGGGCCATTGCTGTGGTGTGTGACTTCAAACTCTTCTTATATGATCTCCCAGAAGGCAAAGCTGCTCAGCCTGGTGTCGTGGTGAACCAGGTCATTGACATGAGGTCAGTGAGGCCTTCAAAACACTCATCTGGGCCTGTCTTTACTGTTAGCGGCATCTAAGCCTCTCTATTCTTTTGGTTTCAGGGATGAGGAATTTTCTGTTAGCCCCGTTTTGGCATCTGATGTCATCCATGCAAACAGGAAGGACATTCCCTGTATCTTCAGAGTGAGTTGAACATGAGAGCACTATATTTTTCTCATAGATTCACATTAAAGGAATGGTTCACCGAAAACTAAAAATTACATCTTCATTTATTTATTCGCCCTTTACTTGTTCCAAACCTGTTTGACTTTCTTTGTTCTGTTGAACACAAAAGGAGATATTTTAAAGAAAGCTAAAAAAAACAACTTGTAAGCATTGACTACTACAGTATTTATTTTTCCTACTAATGTTTCCTACTATGGTTGCAAGTTTCTTTAAAATATCTTTCTTTAGTGTTCAAAAGACACTAGGAAGAAAGTCATAACGGTTTGGAACCACTTGTGGGAGTAAATTTTCAGTTTTAGGCGAGCTATCCTGTTAACCCTTATGTTTGGGATGTTTTCATCCATTCTGGGGTGATTTTGAGTATTAATTTATCCACAAATTTCTCTGTGTTTCAGCAAATAGAATGATTTTTGGTGACAAATCCTATTTTGTCACATATTTTAGGGAAATGCTTTGACAATTATAAAATTATTAACCCTTGTTTACTGTTCAATTTGACTACCCTTTCATTATGTTGGTGGCTATTTTTGCCCTATTGACTTGCATTATAAAGACTTTTTTTTGACTGCAAAGCCGTGGCCGCATATAATCATGCATTCTTGATTGTTGGTGGTTTTCCCTGTTGGAAAGAGGTAAAATTTGTAGTTTTTACTGATGATCTTCTGTTTCAGTGCAAAAAAAGCGTAGTTTCTGCCTTAAAATTATATGGTAAGTCAAGTCAGTTTATTTATAAAGCGCTTTTTAAAAACAACAAGTGCTTACCAAAGTGCTGTACACACATACACCATCTAAAACAAAGGACAAATACAAAAGACACATGACTCTCATATTGTATTAAAAGCCAAAGAGTAAAAATGGGTTTTAAAACTAGGTTTAAAAATAGAAAGGGTTGCGGCCTGCCTAACATGGGGAGGCAAATTATTGCAAAGTTTGGGGGCCACCACTGCGAAGGCACGGTCCCCCCTGGTTTTTAACCTTGCGGGTAGAACAGCCAAAAGTAGCTGATCAGTTCATCTAAGTGCCCTAATACTTGATTGAGGACAAGTATTTTGTATTTAAACACCAAAACTAAAATCCTAAAATGTATCCTAAACTGTACAGGAAGCCAAAGAAGAGAAGCCAGTATGGGTGAAATGTGCTCCCGTTTGTGTGTCCCCGTCAGCAAACGAGCAGCAGCATTCTGCACCCTCTGCAGACGAATAATGGAGTTATGGCTAATAGCCACATAGAGGGCATTACAATAATCGAGCAGAGTCGAGATATAAATATGTATTACCCTTTTAAAGTCGTTAAAAGACAAAAAAAGACTTTAATTTGGATAATTGCCTCAACTGGAAAAAACTAGCTTTAATTACCGAATTAATCTGTTTATCCAGTTTGAAGTCACTATCCATAATAACACCCTGGTTTTTTACAATAGGTTTCACAAAAGGATTTAACACACCAAGATCCAAACAATCCTGATTTTCCCCTTGACCCAAATACCACCACTTCTGTCTTTTCTTCATTGCACATTTAAAAATTTAGTGCCAACCAAGATTTAAGGAGAACAGAACAGGTCCAAGAATGGAACCTTGAGGTACTCCACATGAGAGAGGTGCTGACGAGGACATAAACTCCCCTAGGCAAACAGAGAAGCTTCTGTCAAATGCAATACCCTTAATGCCAACACAGTGCTCTAAATGAGAAATTAAAATCTTATGGTCCACTGTATCAAAAGCAGCTGTAAGATCTATAAGCAAAAGAACAGCGCGATGTCCTGTGTCAGTGTCTAGCAAGAAGTCATTTAAAACTTTTACAAGTGCTGTTTCAGTGCTATGGCAAGATTTAAAACCAGACTGGAACACTTCTTGAAACCCATGTAGGTCTAAATATGATTGCAGTTGTATAAATACAACCTTCTCTAAAACTTTAGAGAGGAATGGGAGTTTTGATATGGGTCTAAAATCGGCAAGAACTAAACTGTCCAAATTTGCCTTTTTGATCAGTGGTTCAACTACTGCATGTTTAAAACTGTGTGGTACAGCACCAGTTGTGAGACTGCTATTTATAATTGTCTGAATTGAAGGACCGATTAATTCAAAAACACTCTTTAAAAAATATGCAGGGACAACATCAGTACCACAAGTAGATGGTTTCATCTTGATAATAATATCTCTTAAAGACGCAAGAGATACAGGCTCAAACTGCTTAAAAACAGCAGAACTGTTATATGGTTATAGTGTGTGTGAGAGAGACCTTTGCGCACTTACTTTGATATGTTTGAGAAAATAAAAAAATAAGCCCCTCAGCTCTCAGAACATAGTAAACATAGTAAGTATATTTACGCACACACGCTATAATCTGCTGTTTTACTCCACAGAACTCCATATAAAAGTTAAAACTTTTTAGCTCAGGCCTATGTAAAGGATTAATGCTGCCAACTGATGATCAACAGTAAAAAATTTTCCCAAGAGGGAAAAACACCAACAATTGATAATGCATAATTATATGCTGTCATGTCTTTGCAATCAAAAAACACCATTATAATGGAAGTCAATGGGCCGAAAACAGCTACCAACATAATGAAAGGGTGGTCAAATTGAACGGTACACAAGGGTTAGTAACATTAGCTTTTGTAGTGTAATTTAAGCCAAATCAAGTCATATTTGTGATGGACTTTGAAATTGCTTTGCTTTTCTTCTCCTGCAGGTGACAGCATCACAGCTCTGCGCCTCCAGCAATAAAAAATGCTCCATTTTGATCCTGGCCGACAGTGATCAGGAAAGAACAAAGTGGGTCGGCCTTTTGAAGGAGCTGCACCGGCTCCTGAAGAAAAGCAAACTGAAAGAACGCTTTGTTTACGTCCCTAAAGAAGCATATGACTGCGCACTGCCTCTCATCAAAACCACACAATCTGCTGCTATTATAGGTACAGTCCAGCACTTCTAGTATCCTAATCATTTTTATGAAATTATCACCAAAATTAGCATATCTAAATGATCTCATATTATAAGCTAGCCTTATCAAATTAATATGTCTCTTATTGGCAATTTTTTGGATCTTTGTTTTATGTTTTGTTACTTTTAATATTTCATAGTATTGAGATTAGTATCAATATGTGAGTTTAATATTAAATTGAGCTTTACTGTATACATCATCTGAATAAATAGGTTTTCTGCTGATGTATGGTTTGTTTGGACATTACAGAAAATCATAGTATTGAGAAAATCACAATATGCAACTTTTGTGATGTCAAACTAAAATCAATAAATGACATATACAGTGTATTTTTTGTTATTCCTGAAAGTGTATCATGTGCAACATAAGACTTACTGAAAGTTTTGTGGTCCAGGCTCACATGTGTGTTATTTTAAAATCATATATTATATTATATTATATTATATTATATTATATTATATTATATTATATTATATTATATTATATTATATTATATTATATTATATTATATTATATTATTTTTTATATTATATTATATTATATTATATTATATTATATTATATTATATTATATTATTTTATATTATATTATATTATATTATATTATATTATATTATATTATATTATTTTATATTATATTATATTATATTATATTATTCTATATTATATTGACATATGTGTGATTTTGAAATTGTTATATTATATTATATTATATTATATTATATTATATTATATTATATTATATTATATTATTCTATATTATATTGACATATGTGTGATTTTGAAATTGTTATATTATTATATTATATTATATTATATTATTCTATATTATATTGACATATGTGTGATTTTGAAATTGTTATATTATATTATATTATATTATTCATTCATTCATTCATTCATTCATTCATTTTCTTTTCTGCTTAGTCCCTTTATTAATGCGGGGTCACCACAGCAGAATGAACCGCCAACTTATCTGGCACGTTTTTACACAGCGGATGCCCTTCCAGCCACAACCCATTTCTGGGAAACATCCATACACACTCCACACATGCAAACTCCACACAAAAACGCCAACTGACCCAGCTGAGGCTCAAACCAGCGACCTTCTTGTTGTGAAGCGACAGCACTATCTACTGCGCCACTGCGTCGCCTAAATTATATTATATTATATTATATTATATTATATTGTATTGTATTGTATTGTATTATACTATATTATACTATATTATATTATATTGTATTGTATTGTATTATATTATATTATATTATACTATATTATATTATATTATATTATATTATATTATATTATATTATATTATATTATATTATATAAATGGCAGGACGGTGGCTCAGTGGTTAGCACTGTCGCCTCACTGCAAGAAGGTCTCTGGTTTGAGTCCCGGCTGGGTCAGTTGGCATTTCTGTGTGGAGTTTGTGTCTGTGTCTGAATGAGTGTATATGGGTGTTTCCCAGTACTGGGTTCTGGCTGGAAGGGCATCCGCTGTGTAAAACATATGCTGGATAAGTTGGTGGTTCATTCTGCTGTGGTGATCTCATGAATAAAGGGACTAAGCCGAATGAATGTACTTCAAAAGAGCACGAAAAAAATCCTCTTTAATGAAATAACAATGGAAGAACCGGCCAGCACTAGTTCAGCTCAATCCAGCTTAGTTTTATCAAACTCTGCTTTCTGCTTATATTAACTTCACTCATATTTATCTGCAGATCATGAGAGGATTGCTCTGGGAAATGAGGAGGGGTTATACGTTATTCATGTTACCAAAGATGGTAAGTTTTAATAAAGTTTTATCTGTTTACTGTATTTATCCATTGCATTTATAAAGTGGTGTCTCACTACTGTATATGCTTGTTGCTAATACCAGAGTTCTTATGAGTGCTGGAAAACCTTGAACATGGTTGAATTTTAATCTAGTGCTTTCAAGGTTTGACAAGTGAGATTCAAGGTTTGAGAAGTGCTTGAAAACGTAATTGTGTTGCTTTTATACTGATTTGTTACTAAGTAATCATCATCAACTATTTAAATAAAATAAATATATTTGCTTTGCATAAAATTAACAACTCCTTGTATGATCTGATTGTTTATAAAATGTGAGTAAATTACATCTAATAGAGTAAATGACAGCAATTTAATGTTGTACTTGGAGAAAACATGTCATTAAATTGATTCCTTAAGACACTATACTATACTACAGAATACTATAACATCTGACATTATGTGCAGGGTCGGATTTAGTCATTTGGGGGTCCTAAGCAATTCCAGCCACAGGACCTACAGTAATATGCACCCCTTTCTATTTGCATTTATTTATTTATTTAGCTGTCTTTTTCTTATATCACTTAGTCTCACTTTCAACATTTTACATACTAACGCAATCTCTACATTTGAAAATATTTGTTTGCTTAAAATGAATTCACAACTAAAAATAATGAAACTGTTTGGTTTTTAAAACAAAATTTTCATCTGAATTGACCGCTGGACTGATCCATGTTTGGGGGTGTGGGGACACATTTTGCATGGATGTGATAACTACGGTAAAATGGTATTTGTTAGACCCTCATGATACACATAGAAATCCATGTTATATATCATTCATTTCGAAACTTCTAGGTATTAAATGTGCCTAATCCACCCCTGATTAAGTATGTAAATATGCAATTTGCCACACTTGTCAAATGCTGGAATAGTTTGAAAATGCATCTGGAGGGTGTTTGAGAAGTGCTTAAATTGGAAAAATGTGTAATAACCCTGTAATACAGATCCTCTCATAGTTTACATGTTCCTTTTTGCAGAAATGATCAAAGTAAGAGATAACAAAAGGGTCAATCAAATAACCTTTAACCTTTAATATTATTAAATTCTACATTTAATAGAGTAAATGACAGTAATTCAATGTTGGACTTGGGGCAAACGTCATTAAAAGGATTCCTTACGATACTACTATGCTATGCTATACCATACTATACTATACTTCTATACTATACTATACTATACCATACTATACCATACCATACCATACCAATCCATACCATACCAATCCATACCATACCAATCCATACCATACCATACCATACCATACCAATCCATACCATACCAATCCATACCATACCAATCCATACCATACCATACCATACCAATCCATACCATACCATACCATACCATACCATACCATACCATACCATACCATACCATACCATACCATACCACACCATACCATACCTGGAGGTCAGGTGTCCTGCAGATTTTGGCTTCAACCAGACACACCTGGGCTAGCTAATCAAGCTCTTACTAGGCTTTCTAGAAACATCCTTGCAGGTTTGTTGAGGCAAGTTGGAGCTAAAATCTGCAGGACACCAGACCTTCAGGACTGAGTTTGAGAACCACTATACTATACCATACCATACCATACCATACCATACCATACCATACCATACCAATCCATACAATACCAATCCATACCATACCATACCAATCCATACCAATCCATACCAATCCATACCATACCAATCCATACAATACCAATCCATACAATACCAATCCATACCATACCATACCATACCATACTATACTATACTATACTATACTATACTATACTATACTATACCATACCATACCATACCATACCATACCAATCCATACCATACCAATCCATACCATACCATACCATACTATACCAATCCATACCATACCATACCATACCAATCCATACCATACCAATCTATTCAATACTAATCCATACCATACCAATCCATACCATACCATACCAATCCATACCATACCATACTATACCATACCAATCCATACCATACCATACTATACCATACCAATCCATACAATACCAATCCATACCATACCATACCAATCCATACCATACCATACCATACCAATCCATACCATACCAATCCATACCATACCATACCATACCATACCATACCATACCATACCAATCCATACCATACCAATCCATACCATACCAATCCATACCATACCAATCCATACCATACTATACCATACCAATCCATACAATACCAATCCATACCATACCATACCATACCAATCCATACCAATCCATACCATACCAATTCATACCATACCATACCATACCATACCAATCCATACCATACCATACCATACCATACCATACCATACCATACCATACCATACCAATCCATACCATACTAAACTATACTGCTACAGAATACTATAACATCTGACATTATGTGCATAAATATGTAATTTTCCACACTTGTAAAATGCTGGAATAGTTGCGTCGTTGCAAAGTGGAAAATGCATCTGGAAAGTGTTTGAGAAGTGCTTAAATTCTAAGAAAGCATAATAACCCTGTAATACAAAGCCTCTTATTGTTTACATTTTCCTCTTTGCAGAAATTATCAAAGTAGGGGACAACAAAAGGGTCCATCAAATCGAACTGATCCCCTCAGAACAGTTGATCGCTGTGATATCCGGCCGAAATGGCCACGTACGCTTATACCCGATGACAGCACTGGATGATCGCGACGCCGAATCCTACAAGATAGCCGAGACCAAAGGCTGCCAAACACTCCTTTCGGGCACGATCAGACACGGATCGCTCACCTGTCTCTTTGTGGCCATGAAGAAACCGGACAAGGTGATCGTCTACGAGCTCAACAAAAGCAAAGTGCGCCATCGGAAGCTGCGGGAAATCCTGGTCCCGGGAGCCGTGCAGTGGATGGGGCTCCAGGGCGAGAAGCTTTGCGTTGGTTTTCAGTCTGGCTTTTTGCGGTACAGTCTTCAGGGCGATGGGGGCGCCAACAGCCTCCTCCATCCTGACGATCACACGCTGGGTTTCATCGAGCAGCTCGGGTTGGACGCTCTGTGTGCTGTGGAGATCTCCAGTAAGGAGCTGCTCTTGTGTTTTAGCAGTATCGGCATATATGTGGACTATCAAGGCAGACGGTCACGACAGCAGGAGCTGATGTGGCCCGCGACACCAACTGCATGCCGTAAGTGATAATTTTGTGTGTGTGTGTGTGTGTGTGTATATATACAGTTAGTAAAGTATTAGCCCTTCTGTGAAATTTGTATTCTTTTCTTAAATATTGACATTAAATGTAGCAAGGAAATTTGTCACCATATTTCCTATTATATTCATTAGTTTTCCTTTGGCTTAGTCCCTTTATTCATCAGGAACCGCCAACTTATCCAGCATGTTTACACAGTGGATGCCCTTCCAGCTGCAAGCCAGTACTAGGAAACACTCATTCACACACACAGACACACACACACACACACACACACGTACTACAGCCAATTTACTTTATTCAATTCATATCGCACATGCCTTTGTACTGTGGGGGAAACCGGAGCACCCGGAGGAAAATTTATTTATTTATTTTTTAATTTAACAAGTATGTGTTTTGTATATAACAAGTATATAAATTGACTTGTCCAATGACTTTCCTAATTCACCTAATTAACCTAGTTAAGCCTTCAAATTGCACTTTAAGCTGAATATTAGTATTTTGTAAAATAGTATATACTGTCATCATGGCAGAGACAAAAGAAATTAGTTATTGAAATATAAATTAATGAGTTATTATTATAATTATTACAGAATTACAGAATTAGCTATTATGTTTAAATGTGTGTTGATTTTTTTTTTTTCTCTGCATTATACAGCACTCGGAATTTTTTTTATAAAGGATAATATAAACATACAAGTGTGTGTGCATATATATATATATATATATATATATATATATATATATATATATATATATATATATATTAGGCTTGTGCCGGTATTCGGTAATGCGATAAATCACGGTAATGAATATGCACGATATTGTTATCGCGGGCACTTCAAAATACCGTGAAAAATAATAGATCCGAATTTATATTCTTAGAACGCGCCTTAGCTTATTTTCCATCAACCGCTTGAAGAAACACTGCGTATATGCTGCGCAGAACTGATGCGCACTCTGATGTAAACAATCCCCACATGTAGAAGCCCTGTGTGCGCAGTGCGCGCCGCCGCTGCCACCGCACTTTAATCCTCACACGCAGGCCATCTGGCAGACTGGGCACTTTCCCGGTGGGCCGACGTACTTTTTGGGCCGGGCTGATCATCGTTTTATTTTCTGCCTTATTGATTGACGCTGCTGTGATCTGTGACTCTCTGAAAGTAGATGCTTTTTTCCCCGGACAGACAGACCGGGCCGGCCCATGTGACACCCTGCAGCCCATTGGCTCTTTTCGGTATTGACATTGGGCTGGCCCAATCACAAACTCCTATTTTGGACTCCGTGTGAGCGTGCGTCGTCTGTGTGTATTTGTCAAAATAGTCGAGAGTCAGAGAGAAGAAACGCAAGGGAGGCGCAGAGAAATCGCGAGAAATACACCAGCGTTTCATTTAGCGATTCTGAAAAGTTCTCTGTTCATTCTAGTACACGGCTAAAAACGCAAATCACGTGACCAGACACTCTCTGCCCAGAGCTGCAGCCACTAGTTCAGCGGGTGAGCATAAACCCCAGGTCAGAGTATAGTGCATGTCAGACAGTTCATCTGCTGGATGATCTCATCTCACTATAGTTGTTAAACGTGATATTGAATTCATCTTGTTGTCTCTATCTAACAATTCTTATGTCTTTTGAATCACTTGTTCTCAGTTAACTGTTTTGGCTGAGTGCAAAGCTAATATATTAATTTATGTAACCACATACACTGATTCTGCACATTGACTGATTGCTAACCTTTATCGTTTAAATTTAATGTACGTTATACTGTTATAATGGCCATTATTGGTTATTAAAACTGATATTCTGCAAAAGAGACAGGGTAAAGTTCATTCTTTTCAATGGAAATGAAAGGAGACAGTTATATTTAAGCCCTGTTTTGTTATAAATATGCAGTGTGAAGATGATGCTCATAAAAATATGCAGCTACACGAAGCTGTTTGGTGTCTGTTAATCATAATATCAAAATGAAACAAATTTGACTTATATTATGTTTTCATTGTTTAGATAGTGAAACAGCAAGCAGGATGAGGTGAAAGAGGTTAAAATGTAACACTGTTCCCTTTGAAGATTTACCCATGCATTAGCAGGCAGTTTTTGTTATGTTTATTATTGAATATAGGCTGAGTCAATAGTGTATTGAATAAGCTAAATTGGCTGTAGTGTATGAGTGTGTGTGAATGAGTGTGTATGGGTGGTTTCCAATATTGGGTTGTGGCTGGAAAGGCATCTGCTGCATAAAACATGCTGGAATAGTTGGCAGTTCATTCCACTGTGGCAACCCCTGATAAATAAGGGACTTATGCGAAGAAAAATAAATGAATGAATAGTGTATTTTTTTAGAACTCAACAAATATCTTTATGGACAGCATACAGAAATTAAATTGAGATTAAAGTTTGTATTTATTTATTTATTTATTTCATATATATGGCTTTTGTGTTTTATAGAATATGAGTTGATAAAAATATTGGACATGCATAGATAGATAGCATTTTGATTGAATTTAGTGGGCCGCTCTGGCCCAAAATGCCAGGGCCGATTTTTTTTGCCCCAGTCCAGCCCTGCTCACACGAAGAAGAAGCATGGCGGAAGGAGGAACGCTGCCGACAATTTATCCCCCTTCAAAAAGGTTAAAGTCTGAAGTTTGGAAATATTTTGGGTTCCAAAAAAATGCAGAGGGATTACGAAGACGGTTTCCCTTTTGCACATTCACTTTGATATAATTGCTCAAGTTTACTTTTATATTGTGTATTGTTTTATTTATATTTATTTGTATTTAAATGTTTGAAGTACTTTTAGTTAATTAAAAAGTTATTAAAGTTTTGTTATTGAAGTTTTTTGTGTTTTTTTACCTGTTTCTCTAGTAAAATTACAATATCATGATAATACCGTATACCGTGATAAAAGCTCAATCAATTAATCGCAGCATGAAAATGTGATACCGGCACATGCCTAATATATATATATATATATTCACATAAGGAAGGAAGGAAAATGAATGAATAAAAATATGAAATATTGTGACAAATTTCATTGCTACATTTAACATGTATATGACAAATATGTTCCTTGGCAACTAGCTGAAAATTACATGTTCAAATTATGAGTAACAAAATAGTATTATATAAACTCTTTATTGTTATTGTAGATTTGATTAACAGTTTAAAATAGTTTTGATTTATATCTTTTGTTTTTATCTGTTGAAGTTTATTTTGACTGTTGTTTTTTGTGATTTTAATGAGGTTTTTTTTTGTATCATAAAAAACATCACAGGAGATGGAATGCAAAAAGAAATTGCACCGGCACTCAGCATGAAAATATATATATAAAAAAATCATAAGATTCATAAATATCATAATATTAGTATATAAAATATAAGGCAATTAAAATCACAGACAATCAATAAAAACCAAAATACATCTTTGCACTAATTTGTTATAAAAGTTATAATTAATAAAATATTAAATTTAATTAGCAAAAAGAGTTTTTTTTAATTATACTTATTATAAATATATAGTGGGCGTCACTGTGGCTCAGTGGGTAGCACGATCGCCTCACATCAAGAAGGTCGCTGGTTCGAGCCCCAGCTGGGCCAGTTGGCATTTCTGTGTGGAGTTTGCATGTTCTCTGGGTGCTCCGGTTTCCCCCAAAAGTCCAAACACATGCGCTATAGGTGAATTGGGTAAGCTAAATTGTCTGTAGTGTATGTGTGTGTATGAGTGTGTATGGATGTTTCCCAGTTATGGGTTGTAGCTGGAAGGGCATCCGCTGTGTAAAACATATGCTGCAATAGTTGTTGGTTCATTCCGCTGTGGTGACCCCTGATGAAAAAAGGGAAACTGAATGAATGATGAATAAATATGCAGTAGTATGAATACTATTCCTTACACGTATTCGCACACAAGTCCTTTCAAAATGAAAAGGAGTTGCTTTTGTCTTGCAGGTTATAATGCACCTTATCTGTCAGTGTATAGTGAGAATGCGGTAGATGTATTTGACGTCAACACTATGGAGTGGATCCAAACAATTCCTTTGAAAAAGGTACGTTTTCATTTTTCTTGATCAACAAAGAAAAAAAAAACACAGATGCAGACACCTTCCAAAGAGAGTTTCTCATCTCTACATGAAATAGAGTATAGTAGGAGAAGAAGTGCGGAGTGTTAATGAGCTGTGTGTCTCCTTCATGCAGGTCCATCCACTGAACTCTGATGGCTCTCTAAACCTGCTGGGGCTAGAGACTGTACGGCTCATCTACTTCAAGAACAAGACAGCAGGTCAGACGCTCCCTCCTACTGCTCCAACACATACAGTTGAAGTCAAAATCATTAGCCCTCATGTGAATCCTCCAAATGGTTCCGAAATGATGAAGGCATTTTTCACAGTATTTCCTATAATATTTTTTCTTCTGAAAAAAGTCTTGTTTGTTTTATTTTGGCTAGAATAAAAGCAGTTTTAAAATGTTTAAATAACTATTTTAAGGTCAATATTATTAGCCCCCTTAAGCTATATTGGTTTTTGATTGGCTACAGCAGAATAAACCACTGTTAAACAATGACTTTCCTAAACTAATAATTACCCTAACTTTCCTAAATAACCTATTCAAGCCTTTTAAATGTCACTTTAAGCTGAATACTAGTATCTTGAAAAATATCTAGTAAAATATCATGTGCTGTCATCATGGCAAAGATAAAAAGAAATCATGTGTTGTGTTTTGTTAAACAGAAATTTGGGGAAAAAAACAGGAGGGCTAGTATTTCTGACTTCAACTGTATTCAATATTCCTGGCCAGTGTACTTATGAATATTTAGCAGCAAATATATAAGAGAATGAAAGTTGTTTCAGAGGCAGTCAAAGCAAATGCATTTCGATTATAATTTAAATTATTAGCACAAAAGTTAGTCCTGTTTGTATTTAAAGGGGACCTATTATGCCCCTTTTTACAAAATGTATGTGAAGTTTCAGCTCAAAAAAACCACACAAATAATGTTTTATAACTCTTTGAAACTGACCCTTTTAGACTTTGATGCTAGTTGTGCCTGTTTGGTGACTGTCACTTTAAATTCAAATGAGATTGTGGTTTTATTAAAAGAGGGCGGAGCTACAAATGATTGTGGGTCAGCATAGCGGCAGATTCAAAAACAAGACTATCGTCCTATGCTAATGAGGGAGAGCTCGTCACTAATGGGCGGGGCTTTCCCCCTCTGATGACACGTACAAAGGGAGAATGTCAATCAAAGTGTTTCTGCTGACTGGTTTTATCAAGTGTGATTATAAAAAATAAAATTAATACATTTGTACCATTAGAAACTGGTTATATTCACAGACTGTTGCCACACAGCTGTGTTTAAACCCCTTATAAAGTTGATTCCTGCATAATAGGTGCCCTTTAAAGTTGCTGATTTAACTGAAGATTGCACAGATTATTTGAATATAAATTATTCATTGTTTCTTAATGATATCCAAAAATTAAAATAACCTTTCTCATGTGGTTTTAAACCTTTATGAGTTTCTTTTTTTATGTTGAATACAAAAGAAGATATTTTGAAGAATGCTGGTTGCTGGAACCCATTGACTTCCATGGCATTTTTAAAAATTGCAATAACTATTGAATTCAATGGGTTCCATCAACCAGCATTCTTCAAAATATCTTCTTTTGTGTTCAGCAGAAAATAGAACATCAAATAGGTTTTGAACTAGTGAAGGATGAATACATTTTTGGTTCGATTACCCTTTTAAGTGCATTTACTAAAAACAAAAAAGGATCAGCATTGATTAGATATTGTTATTAAAATGTATGGAATCGTCTGAATGAGCAGTGTTTTGTGAACTCATGCATTTGTAATGCAACAGAGTTGTACTTTCTAATGGAACGGCTTGTTGTTCTGTCTTTTCATGCTGTTTAATGTGATGTGTAATGTGTGTAATGCTTTGTGTACTGTGTAATGATGTGCAGAGGGAGATGAGCTGGTGGTGCCAGAGACATCTGACAACAGTCGCAAACAGATGGTGCGCAGTACGGCGAGCAAACGCCGCTTTTCTTTCCGCATACCGGAGGAGGAGAGAGTTCTGCAGAGGAGGTGATACTCCAACCTCACAACTACAACCATAATGACCTCTAAAGGAAACTAGAATGAGCTTTGCACATTTGAGCCATTTTAAACACTGATAAAATGTCATTCATTTCATATCTGGAATGGATCCTTAATTATTGTATTTAGTTAATGCATTTAATGCAGGTTTGATGATTTTGAAACCCGGTTTGATATTGTTATTTGCATATTCGTGATGTCATATTTAGGATGACTATTTTACATTTCGACAACCCTTTGTAAACAAATAGCATGTGAAAATTTATGTGAAAAACTTTGAATGTGGTCACAGACATATCACCCTGCAGCCCAAGACCGGTTACTCACTGAAGCTAAGCAGGGCCGAGGCTGGTCAGTACAGGGATGGGAGACCACATAGGTTGCTGTTGAAAGTGGTGTTAGTGCGGCCAGAAGGGGGCGCTCAACTTGCGGTCTGTGTGAGTCCTAATGCCCCAGTATAGTGAAGGGAATGCTATACTATCAGTGAGCACCGTCTTTCGGATGAGAGGTTAAGCCGAGGTCCTGACTCTCTGTGGTCATTAAAAATCCTATGGTACTTATTGTAGAGTAGAGGTGTAACCCCGGCGTCCTGGTCAAATTACCTCCATCGGCCCTTACCGATCATGACCTCCCAATCATCCCCATCCATCAAATTGGCTCTATCACTGTGTCTCCACTTCACCAATGGCTGGTGTGTGGTGACCGCACTGGTGTTGTTGCCCTGTGGCTGCCGTCACATCATTCAAGTGGATGCTGCACGCTGGTGGTGGTATGGAGATCCCCCCTCATGATTGTGAAGCGTCTACTATACATCTAAATACACATTACATTAATGTATTGGCTAACATGAACTACAGTAACAATGAACAACTCAATTTTCAATAACTAATGTTAACAAACATGAACAAATGCTTTAATAAATGTATTGTTCATGTTAGTAAATGCATTAACTAATACAACTTAATTGTAAAGTGTTAATGAATATTTAAGGAAGTTAAAAAGTCGTTAGATTTGTTGTTCGAGAACCCAGAGTTAAGGATTCGTTCTTCCCAACTTGTCATCATCTACTTATTTACTTACTTTACGTTATTCTCAACCCAAAATTTCATCTTCGGACCACAAATGAAGGCATTTTAATGAAATATACCTGCATAATTGGATACTACCCGAGTATGTACTTGATTTGAATTACTAATTAAAACTATTAGAAAAGTATGTTCTATATGGGATGAATAGAATATTGATGTACTAAATTCACATGACCTACTTCATAAATTCTCTTGTTGGCTTATTGGATAGTAAAGTGTAAATTAGATGCGTACTTCAGAATCTCGCCAGAAGTGGTAGGTCATCCGGGTACTTCTAGAATGTGGTTCTTTGGGTACTATGAATTTAGACATACTACTTGGCTCACACTATATAGTAGGGAAATATATGATTTCAGATGTATGAATTCTTTACCTGCATTGATAGTCTATTCGCCAACAACACTGCATGTTCATCAAACAGGGCTTGGAAAATTTCAAAATCCCTGGTAGCCTTTCTGGCAGGCACTCCTCAGTTTTTGGTGGCCTGAAATAAATGCTAGTGCCCCGATTAGAAAAGACTTTTTTACTAAATATAAAAAAATGCATACATTTTGCTAAATAAAAATTATTATTGCATTCATTATAGGCTGCATATATGTATATTTTTGAATATAACCACATTTTATTTAATTATTTAAATTTATTTTATTTATTTATTTATTATATGATTTGATTATATTAATAATATAATAATTATTTAATAATAATAATAATAATCATATTTATGTTTATACTATTGTATTTATTTTATTGTATTTTTTTTATTGTGTGAAAATCGTGTGAAAACCTACGATATTTTGTTTGTTTGTTTGTTTTCTTTTTTTCCACTTAGTACCGCAGTACCAGTTCTTTTGACAATACCAGTAAGCGAAAATTCAAATTCAAGCATATATTGATAGTGCTTCCTCTATGAATGAAAATTCCATACAAAATAATTACTCAATTTATGAGAGAATGCAAAAGCATTGAAATAGGCCATATATTTTTCCTCCCATTGAGATCGACTGGCAGGGTGGATTAATTTTTGGTAACCTGACTGGAAAAAATAATAACCTCTGGATGTTGGGCTAGCAGTTTTTTTTATTTTGCGTAACAAAAAAAAAAAGTATTTAAGTAATAGGTCATTGTTTCCATGTAAATAAATAGATCATTTTAATGTCATTAAAGATATTGCATCGTTTCAGAAGACTTTGATTAAATCACTCAGTTCTGATGTTTGGATGAACAGAGTTACAAATACAGAAATATTTTAGATTTTGTTAAAAACAACTTCGTTTGTGTCCCAAAGTTAAATGCAATATGTCTACATTTTTTCTCCCTCATGTGGTGTTAAACCTTTCTGACTTGGTGTTGAACACGAAAGAAGATATTATGAAGAATGCTGGTTGTTTGCACCCATTGACATCCTGAAAAATGAAAAAAAAATACAATGAAAAAAATACTATGCTTGTCACTGAGTACCAGCATTTTAAAAATATATCTATCTATATATATATATATACAGAACACCTTTAATAGCTTTTGAACAAGTGAACGGTGAGTAAATGCTGATAGAATTATCATTTTTGGGTGAATTATCCCTTTGAAGGTTTAGAACAGCATGAGGGTTAGTATGTGATGACAATTTTGACAATTGTTTTTTAATGATATCCGAAAATTAAAATGACCTTCATCACATGGCTTTAAACTTTTATGAGTCTTTTTTTTTCTTCACAAACCTATTGAACCTATATGGGTTCCAGCAACCAGCATTCTTCAAAATATCTTCTTGAACACAAAAGAAGATATTTTGAAGAATGCTAGTTTTGGCCCCCATTGACTTCTCTTGTAGGAAAAACTACTATGAATGTCAATGTGTACCAGCATTTAAAAAGAGATCTATATATTAAATATCTCTCTAATAGATTTTGAACAAGTGAACGGTGAATAAATGATGCGAGTAAATTGTTATTTTTGGGTGAACTATCTCTTTAAAGGTTTAGCGCAGCATGAGGATGAGTACAGAATGTGATGTATAACATTTTCAAACTCTTAAAGCACAGCAAAAAAATCCTTTAATTGTGAACCAATTTTCATGTTTGCATTGTTCTAGTCTTAAGACTATACTTCTGGGTCTCATTGCATTGTTTTTGTGCTCTTCAGGGAGATGCTGAGAGACCCAGAAATAAGGAATAGGTTGATTTCAAACCCAACTAACTTCAACCATGTGGTTCATATGGGTCCGGGAGATGGGATCCAGATCCTAAAAGAGCTGCCAATGGTAGGAGCAGCAAACAGCATGGAGAACGTCACCTCTCATTTTCTTCTCCTACTTCTCTACGCCTCCATCCATCTGTTTCTAGGAGCTGTTTTTTAATGAGCATGAGCCATCTTTTGTTCATTATTTCCACTGCTATAATTTCAGTTTTATAGATGAGCTGGGTTAAAAGACAACATGAAGCCACTTTTGACTTCCATGGTATCTTTAAGTATGCCCCAAATAATTTTAAAGTTAAGACAAAATATACAGTGCTCAGCATAATTGAATACACCCATCACAGATCTCTCTTTTGAATTCATATTTTCTATGGGTTCTATGGGATGCAAATTAATATTTTGGGGAAAAATGTTGAGTAAGTTTTTAATCAACAGGAAAAATCAAGAGAAACATAAATAATATATTAATAACTAATTTCACCAGGTAAGTCAATTGAGAACCAGTTCTTATTTACAATGACGACCTGGCCAAGAGGGAACATAAACAGCAGATACAGTACAAAGCAGCAGGGACACAATACAATAACGATTTCACAAATGCAGATAATAACATATAAAAACCAAGGAAAACCTAAAAACAAGCACAGTGATCTTGTACTATTAACTGGATTGATTGATTGATAGTGGAATAAAAGTGTTGAGCTTTAAGGTCTACTGCAGACGATTCCAAGCATCAGCAGCAGAAAACTGAAAGGAGTAGCGACCAAATGAAGTGCGAACTTTGGGGATGCAAAGGTTAATAAAACTAGAGCGCAGATTTGCACATGTTTACTGAATGTTAAGAAGTGACTGTAAATAAAGTGGACTTTTCCCAATAGGAGTTTTGTAAATGAACAGACCAATGAATTTGTCGACGTGATTGAAGAGAAGGCCAGTTCAATAATACAGTTGACAGTGATGAGTATTAAATGGCACACCAATAACAAAACTAATTGCTGCATGGTAAATAACATCCAGTTTGTAAAGGAGAGTTTTTAAAGCATAATCCAGAATTGGTAACACTGTTAATTTAACCAAATGCTGCTGTGAAGAGTGCGTAAAGGAAGATTATTTTTCTAGTACTTCAGATGTCAAACTCTTATTTTAATGGATTAATAAAATTAATTAATTTTGTTTGTATGCACCATCAAATATTCCCTATATTTATTGAGAAATAGACAATAATATTTATTTATTAAAAGGGGTGTACTCATTTATGCTGAGCTCTCTATATTGTATTATTTTTGTTTAGACGTAGTTGAGTATCATTCATTTCCTGAATGTCAATACAAGCATGATCTCTAATGTGATATTGATTATATATACACGTTCAACAAACAGGAAGTTAATATCGAGTTAGATTTTAGATACATTAACTGCCTCTTTTTAATCATTTAGTCAATTTCATTCATTCATTTATTTTCTTTCGGCTTAGTCCCTTTATTCGTCAGGGGTCGCCACAGTGGAATGAACCGCCAACCTATCCAGCATATGTTTTACACAACGGATGCCCTTGCCGCTGCAACCCAGTACTGGGAAACACCCATACACACTTATTCACACACATACACTTCGGCCAATTTAGTTTTTTCAATTCACCTATAGCATAGTATGTGTTTGGACTGTGGGGGAAACCGGAGCACCCGGATGATACCCACGGCAACACGGTGAGAACATGCAAACTACACTCAGAAATGCCAGCTGACCCAGCCGGGACTCGAACCAGCGACCTTCTTGATGTGAGTTGACAGTGCTAACCACTGAGCCAATGTGTCGCCCTTAAGTCAATTTCTTTGTTCAAATTGGTAATTTATTTGAATGATTCAATGAATTGGTGTACTCACACTAGGCACAGTTGCATTGAACCTTGCCCGGGCACGATTGTCCCCCTTTCCCTTTCCCCCTCGGCCTGCACTCACTTTGCACTTAACCTTCCGAGCCATAGCATACTTACGTCATCGACGATGATGTGACTGTTCAGTTTAACAGATGAGACGCGCTCTCACTCAGTACAATGGAGATTGCTTTAGTTCTATTGTTTTGTATTATTTTAAGCCGTTTGATATGCAGTGACACACAGTTAAATCTTTTGCTGAGGTTTGCTGAAGGTGCTGCTGATGTGCAGCAGGGTGTTTGCGTCTTTAATAAACCTTGACAGTTCGTGTTCATTGTAAAGTAAAAATGATTTATAAATCCATATCAAACAGTCCCTTAAAAGTGACGTCGTGTCTTCAGTTTCGAGCTCAGGCGTGCTTTGAGGGTTAAACGCGCCCGGGCACGGTTCGGATAGCCTAGTGTGAGTAGACCCATAAACCAGCCCAAGATATAAGCACAAAAACATGCTCGCCAGTTTTAAATCTGAAAAATCCCCACAAAAACATCATTTTTTCACAAGCTTACATTTCCTATCTTATCAAGTGTTTACATGTCCTGTCTATTACACTAAATGGTTTGAACCACCACGTATAAAACTATTTGACCAATGCATTTAGATGGCCATGGTTACACATGAGTGGGCTATAAATCTTATTACAAATCCCTAATCATTAATCCATGTAAATTCAGCTATTTATGAAGTAAATAAGGCCAGTTTTGGTTTCATATTGTCTTTTAAATGACTTCAGCTCTTCATTTTCACTTTTCATAGCTTTATTGCACAGTAAACCTTTGCATGCATCTAAATGTTTCATTTCTCCTG
Organism: Danio aesculapii; assembly: GCF_903798145.1. Lineage (NCBI taxonomy): Eukaryota > Metazoa > Chordata > Actinopteri > Cypriniformes > Danionidae > Danio > Danio aesculapii. Next base: position 44,658,200 of record NC_079451.1, on the reverse strand, counting down.
TTCTCTTGTGTTTATAACTCTTTACAAATCCCTAATGATGAATCCATGTAAACTCAGCTATTTATGAAGTGAATAAGGGCTCCATTTTTGGTTTCAGATTGTCTTTTAATGACTTCAGCTTTTCATGTTCTCTTTTCATCATCACTTTTCAGAGCATTATTGCACCGTAAACTTTTGCATGCCATCTATATTTTATCATTCTCCTCCATTTCTCCTCTTCTCTTGGGTTTTTCTGGCTGTAGCCCGGTTCTCCTCTTCCCTCTCCTCGTCTGCACCTCATCTCCACCCCTACCAGCTTTGAGCATGTCTATCATATGACTGTCACCTCTGCGGACAACTTCCTGTCTCAGGACTCCTCCCCTGTCTCGTCCCACTCCCTGTCCCTCAGCTCCGCCCCCGGGACCCCTGCCTCCATCTGCTCTCTGGTAGGACCAGAGAGGCGCACAGAAACACTCCATCTGCTCTCTCTGAAGAGAATCCGTTTATACCCACATGCATTAGCTCACATTCACACCGCAGAGCATCTCGCTGCATCACAGTTCAATTATGCTCGACTTGCAATCTGTCTTTTCTCTGCATGCCATATCATCTCTCCGTTTATTTCTTTATTTAGTTTTAGATTTAGGCATTGAAATCATGTTTAAAAAACTTTAACAGGGCGTTTTTGGTGTATGCATGATTATTTTTAAGATCGCCAGTATGATCTCTTAGCAAACAGACTGGATAATAAAACACACTTGTTAAGTTTTTATCTCATGTGTGTACAGCAGTGGTTCTCAAACTTTTTCATTAAGTACCACCTCAGAAAAAAATTGTCTCTCCAAGTACCACCATAATGACCAGTATTGAAATACAGTAGCATAGGCCTAATTCAGCAGCTACAGCTCTGCACAGTTCAAAAACGAGGCAGATCAATTTTTATTATTAAGAATATATATCATTGTCAGCCTTTAACTTTAACTGTCTTTGCAGACAAAAAACTTCACAGTTTAAATTAAAATGTGTTTTCAAAAGTTAATTAAAATGGCACTGTTCCTAGTAAGTAAAAAGAAAACTGCTGTACTTGTAAAGCATTAATGTATAGTAGCCTATTCATCAAAACCTGGAAATGTTGCTTAGACCTGATAAATATAGACCAGGGATCACCAAACTTGTTCCTGGAGGGCCGGTGTCCTGCAGATTTGAGCTCCAACTCTAATCAAACACACCTGAACAACCTAATCAAAGTCTGAAGCTGCGGTCACACTGGGCTTTGTGTGTGCGAAATTCTGCTGGACTGCACTGCGAAAAGGGGCGGGATTAATGTTGACATTAGATGTTTAGACATTAAAAAAGCGAGCTATCGCTCCATGTTTTAAATTTCTGTCCAGAGAGGTCATGTTTTGATCCTCGATTGGTCTCACACAGTCAAGTGATGCGATTTCGCAGGTCAGAGTTCACCAAGCTTGAACTTTGCACCGCAGCAACATGCAAAACTTGACGCATGGCCTTGCGTTTCCGGTCTGACGCATTCGCGTGCGTATGAATGGAAGTCTATGGGAAGAAAAGTCAAGCGTGACCGCAGCTTTACTAGGCATACTTGAAACACTCAAGCTGGTATGTTAAGGCAAGTTGGAGCTAAACCCTGCAGGGCACCGGACCTCAAGGAACGAAATTGGTGACCCCTGATATAGACTATGTCATATATATATATATATATATATATATATATATATATATATATATATATATACACACAATTTTTCTTATACATTTTGAAATGTAAGTTGCATGTACATATGAGGTATTTGTATATCATTAAAATCTAAACATTAACTTGTATTTTAAATATATTGTTTGAAATGACATGTTTAAAATAAAAATTAGATCTGCTTCACGTCATTTACAGTAGAGCTATGTGTGTCAGAAAAGCGAGTGATAAAATTCATATATACAGTGCTTGAAAAATTCATACGTGTGGTATTTCCGTGATTTGGTGCGAATGAGATCACATCTTAAGTGAACCGTGAAGTTCGCGTTAACCGTTCACTGACTGCTGTTTTCAAGCAGACTCGGGTACAGTTGGCAGTTCCTCCGTCTGTGCACACATAGACTAACTTTAATTATATTCGACCTCTAAGCTAAGCATGGCAAAGTTTCTTGAGTCTATGTTCTGTGTGTCGCGCCATTTGAATCACATCCAAATTAATAAGCTTAAATCTAAACAAACTAAACCGAAAGCCACAAGCTTTACAAAACAATTAACTTTATATATTAAAAACAAGCATTGTTTTACACAACGACGAGCACACATTTGAACACATTTGTAATGTTTTACCAATGATGCAGCATGGGGAAATTCCTGAGTTTGCAGTACACAACACAACAGCACTGTTCTGCAGAAGGGCTTCTCTAGCGCATATCTGCTACACAAGCACCGCCCACCTCTTCCTCTAGCTCTGCGCCAAGCGGACTAGTTTTTTGCGTCTGATGATGCGATGCACTAAAGTAAACATTCTAAGCACGGTGTAATCATACGCTTCAGGGAACAGCCGATGCTGTCTGATCACATGAGTCTCAGTGTTATCATATGCCTCAAAAAGTGTTCATTTTATTCTTTTATTATTCAGCGATTCTTCCACGTATCACAGTTTGAGAACCACTGTTGAACAGTATTTTGCTTGTTGTATGTACAGTTAAAGGTAAAATAGTAGCCCTCCTGCTAAATTGACATTTTTTTATATTTCCCAAGTGCTGTTTAACAGAGATAAGATTTTATAACTAATAACTAGTATGTTTTGTCTTTGCTATAATGACAGTACATAATATTTTACTTCTTATTTTGCAAGATACTAGTATTCAGCTTAAAGTGCAATTAAAAGGCTTAATTAGGTTATTGTAAGTTATTGGATAACAGTGGTTTGTTTTGTAGACAATTAAAAAAAGCTATTTATTAAGACGGCTAATAATATTGACCTTAAAAATGTTAAAAACTGCTTATATTCCAGCAAAACTAAAAGAAATGAGACTTTCTCCAGAAGAAAACCATTATAGAAAACAACTAACAAAACACCATCTGGGAAATATTTGAAACCGATTACACATTTCACAGGAGGGCTAATAATTAAGTATATTTTTAAAAACTGAGAAAATCTTTTAATTGACCTGTGTTTAATATCTTGTGCAGTGCCATTGTTGTGCTTTTACCACAGATTTTGTGCTTTTATTTATTGTTTGATTATATTAAAATGCCTGAGGTGTTTTCTGACCATTGTGTTTTGTATTGTTCAGAACATGCGCTCTCAGGAGAGCCGTGGTGTTCTGGGAGCATCCGTCAGCATCCCCTCCATCAGCAAGACCAGGCCTGAACCGGGCCGATCTATGAGCGCCAGCAGCGGCCTCGGCACACGTGAGTGCACAAATATCCATTCACATGCAGAGATTTATGGATATGAATAAGACAGAAAGTATTTGTAAAAGATATAAATTTAAGAAAACATTTAGTACCTTGGTAGAACAATGGAACTTTAAGAAGTCAAGTTAAATGACATGTTTTACAAAGAAAAATCCCCTTAAAAGCTCAATTCTGGCTCTTTTTTCCCTAAAGGCAAATTGAATAGTCTATAAGGGCATACTCACACTAGCTACAGTTGCCTTGAACCATGCCGAAGTGTGTTTGTCCCCTCCTCCCCTCAGCCTGCACTCACACTGCTTTTACCCTACAAACCGGAGCACGCTTCTGTCATCGATGACTGTTTAGTTTAACAGGAAGAGAAGCGCTCTCAATCAGCACAGGGGACATTGCTTTAATTATATTGTTTTAAATTTAAAAAAGATCTGTTAATGCTAATGTGTCTCATATCCCAGGCTCCTCCTCTCAAAATGGCAGCGCACTGAGACGGGACTTTTCTGTCGGCAGCTATGGTTCCACCAAACGGCAGATGACATCACCATCTGATGGCTCTCTGTCATCCGGAGGGGGCATGGACGGCGGTGGTGATGCCCCCCTCTCCCAGTTCGACAGAGAGGTCAGTGCTAGAACTTTCTCTGTCTGCTATTTTCAGATATTCACTTAGGACCAAAAACAACCTTTGAGGGGTTCGTTCTTTGTACGTGGATTAAGTAAGTTAAAATAAATAAATAAATAGATAGATAAATAATAAATAAATAAACAAATAAAGACTGTTATTTAATCTACACACTGAAATAAAAGTCACAGTGGTGGTCGTCCCCAAGGGGTTCAAAGAGAATATTTATTAATATAGACTTTTTGGATACAAACGCGTACTATTTTAAGGTACCGACCCAGCTTTAGTACAATTTCTGCATGATAATAGACTTTTTCAATATTCTTGTTTTTTTTTGTTTTTTTTTAAGAAATAATATTGTATGGGAGTCATGCACATGTTTTGACAGCTTATATGGCGGGGATTTGATGCTTCGCAAAAGTTGCAGACAAACTTTTCCAATATAAAATGCTTTTTTGATGCAAAATTAATTTAAACATCCAGGATCCAGGAAAATTAATACTAAATAAATTGCTAAACACTCTTGACACATGAAAGTGTAAAGCCTGCAGCCCACCACAAAGGTGGAAAGTTATTGTGTATCAACTGTTTACTGCAATTTTTTGGGTCATTTTGCTTGCATGGATAATTGAATATTAATCAGATGATAATGTCATTACGCTGCTGTGCCGCGACATGCAGCGATCTCAGATCAGTTCATTCAGATCTTTTAATTTGATTCGTGAACTTGTTTGAAGAACAAGGTGACAGAAGAAAGGTGACTGGGCTTTATCTGTCACAGCCCCTCGTCTGTGGATTGGCCCCTCTGTGCTTTTAAGTCTCATTTAAAAAAATCACCTTCTTTCTCTTGCTTTTGGATTGCAATAAATTATTTTAAACTGTTTTACATATTTTGTTAATAGATAGATAGATAGATAGATAGATAGATAGATAGATAGATAGATAGATAGATAGATAGATAGATAGATAGATAGATAGATAGATAGATAGATAGATAGATAGATAGATAGATAGATAGATAGATAGATAGATAGATAGATAGATAGATTGATTTTGTATGTTGGTTGTATCGTAAAGCACTTTGGTCAACATTTGTTGTTTTTAAATGTGCTCTATAATTAAAGCAAACAAACAAACAAACCAAATTAGCCAGAGATCGGTTATCAAGATTAAAAGATCCAGGATATGCCGAGTGCTCTTAGATCATTTAAGTGAGGTACGAAGAACGGACCCCAGGTCTGAGTTGAAACAAAATTGAATTCGAAACCAAAATATTTGAAAATCAGACTTTTTCATTTTTTCTTGCTAAAAATGAGTCCTCTATGTAGATAAATAACGTCCTGTGGGAATAATAGCGCCTTTTCTAAACTAGAACACATGCGATTTCAATTGTGAATGTGCCTTTGCCCTTTTATGGTGTATTATTTGTATCATTGTTGGTTTAACATGTCAGTTTGACCTCCAGACAATTCAGATCAGGTAAATGTTTCTCTCCTAGAGCTCTTTGTGATTGTGACCACAGCTAAAACTCAGTAGAGAGCACTAGAAGTGTGTTATGCAATTCCTAAAACCAATACACACACATTTGTTTCATTTCACCTGCTAAATTGTGGCTCTCCATCCTCTCTTTCTCACGCTCTATGCATGTGTTGAGTGTGTGAGGTGGCACCATATCCACAGATTGATGTGTTGACCTGCTAACACTCCACACACACACACACACACACACACACACACACACCCACACACACAGCCTTCGCCTCTGCCTCATGTTTGACCGTGTGCACATCGACTCTGTATAATGACGTGTGGGTGCTGTGTGTGACTCTTTAGTGGCCAGGAGTTTCACCCACAGAGAAGACCCCTGATCTGAAAAGGGCTTTAAGGACCCTGCTTAGTAAGCTAAAGGTAACATACATGACCCGCTCCCCTAGATCTGAACCCTGTAGCTCCGTCATGTGTTTTTATGTCACCTCAGATGGAGAAAGTGGATTTAACTGAGTGGTTTCCACACTAAAAGCGTGTTTGATCTGTGTAGGTGGTGGAAGTGTGTAACGTTTGCTAGCTTCAGTGTTAGTATTAGTGTTGAAGGGATAGTTCACCCCCAAAATAATTTTTTTTTACATCATTAATTAAATTTGTTGAACACAAAAGTAGATATTTTGAAAAATGTTAGAAACCTGTGACCATTGGCTTCCATAGTATTTGTTTTTCCTACTGTGGACATCAATGGTTACAGGTTTCCAACATTTTTCAAAGTATCCACTTTTGTGTTGACACTTGACAGCAAGTAAATGTGTATTTTTTTGGTGAACTATCCCTTTTATGTGTCATGTAGTACCTTTATCTGTTTATTTTAGATTTCGTAGTGGAGGATTATGGATGTGGTTGTTTAAGCTAGTCAATATGAACTGTTTAATCAGCTGATGTTTGCCTATTTTTAGACGTATCGGCCAATGAGTGTGCCAGCAGGGTGGATTAGTAGATTTATGTCAAAGCCACAATTTACCATCAGCCTAGTAAATGGATGAGTAATAATGTTCAAGATATTTCAGTTGATTTGAATAAATGTTGAGCGATGCATGTATTCTGCAAGTTTGAAATATAATTAGTATACTTTTTTAGTTTTACAGCATTTCTTCAATGTTATGGATTTTTTTACTGGCCAGTGGACATTTTGTAACACCCCCCAAACAGCTTTTTATCAGGTATTCAATAAATAAGCTCATTATGACACCAACATTTTACATTCCAGGTTAAATTGAGCAATAGGGTATATGCTGAGTGTTTTTCCCATACTGATAAACTTCCGGTGACCTGTTATTGTGAGTTTTTTTCCATTTCATACGGTTCCTTTTACACCATCGATATTTTGTAATGAAATTCAAATACAATCAGTTAAATAGACTTTGGCATTCATTTAGCTGGTCAAGCGTAAATTGAGACAAAAAGTCGTTTACTCGCACGCGCCGTCAGATTCGGCAGGCTAGCACAGAAGCTCTATTGAATATACTGTGGTAAAATAAATGTTCATATTATAAAGACATGGCAGGGAAAATAGTTAATTTAATGCAGTGCTTCTAGTACAATCTGATACCCACTTTATATCAGATATCACTCAGCCAGTGGAGATCTCTAATTTTTAAAGAAAACAGACCTTAAACGTGTCGATTTTTGCATTGGCATACAATTCACCAGAAGCGCTTAACCCAGGTTACTGGCAAATTAAAAGTCCTATTAGCATGCTTCGGCATATACCCTATTCCAACTGCAAAATTGCAGCGTAACAAATATAATCTTGAAGCTTTATTGAAGGCAAGACCCAGGACTAATATAACAATAAATAAACTACATGCAATATCACTAATTATTTAACATTTGGATTAATGAATATTTTGATTTATAGGTGTAACATGCATTTGGTACATTTATTAGTCAGAATGCCTGGCACGGTGGCTCAGTGGTTAGCACTGTCTCCTCACAGCAAGAAGGATTCCCGGCTGGGTCAGTTGGCATTTCTGTGTGGAGTTTGCATGTTCTCCTCGTGTTGGCGTGGGTTTTCTCCGAGTGCTCTGGTTTCCCCCACAGTCCAAACACATGCGCTATAGGTGATTTGGGTAAACAAAATTGGCCGTAGTGTATGAGTGTGTGTTTGAATGTGAGAGTGTATGGGTGTTTCCCAGTACTGGGTTGCGGCTGGAAGGGCATCTGCTATGTAATACATATGATGGAATAGTTGGCAGTTCATTCCGCTGTGCAGACCCCTTATAAATAAGGAACAAAACTAAATGTATGAATTAGTCAGACTATTCAGTAGGCGGACTAGTCTATTTTAATTTTGATTAAATAAATCATTTATTTTAAAGAATAATGTGTGGCTGTTTTTAGTGGTGTTGCTTTAAAAGCAGTCATTTTAGATTTTTAATTTTTTTTTGACCATTTGAAATTTATCTTCTTTCAAGCTTAACAAGCTTAATTTTGTCTTTCTTACAGTCATAAATAATACATTTCCAGGAAATTACTTTGGGAAATCATATACTTAAAGTGAGCAGTTTCTCTGATATTATGCAGAATCCACATTTGTGCATTCATAAAAAAAGATCTTTAATTATCTCCAAGGCTATATTTCAAAATACAATAAAACAATACTATTGTGAATCGTCACAATTTGTCTGTAATATCCATTTAATATATGTCAATATATTTTCAGTTGCAGTACTCCAACATGTCACATGATGCAATTTTTAAAAAATCAATCTCCTATTGTTATCAATATTGAAAACCACTGTGCAGTTTAATACTATATATAAATAAATATACACACTCACAGTTGAAGTCAGAATTATTAGCCCCCCTGATTTATTAGTTCCCCTGTTTATTTTTTCCTCAGTTTCTGTTTAACAGAGAGATTTTTCTTCAACACATTTCTAATCATAATAGTTTTAATAACTCATTTCTAATAACTGATTTCTTTTATCTTTGCCATGATGACAGTAAATAATATTTGACTAGATATTTTTCAAGACACTTCTATACAGCTTAAAGGGACATTTAAAGGCGTAACTAGGTTAATTTGGTCAACTAGGCAGGTTAGGGTAATTAGGCAAGTTAATGATGGTTTGTTCTGCAGACTATTAAAAACAATATAGCTTAAAGGGGCTAATAATTTTGACCTTAAAATGGCGTTTAAAAAAATTAAAAACTGCTCTAGCCGAAATAAAACAAATAAGACTTTCTCCAGAAGAAAAAATATGATCAGACATACTGTGAACCTTTCCTCGCTCTGTTAAACATCATTTGGGAAATATTTAAAAAAGAAAAAAAAAAATCAAAGGGGGGCGAATAATTCTGACTGTAACTGTATATATGTATATAAAGACATTTCTGAATATCAGCATTTTTGAAACCAAAAGCTTTGGTAAATATAGACAGTTTTTTTGACTGTCCATTCATCAAATTAATGGTCTAATAAATATAAAATAATATTGACCTCACCTTGTGAGTGTATTGAGTCTTTAATTATATGCTCTGTGGGTAACACTTTAAAATACTGGCCCAATAGTTCATGCTAGTTATGTATTTACTAAGATGATCAACCAATTAGTAATACATTTATTACGGTATTTATTCATCTTTGTTAACATTAGTTAATGTTATTTAAGGTAAAGAATATTAGTTCATTTGAACTCACGGTGCATTAACTAGTGTTAATAAGCCCGACTTTGGATATTGATAATGCATTAGTAAATGTTTGTTAATGCATTACCTAATGGACCATTATTCAAGCAATCAATCAGCCTTTATTTATATTGCACCTTACTGCAACCAAGGTTGACCAAAGAGCTTAACACCAGTAAAAACAAAAGATAAAACACAGCTAGAAAGCAAACCATGCAAAAACAAAACAAGACATGTATTACAAGTAAAAAAACACAACAGTAAAACAGAGAACAGTGTCAGTGCTACTATGTGTTAAAAGCCATGTTGAACATGTGGGTCTTATAATGGGCAATTATTCTGAAGTGTTACCGCTCTGTGTTATGTCATAGGTTCTAATGGACTTATTCTAAAGCTATAACGCTCTTTGTTTGTCGTGATTTCAGGATTCAGACTCTCCACGTCACTCCACGGCCTCCAACAGCTCCAACCTGAGCAGCCCGCCGAGCCCTTCATCCCCACATAAGAGCAAGACCCAGTCTCTGGAGCGCAGCGAGAGCACCTCGGCTGGGGGACATGAGCAGCTCGGACTCGAAATCACCCACAAAATCAAGACGTCCAGCCATCTTCTGGCTCCTCCTCCTCTGCTACAACAGAGTCCACTACATTTAACCAAGACAAGAGCCGACTCCTTATCAATCATATTCCAAACACACGGCGCTGGGGGCCAGGTGTGTGTGAGTGTGAGAGTGATTGAGTGAGTGTGTTTGCGTGTATTAGTGTGCATATGCATTACACGTGTGATTGCGCTACACACGCATATTACTGTGCACCTTACATCCATTCACCACTGATACTGTGCTGGATGGAGAAACAGACCACTGAGTGTAGCTGATCCACCAGGTGTGTGTTGCAGGTGGGAAAAAAGAAAAATATAAAGCTTTAACGTGAGTTTATACAGTGTGCCTGATATTACGGATGTATTACAGAAGTCTTAATGGACCCCGTGGGAAGGTTACTTTATAATGCATAACACTAAAATATAAACGTTCAGGATCTGGGAACTTTAACTTAAACATAATATTGGAAACGGCTAATTATAAGTTGCCGGCACCCGATAAGATATAGGCGCCCCCTGTCTGTGGCACTACTGTATAACTCTGTAGCCTCTACCCTCAGTGCCATGCAGACCTTCACAATTCAGCAGGGTTCAAGAAGAGATTCTGAGTTCAATAATTGTAAATAGAAGGTTTTAAGGTAGAGTATAATATATTACGGATCCGTTAAACATTATTGTGTTGATGATAAAATAAGTATGGCTTTTTTAAAAGAGAGACACTTCCTTTCCTTTGGATTTTTGCATGGCAAGGGTTTATTGTCAGTTTAAGGATTACTTTAAGATGCTTTTTTGTTTTGTTATTATTTCCATGAAATTGTTCAGATTAAGATTAGGAAAGGGAACACTACGCAAAACTTGTGGGGCCTCATTTGTGAAACGCAATACCGATTTTGTTTGTGTGTGTGTGTAAATCATTCGTAAAGGCATTCTTATGAGATTAACATTAGCTTGCAGTGAAGTCGTTCTTAACTAGACTACGCTACCTGACAAAGGTCTTGTTGTTGATCCCAGTTGTAAGAGCAAGAAATAATAACTTGACTTCTAGTTGATCACTACAAATCACTACAAAATTCCTAAACCTTTCAATGTTTAAACAGTCAGTCAAAGTAAAATTGTAAAAAAATTCGATAAAATCTTGTATAGATCGCCACAACAGATTTGTGCTTAAACTGTCATGTTAAACAAAAGTTCACGAGATCATCATCAAATTACTCATAAAGCCATTATTGTGTAAAAAAAAAATACAGAAAAATACAGAACACACGGTAAAATTGTTAAAAAAAAAGGAAAACTAAGCACAAATTAATTAAGAGAGAATAGTGAGGAGTTTTGAAAGTCTCTGAATCGATTTTCTCGACTATTTTTAGCCACAGCTCTAAGGAAAACATACGCAACTTGTATTTAATGCAAGATCACATGCCTGCCATAAATTCGTCGTTAAGCTCATATGAGTGTACACGTTTACCATCGGATTGCATTTCGAAATTGTTTGTAAAAAAAAGCTTTTGTGCACAAATTATTGTTAAACAATTTTCAAGAAATCACCATGATATTGCTAATAAAAGTATTAGATCATCACAGCATATCAAGATCTACAAGATTGTGGTACAATGTTTCTAAAATCTGCTCTAATACAACGATAACAATGACATTTTTTCCATTGTGAAATTGATCATAAAACCATTTGTGTGTCGCGTTAAACAAACGTTCACAAGATCACCATGAAAGTACTCATTAAACCATTATTATGTAAAAAAACTGACGTGAAATCTCAAACGCAAAGTAAAATAAGAAATAGGTTGTTGCAACATTTACCGCGTCGCCATTACTTTTGTAAACACTGCACTTATACAAAACGTTTCGCAGAATTCAGATTCAACAAATGAAGTGCAAAATGTTGCGCTGAATGTAGCATTGACAAACTAGTGACGTCAGAATGTCCTTTAAGAATGATTTACACGTGTGTTTGTGTTTCATGAATGTTGTCCCGATGTGTGCGAAATCCAGTGCTAATACGTGTATACTGCTAAATAAACCCCAACACGTACATATAAATAAGCTGTTGTGCTGAATGTAACAGATTCACTGCAGCCTTGCTCATCTTACTCTCGCCTGTGCTTCACGCTTCTGTTACCGAAGCTATAATGCTGTTTCCAAAGACCTTTTTGTCCTGTAATTATTATTATTATTATTATTAGATTTTCAGTGTTTGTTTTGTTTTTCCGACTCACAAGAGAACCAAACTTTGCCTAAGCTGTACACGTGAATAGAACATGTAGTGTGTAATGCTAGTTCTAAACCGCTAGTTTCACATGTTTGTGTTGAACACTAAACTCATCAGGTGAAGCCTTCAACGCCATTTCCTGCAGCTCATAATGACATCACAGGGACCGCGCGGACCAGCCGGAGATTAGGTCATTTGTAATGTAATCAAATTCAGCGAGGGCGTACAGTAAAGCTGCTGTAGTGATGTTTTAAAAGTGCAGGGGGACATCCCTGAACCTCAGAATACCTCAATTTAAGAGCCAAGCCATTACGACTCCATCTGAACCTCATCATCGGTGCGACAATTTACAATGAATTTGTCGACGTGATTGAAGAGAAGGCCAGTTCAATAATACAGTTGACAGTGATGAGTATTAAATGGCACACCAATAACAAAACTAATTGCTGCATGGTAAATAACATCCAGTTTGTAAGGAGAGTTTTTAAAGCATAATCCAGAATTGGTAACACTGTTAATTTAACCAAATGCTGCTGTGAAGAGTGCGTAAAGGAAGATTATTTTTCTAGTACTTCAGATGTCAAACTCTTATTTTAATGGATTAATAAAATTAATTAATTTTGTTTGTATGCACCATCAAATATTCCCTATATTTATTGAGAAATAGACAATAATATTTATTTATTAAAAGGTGTACTCATTTATGCTGAGCTCTCTATATTGTATTATTTTTGTAGACGTAGTTGAGTATCATTCATTTCCTGAATGTCAATACAAGCATGATCTCTAATGTGATATTGATTATTATACACGTTCAACAAACAGGAAGTTAATATCGAGTTAGATTTTAGATACATTAACTGCTCTTTTTAATCATTTAGTCAATTTCATTCATTCATTTTTTCTTTCGGCTTAGTCCCTTTATTCGTCAGGGGTCGCCACAGTGGAATGAACCGCCAACCTATCCAGCATATGTTTTACACAACGGATGCCCTTGCCGCTGCAACCCAGTACTGGGAAACACCCATACACACTTATTCACACACATACACTTCGGCCAATTTAGTTTTTTCAATTCACCTATAGCATAGTATGTGTTTGGACTGTGGGGGAAACCGGAGCACCCGGATGATACCCACGGCAACACGGTGAGAACATGCAAACTACACTCAGAAATGCCAGCTGACCCAGCCGGGACTCGAACCAGCGACCTTCTTGATGTGAGTTGACAGTGCTAACCACTGAGCCAATGTGTCGCCCTTAAGTCAATTTCTTTGTTCAAATTGGTAATTTATTTGAATGATTCAATGAATTGGTGTACTCACACTAGGCACAGTTGCATTGAACCTTGCCCGGGCACGATTGTCCCCCTTTCCCTTTCCCCCTCGGCCTGCACTCACTTTGCACTTAACCTTCCGAGCCATAGCATACTTACGTCATCGACGATGATGTGACTGTTCAGTTTAACAGATGAGACGCGCTCTCACTCAGTACAATGGAGATTGCTTTAGTTCTATTGTTTTGTATTATTTTTAAGCCGTTTGATATGCAGTGACACACAGTTAAATCTTTGCTGAGGTTTGCTGAAGGTGCTGCTGATGTGCAGCAGGGTGTTTGCGTCTTTAATAAACCTTGACAGTTCGTGTTCATTGTAAAGTAAAAATGATTTATAAATCCATATCAAACAGTCCCTTAAAAGTGACGTCGTGTCTTCAGTTTCGAGCTCAGGCGTGCTTTGAGGGTTAAACGCGCCCGGGCACGGTTCGGATAGCCTAGTGTGAGTAGACCCATAAACCAGCCCAAGATATAAGCACAAAAACATGCTCGCCAGTTTTAAATCTGAAAAATCCCCACAAAAACATCATTTTTTCACAAGCTTACATTTCCTATCTTATCAAGTGTTTACATGTCCTGTCTATTACACTAAATGGTTTGAACCACCACGTATAAAACTATTTGACCAATGCATTTAGATGGCCATGGTTACACATGAGTGGGCTATAAATCTTATTACAAATCCCTAATCATTAATCCATGTAAATTCAGCTATTTATGAAGTAAATAAGGCCAGTTTTGGTTTCATATTGTCTTTTAAATGACTTCAGCTCTTCATTTTCACTTTTCATAGCTTTATTGCACAGTAAACCTTTGCATGCATCTAAATGTTTCATTTCTCCTGTTCTCTTGTGTTTATAACTCTTTACAAATCCCTAATGATGAATCCATGTAAACTCAGCTATTTATGAAGTGAATAAGGGCTCCATTTTGGTTTCAGATTGTCTTTTAATGACTTCAGCTTTCATGTTCTCTTTCATCATCACTTTTCAGAGCATTATTGCACCGTAAACTTTTGCATGCCATCTATATTTTATCATTCTCCTCCATTTCTCCTCTTCTCTTGGGTTTTTCTGGCTGTAGCCCGGTTCTCCTCTTCCCTCTCCTCGTCTGCACCTCATCTCCACCCCTACCAGCTTTGAGCATGTCTATCATATGACTGTCACCTCTGCGGACAACTTCCTGTCTCAGGACTCCTCCCCTGTCTCGTCCCACTCCCTGTCCCTCAGCTCCGCCCCCGGGACCCCTGCCTCCATCTGCTCTCTGGTAGGACCAGAGAGGCGCACAGAAACACTCCATCTGCTCTCTCTGAAGAGAATCCGTTTATACCCACATGCATTAGCTCACATTCACACCGCAGAGCATCTCGCTGCATCACAGTTCAATTATGCTCGACTTGCAATCTGTCTTTTCTCTGCATGCCATATCATCTCTCCGTTTATTTCTTTATTTAGTTTTAGATTTAGGCATTGAAATCATGTTTAAAAAACTTTAACAGGGCGTTTTTGGTGTATGCATGATTATTTTTAAGATCGCCAGTATGATCTCTTAGCAAACAGACTGGATAATAAACACACTTGTTAAGTTTTTATCTCATGTGTGTACAGCAGTGGTTCTCAAACTTTTTCATTAAGTACCACCTCAGAAAAAAATTGTCTCTCCATACCACCATAATGACCAGTATTGAAATACAGTAGCATAGGCCTAATTCAGCAGCTACAGCTCTGCACAGTTCAAAAACGAGGCAGATCAATTTTTATTATTAAGAATATTATCATTGTCAGCCTTTAACTTTAACTGTCTTTGCAGACAAAAAACTTCACAGTTTAAATTAAAATGTGTTTTCAAAAGTTAATTAAAATGGCACTGTTCCTAGTAAGTAAAAAGAAAACTGCTGTACTTGTAAAGCATTAATGTATAGTAGCCTATTCATCAAAACCTGAAATGTTGCTTAGACCTGATAAATAGACCAGGGATCACCAAACTTGTTCCTGGAGGGCCGGTGTCCTGCAGATTTGAGCTCCAACTCTAATCAAACACACCTGAACAACCTAATCAAAGTCTGAAGCTGCGGTCACACTGGGCTTTGTGTGTGCGAAATTCTGCTGGACTGCACTGCGAAAAGGGGCGGGATTAATGTTGACATTAGATGTTTAGACATTAAAAAAGCGAGCTATCGCTCCATGTTTTAAATTTCTGTCCAGAGAGGTCATGTTTTGATCCTCGATTGGTCTCACGCAGTCAAGTGATGCGATTTCGCAGGTCAGAGTTCACCAAGCTTGAACTTTGCACCGCAGCAACATGCAAACTTGACGCATGGCCTTGCGTTTCCGGTCTGACGCATTCGCGTGCGTATGAATGGAAGTCTATGGGAAGAAAAGTCAAGCGTGACCGCAGCTTTACTAGGCATACTTGAAACACTCAAGCTGGTATGTTAAGGCAAGTTGGAGCTAAACCCTGCAGGGCACCGGACCTCAAGGAACGAATTGGTGACCCCTGATATAGACTATGTCATATATATATATATATATTATATATATATATATATATATACACACATTTTTCTTATACATTTTGAAATGTAAGTTGCATGTACATATGAGGTATTTGTATATCATTAAATCTAAACATTAACTTGTATTTTAAATATATTGTTTGAAATGACATGTTTAAATAAAATTAGATCTGCTTCACGTCATTTACAGTAGAGCTATGTGTGTCAGAAAAGCGAGTGATAAAATTCATATATACAGTGCTTGAAAAATTCATACGTGTGGTATTTCCGTGATTTGGTGCGAATGAGATCACATCTTAAGTGAACCGTGAAGTTCGCGTTAACCGTTCACTGACTGCTGTTTTCAAGCAGACTCGGGTACAGTTGGCAGTTCCTCCGTCTGTGCACACATAGACTAACTTTAATTATATTCGACCTCTAAGCTAAGCATGGCAAAGTTTCTTGAGTCTATGTTCTGTGTGTCGCGCCATTTGAATCACATCCAAATTAATAAGCTTAAATCTAAACAAACTAAACCGAAAGCCACAAGCTTTACAAAACAATAACTTTATATATTAAAAACAAGCATTGTTTTACACAACGACGAGCACACATTTGAACACATTTGTAATGTTTTCCAATGATGCAGCATGGGGAAATTCCTGAGTTTGCAGTACACAACACAACAGCACTGTTCTGCAGAAGGGCTTCTCTAGCGCATATCTGCTACACAAGCACCGCCCACCTCTTCCTCTAGCTCTGCGCCAAGCGGACTAGTTTTTTGCGTCTGATGATGCGATGCACTAAAGTAAACATTCTAAGCACGGTGTAATCATACGCTTCAGGGAACAGCCGATGCTGTCTGATCACATGAGTCTCAGTGTTATCATATGCCTCAAAAAGTGTTCATTTTATTCTTTTATTATTCAGCGATTCTTCCACGTATCACAGTTTGAGAACCACTGTTGAACAGTATTTGCTTGTTGTATGTACAGTTAAAGGTAAAATAGTAGCCCTCCTGCTAAATTGACATTTTTTTATATTTCCCAAGTGCTGTTTAACAGAGATAAGATTTTATAACTAATAACTAGTATGTTTTGTCTTTGCTATAATGACAGTACATAATTTTACTTCTTATTTTGCAAGATACTAGTATTCAGCTTAAAGTGCAATTAAAAGGCTTAATTAGGTTATTGTAAGTTATTGGATAACAGTGGTTTGTTTTGTAGACAATTAAAAAAAGCTATTTATTAAGACGGCTAATAATATTGACCTTAAAAATGTTAAAAACTGCTTATATTCCAGCAAAACTAAAAGAAATGAGACTTTCTCCAGAAGAAAACCATTATAGAAAACAACTAACAAAACACCATCTGGGAAATATTTGAAACCGATTACACATTTCACAGGAGGGCTAATAATTAAGTATATTTTTAAAAACTGAGAAAATCTTTTAATTGACCTGTGTTTAATATCTTGTGCAGTGCCATTGTTGTGCTTTTACCACAGATTTTGTTTTTATTTATTGTTTGATTATATTAAAATGCCTGAGGTGTTTTCTGACCATTGTGTTTTGTATTGTTCAGAACATGCGCTCTCAGGAGAGCCGTGGTGTTCTGGGAGCATCCGTCAGCATCCCCTCCATCAGCAAGACCAGGCCTGAACCGGGCCGATCTATGAGCGCCAGCAGCGGCCTCGGCACACGTGAGTGCACAAATATCCATTCACATGCAGAGATTTATGGATATGAATAAGACAGAAAGTATTTGTAAAAGATATAAATTTAAGAAAACATTTAGTACCTTGGTAGAACAATGGAACTTTAAGAAGTCAAGTTAAATGACATGTTTTACAAAGAAAAATCCCCTTAAAAGCTCAATTCTGGCTCTTTTTTCCCTAAAGGCAAATTGAATAGTCTATAAGGGCATACTCACACTAGCTACAGTTGCCTTGAACCATGCCGAAGTGTGTTTGTCCCCTCCTCCCCTCAGCCTGCACTCACACTGCTTTACCTACAAACCGGAGCACGCTTCTGTCATCGATGACTGTTTAGTTTAACAGGAAGAGAAGCGCTCTCAATCAGCACAGGGGACATTGCTTTAATTATATTGTTTTAAATTTAAAAAAGATCTGTTAATGCTAATGTGTCTCATATCCCAGGCTCCTCCTCTCAAAATGGCAGCGCACTGAGACGGGACTTTTCTGTCGGCAGCTATGGTTCCACCAAACGGCAGATGGACATCCACATCTGATGGCTCTCTGTCATCCGGAGGGGGCATGGACGGCGGTGGTGATGCCCCCCCTCTCCCAGTTCGACAGAGAGGTCAGCGCTAGAACTTTCTCTGTCTGCTGTTTTCAGATATTCACTTAGGACCAAAAACAACCTTTGAGGGGTTCGTTCTTTGTACGTGGATTAAGTAAGTTAAAATAAATAAATAAAATAAATAAAAGATAGTAAATAAACAAATAAATAATACAAATAAAGACTGTTATTTAATCTACACACTGAAATAAAAGTCACAGTGGTGGTCGTCCCCAAGGGGTTTTCAAAGAGAATATTTATTAATATGGACTTTTTGGATACAAACGGGTACTATTTTAAGGTACCGACCCAGCTTTAGTACAATTTTTGTATGATAATAGAATTTTCCAATATTCTTTTATTTATTTTATTTATTTATTTTTTTTAAATAATATTTTATGGGAGTCATGCACATGTTTTGACAGCTAATTATGGCGGGGATTTGATGCTTCGCAAAAGTTGCAGACAAACTTTACCAATATACAAAGCTTTTTGGGGCCCCTTTTTTTTTTTGATGCAAAATTAATTTAAACATTCAGGATTGAGAAAATTAAAACGAAATAAATTGCTCTTGACACATAAAATACTCTTGACACATGAAAGTGTAAAGCCTGCAGCCACAACAAAGGTGGAAAGTTATTGTGTATCAACTGTTTACTGCAATTTTTGGGTCATTTTGCTTGCATGGATAATTTGAATATTAATCAGATGATAATGTCATTACGCTGCTGTGCCGCGACATTGCAGCGATCTCAGATCAGTTCATTCAGATCTTTTAATTTGATTCGTGAACTTGTTTGAAGAACAAGGTGACAGAAGAAAGGTGACTGGGCTTTATCTGTCACAGCCCCTCGTCTTGTGGATTGGTCCCTCTGTGCTTTTAAGTCTCATTTAAAAAATCACCTTCTGTCTCTTGCTTTTGGATTGCAATAAATTATTTAAACTGTTTTACATATTTTGTTTATATATATAGAGAGAGAGATTTTTTATGTTGGTTGTATCGTAAAGCACTTTGGTCAACATTTGTTGTTTTTAAATGTGCTCTATAATTAAAGCAAGCAAACAAACAAACTAAATTAGCCAGAGATCGGTTATCAAGATTAAAAGATCCAGGATATGCCGAGTGCTCTAGATCATTTAAGCGAGGTACGAAGAACGGACCCCAGGGTCTGAGTTGAAAACAAATTGAATTCGAAACCATAATATTTGAAAATCAGACTTTTTCATTTTTTCTTGCTAAAATGAGGTCCTCTATGTAGATAAATAAAGTCATGTGGGAATAATAGCGCCTTCTTCTAACTAGAAACACATGGGATTTCAATTGTGAATGTGCCTTTGCCCTTTTATGGTGTATTATTTGTATCATGGTTGGTTTTAACATGTCAGTTTTGACTTCCAGACAATTCAGATCAGGTAAATGGTTTCTCTCTGGAGCTCTTTGTGATTGTGACCACAGCTAAACTCAGTAGAGAGCACTAGAAGTGTGTTATGCAATTCCTAAAACCAATACACACACATTTGTTTCATTTCCACCTGCTAAATGTGGCTCTCCATCCTCTCTTTCTCACGCTCTATGCATGTGTTGAGTGTGTTGAGGTGGCACCAATCCACAGATTGATGTGTTGACCTGCTAACACTCCACCCACACCCACACACACACACACACACACACACACCCACACCCACACACACACACACAGCCTTCGCCTCTGCCTCATGTTTGACCGTGTGCACATCGACTCTGTATAATGACGTGTGGGTGCTGTGTGTGACTCTTTAGTGGCCAGGAGTTTCACCCACAGAGAAGACCCCTGATCTGAAAAGGGCTTTAAGGACCCTGCTTAGTACGCTAAGGTAACATACATGACCCGCTCCCCTAGATCTGAACCCTGTAGCTCCGTC
Source organism: Danio aesculapii (assembly GCF_903798145.1). NCBI lineage: Eukaryota > Metazoa > Chordata > Actinopteri > Cypriniformes > Danionidae > Danio > Danio aesculapii. The sequence goes on along the minus strand of NC_079451.1, from coordinate 44,638,160 downwards.
ATGTGTTTTTATGTCACCTCAGATGGAGAAAGTGGATTTTTTAACCGAGTGGTTTCACACTAAAAGCGTGTTGATCTGTGTAGGTGGTGGAAGTGTGTAACGTTTGCTAGCTTCAGTGTTAGTATTAGTGTTGAAGGGATAGTCACCCCCAAAATAATTTTTTTTTTTTACATCATTAATTAAATTTTGTTTAACACAAAAGTAGATATTTTGAAAAATGTTAGAAACCTGTGACAATTGGCTTCCATAGTATTTGTTTTCCTACTGTGGACGTCAATGGTTACAGGGTTTCCAACATTCTTCAAAGTATCCACTTTGTGTTGACACGTGACAGCAAGTAAATGTGTATTTTTTTTTGGGTGAACGATCCCTTTATGTGTCATGTAGTACCTTTATCTGTTTATTTTTAGATTTCGTAGTGGAGGATTATGGATGTGGGTTGTTTAAGCTAGTCAAGATGAACTGTTTAATCAGCTGATGTTTGCCTATTTTTTAGACGTATCGGCCAATGAGTGTGCCAGCGGGGTGGATTAGTAGATTTATGTCAAAGCCACAATTTACATCACCCTAGTAAATGGATGAGAAGTAAGTTCAAGATATTTCAGTTCATTTGAATAAATGTTGAGTGATGCGTGTATTCTGCAAGTTTGAAATATAATTAGTTTATTTTTTTAGTTTACAGCATTTCTTCAATGTTATGGTTGTTTATTACTGGCCGGTGGACATTTTGTAACACCCCTCAAACAGCTTTTTATCAGGTATTCAATAAATTAGCTCATTATGACACCTACATTTTTACATCCAGGTTAAATGAACAATAGGGGTATATGCCGAGTGTTGTTTCCCATACTGATAAACTTCCGGGTGACCTGTTAGTGTGAGTTTTTTCCCATTTATACGGTTCCTTTTACAGCATTGATGTTGTAATGTAATTACAATACAATTCAGTGTTAAACAGATTTTTGGCAGTCATTTAGCTGGTCAAGCGTAAAACGAGACAAAAAGCCGTTTACTCGCACGCACCTGACAGAATCGGCAGGCTAGTGCAGAAGCTCCATTGAATATACTGGGGTAAAATAAATGTTCATATTTTAAAGACATGGCGGGGAATGTTATTTAATGCAGGCTTCTTGTACAATCTGATACCCACTTTATATCGGATATCACTCAGCCAGTGGAGATTGCTGATTTTTAAAGAAGAAACAGACCTTAAACGTGTCGATTTTTTGCATTGGCATAGTTCACCAGAAGCGCTTAACCCAGGTTACTGGTTTGCTTAAATAAAAGTCCCATTAGCATGCTTCTGGCATATACCCTATTCCAACTGCAAAAATCGCAGCATAACAAATATAATTCTTGAAGCCTTTATTGAAGGCAAGACCCAGGACTAAAATAAGAATAAATAAACTACATGCAATATCACTAATCATTTAACATTTGGATTTAATGAATATTTTGATTTGTAGGTGGAACATGCATTTGGTACATTTATTAGTCAGAATGCCTGGCACGGTGGCTCAGTGGTTAGCACTGTCTCCTCACAGCAAGAAGGATTCCCGGCTGGGTCAGTTGGCATTTCTGTGTGGAGTTTGCATGTTCTTCCTTGTGTTGGCGTGGGTTTTCTCCCGGTGCTCTGGTTTCCCCCACAGTCCAAACACATGCGCTATAGGTGATTTGGGTAAACAAATTGGCTTGTAGTGTATGAGTGTGTGTTTGAATGTGAGAGTGTATGGGTGTTTCCCAGTACTGGGTTGCGGCGGGTAAGGGCATCTGCTATGTAATACATATGATGGAATAGTTGGCAGTTCATTCCGCTGTGCAGACCCCTTATAACTAAGGAACAAACTAAATGTATGAATTAGTCAGACTATTCAGTAGGCGGACTAGTCTATTTTAATTTTGATTAAATCATTTATTTTAAAGAATAATGTGTGGCTGTTTTTAGTGGTGTTGCTTTAAAAGCAGTCATTTTAGATTTTTAATTTTTTTTTGACCATTTGAAATTTATCTTCTTTCAAGCTTAACAAGCTTAATTTGTCTTTCTTACAGTCATAAATAATACATTTCCAGGAAATTACTTTGGGAAATCATATACTTAAAGTGAGCAGTTTCTCTGATATTATGCAGAATCCACATTTGTGCATTCATTAAAAAAGATCTTTAATTATCTCCAAGGCTATATTTCAAAATACAATAAAACATACTATTGTGAATCGTCACATTTGGTCTGTAATATCCATTTAATATATGTCAATATTTTCAGTTGCAGTACTCCACATGTCACATGATGCAATTTTTAAAAATCAATCTCCTATTGTTATCAATAGTGAAAACCACTGTGCAGTTTAATACTATATATAATATAATATAACACACTCACAGTTGAAGTCAGAATTATTAGCCCCCCTGATTTATTAGTTCCCCTGTTTATTTTTTCCTCAGTTTCTGTTTAACAGAGATTTTCTTCAACACATTTCTAATCATAATAGTTTTAATAACTCATTTCTATAACTGATTTCTTTATCTTTGCCATGATGACAGTAAATAATATTTGACTAGATTATTTTCAAGACACTTCTATACAGCTTAAAGGGACATTTAAAGGCGTAACTAGGTTAATTTGTCAACTAGGCAGGTTAGGTAATTAGGCAAGTTAATGATGGTTTGTTCTGCAGACTATTAAAAAACAATATAGCTTAAAGGGGCTAATAATTTTGACCTTAAAATGGCGTTTATAAAAAATTAAAAACTGCTTCTAGCCGAAATAAAACAAATAAGACTTTCTCCAGAAGAAAAAATATGATCAGACATACTGTGAACCTTTCCTCTGCTCTGTAAACATCATTTGGGAAATATTTAAAAAAGAAAAAAAAAATCAAAGGGGGCGAATATTCTGACTGTAACTGTATATATGTATATAAAGACATTTCTGAATATCAGCATTTTTGAAACCAAAAGCTTTGGTAAATATAGACAGTTTTTTTGACTGTCCATTCATCAAATTAATGGTCTAATAAATATAAAATAATATTGACCTCAGACTTGTGAGTGTATTGAGTCTTTAATTTATATGCTCTGTGGGTAACACTTTAAAATACTGGCCCAATAGTTCATGCTAGTTATGTATTTACTAAGATGATCAACCAATTAGTAATACATTTATTACGGTATTTATTGATCTTGTTCAACATTAGTTAATGTTATTTAAGGTAAAGAATATTAGTTCATTTGAACTCACGGTGCATTAACTAGTGTTAACAAGCCCGACTTTGGATATTGATAATGCATTAGTAAATGTTTGTTAATGCATTACCTAATGGACCATTATTCAAGCAATCAATCAGCCTTTATTTATATTGCACCTTACTGCAACCAAGGTTGACCAAAGAGTTTAACACCAGTAAAAACAAAATGATAAAACACAGCTAGAAAGCAAACCATGCAAAAAACAAGACATGTATTACAAGTAAAAAAACACAACAGTAAAACAGAGAACAGTGTCAGTGCTACTATGTGTTAAAAGACATGTTGAACATGTGGGTCTTATAATGGGCAATTATTCTGAAGTGTTACCGCTCTGTGTTTATGTCATAGGTTCTAATGGACTTATTCTAAAGCTATAACGCTCTTTGTTTGTCGTGATTTCAGGATTCAGACTCTCCACGTCACTCCACGGCCTCCAACAGCTCCAACCTGAGCAGCCCGCCGAGCCCTTCATCCCCACATAAGAGCAAGACCCAGTCTCTGGAGCGCAGCGAGCACCTCGGCTGGGGGACATGAGCAGCTCGGACTCGAAATCACCACAAAATCAAGACGTCCAGCCATCTTCTGGCTCCTCCTCCTCTGCTACCAACAGAGTCACACATTTAACCAAGACCAAGAGCCGACTCCTTATCAATCATATTCCAAACACGGCGCTGGGGGCCAGGTGTGTGTGAGTGTGAGAGTGATTGAGTGAGTGTGTTTGCGTGTATTAGTGTGCATATGCATTACACGTGTGATTGCGCTACACACGCATATTACTGTGCACCTTACATCCCTTCACCACTGATACTGTGCTGGATGGAGAAACAGACCACTGAGTGTAGCTGATCCACCAGGTGTGTGTTGCAGGTGGGAAAAAAGACAAATATAAAGCTTAAACGTGAGTTTATCAGTGTGCCTGATATTACGGATGTATTCAGAAGTCTTAATGGACCCCGTGGGAATGTTACTTTAAATGCATAACACTAAAATATAACGTTAAGGATCATGGGAACTTTTAACTTAAACAGTAATAATGGAACGCTATTATTAAGTTGCGCCCCGATAAGATATAGCGCCCCCTGTCTGTGGCACTACTGTATAACTCTGTAGCCTCTACCCTCCAGTGCCATGCAGACCTTCACATTCAGAGGTCAAGAAGAGATTCTGAGTTCAATAATGTAAATAGAGTTTTAGTAGAGTATAATATATTACGGAATCGTTAAACATTATTGTGTTGATGATAAATAAGTATGGCTTTTTAAAAGAGAGACACTTCTTTCCTTTGGATTTTTCATGGCAAGGTTATTGTCAGTTTAAGGATTACTTTAAGATGCTTTTTTGTTTTGTTATTTCCACTGAAATTGTTCAGATTAAGATTAGGAAAGGGAACACTACGCAAAACTTGTGGGGCCTCATTTGTGAAACGCAATACCGATTTTGTTTGTGTGTGTGTGTAAATCATTCGTAAAGGCATTCTTATGAGATTAACATTAGCTTGCAGTGAAGTCGTTCTTAACTAGACTACGCTACCTGACAAAGGTCTTGTTGTTGATCCCAGTTGTAAGAGCAAGAAATAATAACTTGACTTCTAGTTGATCACTACAAATCACTACAAAATTCCTAAACCTTCAATGTTTAAACAGTCAGTCAAAGTAAAATTGTAAAAAATTCGATAAAATCTTGTATAGATCGCCACAACAGATTTGTGCTTAAACTGTCATGTTAAACAAAAGTTCACGAGATCATCATCAAATTACTCATAAAGCCATTATTGTGTAAAAAAAAAATACAGAAAAATACAGAACACACGGTAAAATTGTTAAAAAAAGAAAACTAAGCACAAATTAATTTAAGAGAGAATAGTGAGGAGTTTTGAAAGTCTCTGAATCGATTTTCTCGAACTATTTTTAGCCACAGCTCTAAGGAAAACATACGCAACTTGTATTTAATGCAAGATTCACATGCCTGCCATAAAATTCTTCGTTAAGCTCATTGAGTGTACACGTTTACCATCGGAATTGCATTTCGAAATTGTTTGTAAAAAAAGCTTTTGTGCACAAATTATTGTTAAACAAATGTTCAAGAAATCACCATGATATTGCTAATAAAAGTATTAGATCATCACAGCATATGCAAGATCTACAAGATTGTGGTAAATGTTTCTAAAATCTGCTCTAATACAAACTATAACAATGACATTTTTTCCATTGTGAAATTGATCATAAAACCATTTGTGTGTCGCGTTAAACAAACGTTCACAAGATCACCATGAAAGTACTCATTAAACCATTATTATGTAAAAAAACTGACGTGAAATCTCAAACGCAAAGTAAAATAAGAAATAGGTTGTTGCAACATTTACCGCGTCGCCATTACTTTTGTAAACACTGCACTTATACAAACGTTCGCAGAATTCAGATTCAACAAATGAAGTGCAAAATGTTGCGCTGAATGTAGCATTGACAAACTAGTGACGTCAGAATGTCCTTTAAGAATGATTTACACGTGTGTTTGTGTTTCATGAATGTTGTCCCGATGTGTGCGAAATCCAGTGCTAATACGTGTATACTGCTAAATAAACCCCAACACGTACATATAAATAAGCTGTTGTGCTGAATGTAACAGATTCACTGCAGCCTTGCTCATCTTACTCTCGCCTGTGCTTCACGCTTCTGTTACCGAAGCTATAATGCTGTTTCCAAAGACCTTTTTGTCCTGTAATTATTATTATTATTATTATTAGATTTTCAGTGTTGGTTTTGTTTTCCGACTCACGAGAACCAAACTTTGCCTAAGATGTACATGTGAATAGAACATGTAGTGTGTAATGCTAGTTCTACCGCTAGTTTCAATGTTTGTGTGACACTAAACTCATCAGGTTGAAGCCTTCAATCCATTTCCTGCAGCTCATAATGACATCACAGGGGACCGCGAGGACCAGCCGGAGATTAGGTCATTTGTAATGTAATCAAATTCAGCGAGGGCGTACAGTAAAGCTGCTGTAGTGATGTTTTAAAAGCGCAGGGGGACATCCCTGAACCTCAGAATACCTCAATTTAAGAGCCAAGCCATTACGACTCCATCTGAACCTCATCATCGGTGCGACAATTTAGCTGTCAGCCTGTCCCATTTCACACATTAATTGGCATTTATGAATTATTCACATGCACTACTGCTCGTATTTATGTCAGATTTTCCTACATCGAGAAACCAATTTCAGCCATTCCTCTAAAACATATTGCACAGATCTAGACGTGTGTGTTTAGGTGCTGTTCAAAACTCCTACATATTCCAGGATATTCCGGAGACAGCTCATTCAGAGATAAAAGTATGTCCTCATATCAGGCTTGATTATCTCCTGTGATTTTTCTCTTTTTCATGCGCTGACAGTATACATTTAATTGGAAATATGCTACGCTTGCATTGCATGAATATAGACTGTATGGAAAAACATCAAAATGTCTGAGAATATATTATTTATGATGACTTTATACCTTTAACTGCCCGACAAGAAAATAGTTTTGGATTTGCATTTCTGAACTCCTAATGTCACTAGTTAACACACTCAATGCATTTTGTTTCAACACATCCCATAATTTCTAAAATATCAACCTCTACCAAATGGTTGATCTGTCAGTTTACAGTAAAAGTAGCGGAATTAATACATATACTATAAATATCAGAAAATATGAAGTGTAAGATAATATATATAATAAAATATATATAACATAATCAAAATGAAACATTTCTGAACACTAAATCGTCTTTATTATTTGAAGTACGCCATCAAATATTTCAGATTCTCATTTAACATGTTTTCTTGTCTTGTTTTTACAGTAAAACCAAAATCAAGTGTCATGCAACAGGATGATGCTTGTATGATTTATTTATTTTTGGTAAATCAACGTTTTATGCACAAAAGCTTCTTTAAAGCTGTATGACTTTAACTGAGCTTTCTGATCACTGTGAGAAAGTGAGGTTTTGCCTATATATATATATAGTTTGTCTTTATTTCTGGTAAAAAGTTCTAAAGATATTTACATCAAGGTCCATTTACTTACAAAGCAAAATGTAACATTTTCATTTAATGAATTAGATTTTCATGCTTTTGATTAACACAAATATCTGCGAATGGTCTCTGCTAAATAATAAATAAAAAAACAAGCGAATGGAAAAATGTTAATACCCTGTCAACATCTCTCTTTAGTTAAAAAAAACTCTCCTAATTTGTGAGTCATTTTGGAAGAACTTTTAATATTTGCACGGGGAAATAATGCTGACTGAACATTTTAAAAAATTAGACAAATAAATACTCTACGTCATGATATTGAATTATTTGAGTATTAAAAACATTAAGCGCATAAACTGTGGAATGGTGTAGTACGACTTATAGAAAGTCTATAAATATGAGCATTTTAATTATTCATTCATTTTCCTTTGGCTTAGTCCCTTATTTATTTCTTGCTGTGAGGCAACAGTGCTAACCACTGAGCCACTGTGTCGCCTCCACATTTTTATTACATTTATAATAACACTTATATATATATGTTAACTTTTGATGTTTTTCCATACTAAAATCACACTTGTAAATTGTCATAATTAGTCAAATGAAAAGTCAATGGAATGCTAAACACGTATGATCAAAAGTAAATCACAGGTTTGGGTTTATTTTTGAGTGAACCATTCTTCAACATTTAGCATTGAAGCACATCCAGCTAAAGAAATGATGTGTGTTTATACCAATACAATCAATTCAGAACTTATTTAGTGGCTTATTCGTATGAATTTTTACAAATTCATTTCTAGAGTTTAGTACAATTTACTCATCCCCCAATGACGATTGGGTTTAGAGGTGGAGTTTGATGCCACGCCACTTTTTTTTAAAATCGTACACTTTCATACAACTGAACTCATACGAATTTGTATGAATGAGCCACTCAACTGACAAAATGTAACGTTACGTGTCCTCGTGAGATCAGGCTGGTTATACCTGTGCTTTCCTTCATTCTAGTATTGCCAGCGTTTTGTTGTGTGTGTATATGCAAGCACTATTGAAGCCTTCACCGTGGACCAGTCACAATCAAGAACTCATTTTGTGGTTTTGCTCTCGGGACCTTTAGTCATGCATTAGTGCTATTTCCAAACACAAATCACTACTCATGATACAGGTTGTTGTTTTTGTTGTTGTTTCTTTCTAATAAGGCTGTAACGGGTTAGAATCTATTTGCCAGGGGTTATGGTATTAACATGAACAGGTCACCTTTTGAAATGATCTCAGGTATGTCAGAACCAATGATTATATGTTTTGCGTGGAGAGGGTCGGTTGTGTGATCAGTAGGACTGTTACTTAGAGATGATTAGATCAATATATTAGAGCGGGAGGTGCCTTAGTTTTCTTAGATCAGTGTAGAATGAACTCGATGGAGAGGACACGACTGGAGACTTTTGATAAAGACAGACACGTTCACTCTTTGAGGATTTTTGTTGGCCTTTTAGTAAACTGCTCCACGTCATATCGTTCCTCTTGATTTTAGACTTTTGTAAGACTGTACAGATTTGCATGTCATAGGTGTAATCACTTGTTTAAGGAGCGTTACAGCTGGATTTTTTATTGTATTTATTGAGCTGTGTGGAGTTGAAATGGTTGGGATGTGAAAATAACCCCCCCCCCCCCCATATTTCAGCGTAGACCATTTCCCTTATTTTTGTTTTTCTTTTTTTATTTGCACAAATGTATTTAAGGTGGAATTCTGTTTATTTGTATTGGTTTGGACAACACTTTTCACATGCTCTTTCAATAAAATTGGGGATCGTAAGTCACGCCTGTTTGATTTGATCAAAAGCTTATTTGAAATCTCGCTATATGACTGCATTTCCTCTCTACACATTCAACAGAAGCCACAGTTAAAGTGCTGTATTGTTTCTCATTAAGTCGACAGAAGAATCGAGACTGAAGATCGAGTGAGGAAAGAAACTGAAGGCAGAAGCAGTAACGGCGATCAGAAAAACAGCTTTTACAAAGCTCAGGTCCAAAGTCACAGATGGAGGCACTGAGTACCACAGGAATCTCATCAACACGTAAACAAAAACACTCACAACTTCACTTTTAAAGCGGAAAACTGGGCCAGCTGCAGAAACTCAGCATTTCTGTTAAGACTGTCTTAACTAGTTTCACTGACTAGCCGTTAGTCGAGGGATAACAAGTAATCTTACTCTTTGGATTCAAAACATCAACTTTTTGAGTCATTTTAAGACATTTATTGATGATCTTCAACATCCAGCAATGGTTGGACATTATTCTAGCTTGCTTGATTCAATGAGTTTTTCCTGAATTTAGTAATAGAGAGTTATTAATCACTCAGTTGTTTATATCCGCTATTCACTCTGTTAAATGAGATGTAGAGGTGTTTATCATAAACTTAACAGTAGAAACTGACTACAAGTGTTTTAATGATAACACCAATAAATGAAGCATTGTTTCTGTCAAAAGTACACTGTGGAGTACCGCAAGGCTCAGTTCTTGGCCCCTTGCTTTTTTACATTTCATATACTACTGATTTTGGGTAGCACTGTCCCCTTACAGCAAGAATGTCGCTGGTTTGACTCCTGGCTGACTCTGTTGGCATTTCTGTGTGGAGTTTGCATGTTCTCCCCGTGTTGGCGTGGGTTTCCTCCCACAGCCCAAAGATATGTGCTATAGGTGAACTAAGTTGTCTGTAGTGAATAAGAGTGTTTGGGTTTTCTAGTACTGGGTTGCTGCTTGAAGGGCATCCGCTGTGGAAAACATATGCTGGAATAGTTGGTGGTTCATTCTGCTGTGGCGACCCCTGATGAGTAAAGGGACTAAGCTTAAGGAAAATGAGTGAATACTACCATTTTATGAACTATCATTACACTGATGTGTGTGTTCAGTTTCTTCTAGGTCCTGGAGGGCCGGTGTCCTGCATATTTCAGTTTCAACCCCAATCAAACACATCTGAACCAGCTGATCAAGCTCTTTGTAGGTACACTAGAAACTTCCAGGCAGGTGTGTTGAAGGAAGTTGGTGCTAAACTATGCAGGACACGAGCCCTCCATGAGCGATTTTTGGACAGCCCCTCTTCTAGACTCTTTAATAGAAAGTTATTAGTCATTCAATTTTTATTATCAGCTATACAATATCTGCTCGTTTTGGGAGTTCATATAAATTATCGGGATGTGATAAGATAGAGGATTGTGTATCGTCTGCATAACTGAGTAAAACTAATGTATGACATCACCTAGCATGTAAAATAATGCGAAAAGGGCCCAAGAACGGAGCCTTGTGGTACGCCACAGTGTACTTTTGATTGACATGATGCAGCTTCATTCATTGATACAAACTGAGAACGTTCGGATCCAACCTGAACCAAGCCAATGCAAAATCATGACCCGGCTTCAAGGAGGAAAAAACACAACTAACTTTTAAGACTAGTCCACTTGGTTTCTGCAACTGTCCACAGATCAGCCACATCCAGACAGCAGTTTAAAGGGAGAGTTCACCCACAAATGAATATTAGCTGTTAATGCACTCCCAGCCTATTGAGGATGTAGATGAGCTTTCTTTCCTGTAGATATTAAGCAGAAAATGTGGTCGTCACCGATTGATCAAATGCAGATACAGAAAGCAGGAAATGATTCATCATGAGGCCTTTGGTGTATCATCAGAACAATCAGGATTTCATTTTGTGTTGCCTGTAGATACTTCGATAAATTGGCGAAGGCAAAATTTTTCCAAAATCACATAAGAGTGTAGAATTAATACAATTTAGACATGCTGTATTCATGTTTCTTTTGCGTTTTTAAAGGGGCAGTTCACCCAAAAATGAACATTTACTCTTTTTTTTTTTTTTTTCTTCTCCTGCTGAACAAAAATAACGGCCAGAATTTTCGTTTTGGGTGAATGATCTGTTTAAGCAGTCAAATGCGAGGTGTTTTTGTGTGTGTCTTGATTATGGGATGTGAAAATAAAGAGCTTTTGCTCTCTGCTACTTTCTGATTGGTCAAATTATCAGTGCAGCATTATGGGTAATGTAGTATTTTATCCCACATGAAATCAACAAGACAAAAACGAGATTGATTTAGTTGCATAAATACAAACAGATGAGTTCAACGAAAGTGTACATCGATTATTAACTCCAATGCTCGCAACAGCTCTTCTTAAAGATCTATCGGTTATTAAAAATAAGTACTAATTCTCATTATTAAAGAGTGACATTACCTTCCTATAGGTACTTCTCAGTATTAATGAGCGCCTTATTACCCTCCTATATTGGCTGTTTATTAGTAATTATAAAGTACATATTATACATCAGTAATCTTTACTTAAAGGGACAGATCAACCAAACAGAATTACCCTTTCCTTGTTTCAAATCTTCCTTTTTGAGTTTCTTTACTCACATGAACACAAAAGAGGATATTTAGAAGAATGTTAGAAGCCTGTAACTACAACGGAAGGCTCTGTTTACATGTTTTAAGCTTTCTTTAAAATATTTTTGTGCGGAAGAAACTCAAAGGCGAAGGAGAGTTAAAAAAAAAAAAAAAGAGTAAATGTTCATTTTTGGGTGCCGTACCCCTTTAATAAGCAGCAAATTAGGAGTATATTGAGGCAAGACTCATAGATAATGGATTGTTGACAGTGAGAATTGTACCATAAAATAAAATATGACCAAAATTAAAATGTCTATGGGGGTGAGTGGAGTCTGCACTGTATTTGATCTGCATTTCTCTCACTGGCAATACTTCATCATCCAGGTACTTTTCACCTACCATCTTATCAAGGATGAATTCACACATCCAGCATTTTTCAGGCATGCAGGTCAACTCCTACATCTCCACTAGCCTGAGGGAGAGCCTATTCAACAGCAAACTTTCATTTACAGGTGAACATCACAACACATTTCTATATTCCATGTTTAGTGCATATTCAGACGGCCTCGGCATGAGCCACAAACAGCCGGCTGGAAATATTCATGAAGCAACATCAGAACGAAGCACCATTTACAAAGCTTAAGACTCCTGTACCACACACACACACACACACACACAAGAGCAGAAACACTGCCGCAAGATGATTTCAGTTCACTTCTGTAATATGTGACCCTGGACTACAAAACCAGTCTCATGTTGAGCAGGTATATTTTCAACAAGAACCAACAATACATCATGGTTCAAAATTGAAGATTTTTATGCCCAAAAAAATCATTAATTATCCTTCCTTTGTTAATCAGGGGGTCGCCACAGCGGAATGAACCGCCAACTATTCCAGCATATGTTTTAAGTAGCGGATGCCCTTCCAGCCACAACCCAGTACTGGGAAAATACCCAAAATTCTTATAATATTAAGTTCCAATCAGGGGCGGACTTAGTGATTTGGGGGCCATCAGCAAGTCCAGGTATGGGGCCCTAGCATTGAACACTCCCTCTCTTTACAGATTTGTTTAAATACTGATATTTTGTAAATAAACTGCTTATTCAAAATATATTTTAAGTGGAACAGTTGTCTTAATGTAATATTAAAAACAATAAATTCACAAATAAAAAACAAGTTCACAAAGTACATGCAGTTAATCAGCCATATTTGTGACTGGATTTTAATATTTGCATGTACAGTATGAGGAACGTTGCACTATTCATGGGGGCCTCTGCTTTTGAAAAGAAGTGATAACGTTTAAAATCTTGATAGTTATAGACAGATTTTACAACATTCATACATTTTCCTATGGCTTAGCCCCCTATTTGTGGTCACCACAGAGGAATGAACTGCCAACTATTCCGTTGGTAATATGTTCCACATATGTTTTACGCAGCAGATACCCTTCCAGCCGCAACCCAGTACTGGGAAACACCCATATACACACATTCACACACTACTGCCAATTTAGCTTACCCAATTCACCTATAGCACATGTCTTTGGACTGTGGGGGAAACCCACACCAACACAGAGAGAACATGCAAACTCCACACAGAAATGCCAACTGACCCAGCTGAGACTCGAACCAGCAACCTTCTTTCTGTGAAGCGACAGTGCTAACCACTGAGTCATCGTGCTGCAATTTTTATTACCCTTTCAATACAGGCTTCTTGGCATTAGTCGGGGCTCCCTAATTCCCCAGGGCTCTAAGCGGCTGCATACCTCACTTACTGGTTAAGTCCCCCCTAGTTCCAATGAATATATTTAGTAAATTTACTACAGTAAATGTATCAACTTGAGTGTAAGCAATGCATTTTTTTGATTAGCAATACGCATTGCTAAGCACTTTGTTCAACTTAAGATGTGATTTTCTCATTATTCAGCCTGATCTCACGAGGAAACAGAACTATTTTACGTTTTGTCAGTTTAGTGGCTCATTCATACGAATTCAGAAATACAAAAACTTAAAATTCTTAAAAGAGGCATGACACCAAGCCCAAAGTTCCTTTAAGGCAAGTCATTTCACTCGGTGGCCATCTTTGAGACACCTGTATGCTCGGGCATTCTGTCTGAATGGGGAAACATCAAATTCTCCAAAATTGCTTGTCAAGCTTACAAATAAAGTCCATATTAGGAATATGCGACACCCCACTGTGGATATCACTGTCTCCTCACAGCAATAAGGTCGCTGGTTCCAGTCCCGACTGGGTCAGTTGGCATTTCTGTGTGGAGTTTGCATGTTCTCCCCGTGTTTGTGTGGGTTTCCTACAGGTGCTCCAGTTTCCCCCACAGTACAAACACATGCGCTTATAGTGAACTGAATAAACTAAATTGGCTGTAGTGAATGAGTGTGTGGGGGTTTCCCAGTACTGGGTTGCAGCTGGAAGAGTATCCGCTGTGTAAAACATATGCTGGATAAGTTGCCGGTTCATTCCGCTGTGGCGACCCCCTGATGAATAAAGGGACTAAGCCGGAGGAAATGAAATGATAAAAGAATCACCAATACAATTAAGCAAGAGCTGGCCTCTTCAGTTTCATTTCTAAACGGTTCCAATCACACCAATCTCTGCAGATTACTTCACGTCTGGTCCGAGCCCCTCCCCAGAGAATCGTAAGCCTATAGCGATCACTGATTGGCTCCTGTACTAGAAGGCAAGGGCTTCATTCGCCATATTGACCGTTCAAAACTATACGAGTGACACGTCCTGTGCACTATAGTCTTTGCCAACCCCACCATCATTGGGGATGAGCAAATCATCCTAAATATATGAATGAGATGTACAAATTCATACTAATTAGCCACGAAATCAAAAAAGGTACGACATTGGCATGACCTTTTTTTTTTTGTTAACTGAAATTCTCTAATATTTGTATCATGACCGAATATGATCATGTTCTACCAAAGGATACATCAATGGAAAGCTGATTTGTTAATCTTCCAGACGATTGCAGCAATCCTAATTCCAAAAATGCTCCGCTTCTGACTGGTTTGTAGTGCAGGGTCTGAGATGAGAAGCGTGTGGTCATAATCTGCAGATGTGTTGAGGTAGGCAGCCGGCGAGCGACTGGACAAAAGCACATCAGGGTGTGCTGAGGATTCAGGATCATCGTTTCTCCATCCGAAAAACGCAAGAAGAAAGCTCCGGTCTGAAAGCTGATCTATGATAGAGTGGATCATCCATTAAGTCTTTCAACAGGTGTGAAGAGAAATCTCCATTCTCTCAGCTGCAGCAGGACTCAAAAACATGCAGTAAACTTCAGCCTGCACAACTTTACAGTACCAGAGAAAACACACACACACACACACACACACACTGTATATACAGTATATGACTGGATAAAGTCTGATGTTTCTGAAAGTGTTCTGAACTCAGCAGGGCTGCATTTATTGAACAATAAAAATACAATGAAAACAGCAACATCAGTGTTATATATCTGAATTAATGTATTGCTGTGATGAAGTCTAGAGGTATTGATGATGAAAATTCAGCTTTAAAGAGTCTCGTGATCCTTGACGTCACTAAATCAACGTAATATTGACAATATGTTGCCTGTGATCAATAATTGTGGCGCTCAATCATTTACGACTGACGTCATTATTATTAATGTTGAAACATATTTTCAGTTGGGCGGCGCAGTGGGTAGTGGTCACTGGTTCGAGCCCCGGCTGGGTCAGTTGGCATTTCTGTGTGGAGTTTGCATGTTCTCCCTGTGTTTGCGTGGGTTTCCTCCGGGTGCTCCGGTTTCCCCCACAGTCCAAACATGTGCGCTATAGGTGAACTGGATGAATTAAATTAGCTGTAGTGTATAAGTGAGTATGGGTGTTTCCCAGTACTGGGTTGCAGCTGGAAGGGCATCCTCTGTGTAAAACATATGCTGGATAAGCTGGCGGTTCATTCCGCTGTGGCAACCCCTGATGAATAAAGGAACTAAGTCAAAGGAAAATGAATGAATGAATATTTTCAGTTTTATATTTGTGTGGAGTCTGCTGTACAGTCTGCTTTTTAAAGTTTATTATTAGTATATTAAGTATATTCACTCATTCATTTTCCTTCAGCTTAGTCCCTTTATTCATCAGAGGTCGCCACAGCGGAATGAACTGCCAACTTAAATGAACTGCCAACTGACTGTGAGGGAAACCGGAGCACCCAGAGGAAACCCACGCCAACACAGAACATGCAAACTCCACACAGAAATGCCAACTGACCACTGAGCCACCGTGTCACCCTCTTGATAAATAACAGATTCTACTTTCACTAAAGTACTTGCATGTCTCTGATTTGAATCCTTGCAGAATAGAGTATATAGAGTACAGAAGTCTATGTTTTGTGAATAATAGTTTTGGAATGCCACTACACAAATATATTAAACACCACAACTGTTTTAAACATGGATCATAATCAGAAATGCAACGATATTCATATTATAATGATTTCTGAATGATCATGTGACACTTTGAGGATCATGACTGCAGTCTGTAGTAAATTACATGAAAATACTTCAAAAATATTATACGCATATATATATATATATATATATATATATACTTAAATATAATTCAAATGAAAACAGTCATTTACTCTGCAATTTATAGTTGAGTTTTTATTTGAATTATATTTAAGTTTTAATAAAACTCAGCTTAGTATTGCAGAGTAAATGACATAATAAAATATACTGAAACTATATATACATGTTCATATATATTCTTATGTATTTACCCTGCAATTGAATAATATATAATGAATAATAATAATAATATATATAAAACATTATAATATATATAAATGAAACCTTTGAATTGCAGAGTAAAGTACATATTAAAAAATATATGAATATTTATCTTTTCTATTACAATATTACTGCTTTTATTTCATTTTTGATCAAATAAATGCAGCCTTGGTGAGCAGAACTGATTCTTTCCAAAAACTCTGAAAAGTCCCACCGATCTGAACTGTCTGGTGGTGTATGTTGTTCTCCTGTTCCTCAGAGTTATGGGCTGGGACGTCTCTGTCAGCTCTCCTGCATTGAGTTTCTGCTCCTCTTTTAATAGTGTGAGCTGCAGGTGTGTGTGTGTGTGTTACGCACTGGTCCCGTTCTCCGGCTGCTCCTGCTCCTCCTGCTGGCTCTCGCTGACGGCCGGCGTGTGGCTCAGCTCTGGAGTGCTGCTGTGGCGGGACGGCTGCTGATCTGTGAGTTTTGGCAGACTCCCGTACACTGGACGCTCCTCCAGGCCCCTGTGGGTGGATGAGGTGAACCTGTGATCAGACAGAGAAAAAAAGGAAATATTGCTTGGGTTATTAAAGTTGAGGCTTCTTTAAAGCTGCAACTGGACGTGTCTGCACTCGTGTGACTGTACGAGGAGATCAGCAACAAACTAACAGTGCAGGAATGCATGAGTGGAAAAGCGCAGAGGAAATTAAAAAGATGAGGAGACAGATAAACGCAAATAAATGCAGAAAACTTTCCTGTAAAACAGCACTTGGGAAATATTTGAAAACTAATTCAACTTTCACTGGAAGATTTCGACAATATATAAATGGCCTAGGACTTCTGCACCAAGTATATACACTCACCGGCCACTTTATTAGGTACACCTGTCCATCTGCTCTTTAACACAAATTTCTAATCAGCCACTCACATGGCAACAATTTAATGCATTTAGGCATGTAGACATGGCCAAGACAATCTGCTGCAGTTCAAACTGAGCATCAGAATGAGGAAAAAAGGGGATTTAAGTGACTTTGAACGTGGCATGGCAGACGAGCTGATCTGAGTATTTCAGAAACTGAATCTGTAACTGTATTTCAGAATCTACTGGGATTTTAACACACAATCATCTCTAGGTTTTACAGAGAATAGTCTGAAAAAGAGAAAATATCCAGTGAGCGGCAGTTCTGCACAAATGCCTTGTTGATGCCAGAGGTCAGAGGAGAATGGCCAGACTGGTTCAAACCGAAAGGCAACAGTAACTCAAATAGCCACTCGTTACAACCGAGGTATGTAGAAGAGCTTCTCTGAACACACAACACATCTAACCTTGAGGCAGATGGGCTACAGCAGCAGAAGACCACACCAGGTGCCACTCCTGTCAGCTAAGAACAGGAAACTGAGGCTACAATTCACACAGGCACACCAAAATTGGAAAATAGAAGATTGGAAAAGCTTTGCCTGGTCTCATGAGTCTCTATTTCTGCTGCAGCATTCGGATGGTCGGGTCAGAATTTGGCATCAACAATATGAAAGCATGGATCCAGTATTGTTGCTGACCATGTCCATCCCTTTATGACCACAGTGTACCCATCATCTGATGGCTACTTCCAGCAGGATAACGCGTCATGTCATAAAGCACGAATCATCTCAGACTGGTTTCTTGAGCATGACAATGAGTTCACTGTGCTTAAATGGCCTCCACAGTCACCAGAACTCAATCCAATAGAGCACCTTTGGGATGTGGTTGAACGGGAGATTGGCATCATGGATGTGCAGCCAACAAATCTGCAGCAACTGCATGATGTTATCATGTCAATATGGACCAAAATCTCTGAGGAATATTTCCACTACCTTGTTGAATCTATGCCACAAAGGATTAGGGCAGTTCTGAAGGCAAAAGGGGTCCAACCTGCTACTAGTAAGTTGTTATATCTATATTTTTCTGTAGCATGTCAGTTTGAAATATCAATTTACATTTTCAAACACTAAATCCTGAAGAACTTTGGCAACATCTCTAAGATGCTTCAAAACAACCTCCACGCACAGCTATAGTACTGTACTGTACTGGCACTTGTGTAAAAAATGCTGTAAAATGAGCATGCTTTAAAAAAAATAAAAAAATCAGTATATATATATTTGAATGATCAATTAAATATATGAACTTATATTACCTAAATCAAATCAACATTTGGTACGACCACACTTTGCATTTGAAACATTTAGCACACTTGCTCAGTTTTTCAGGTAGCTTGGCAGGTCACTTTTTTAAAGCATCTTCAAGATGTTGCCAAAGTTGTTCTGCATTGAGTGCGTCTCAGTTTGTTCTGTTTCTTCATGTCATTCCAGTCAGACTGGATGATGATCAAATCAGATCAGATCTGTGTGTGTGTGGATGATGTTCAGATCAGATCAGATCTGTGTGTGTGTGGATGATGATCAGATCAGATCTGGTGTGTGTGGATGATGATCAGATCAGATCTGTGTGTGTGTGGATGATGATCAGATCAGATCTGTGTGTGTGTGGATGATGATCAGATCAGATCAGATCTGTGTGTGTGTGTGTGTGTGTGTGGGTGGTGTGGTGTGTGTGTGTGGAGCACTGGCTGTTCTCAGACTCAAAATAACAAATAATAATACAAAAATAATGTTTGGAAATGTACATTGATATTTCAAACTGACATGCTATACAGTATACATGTCTGAGATTTAGTGTATCCTCCTGCATGACAACATCAGCGTGTGTGTGTGTATATGTGTGATGATCAGCGTGTGTGTGTCTGACCTCTCGTCTCTGGAGCGCTGCAGGCTGCTGTGGAAGCTGCTCTTGCTGTGAACGCTGCTGGCTTTGCTGCGCACGTCGTCCAGCATGGCAAGGTGTGTGGAGGAGGCGTGTGTGGAGGTGCCTGGGTGGACGTCCCGCGAGACTTTCGGACGATTGGAGTGTTGGGGTCCCGCAGGAGAGACTGAGCGAAGTCTGGATCCTGCAGAACCTGCCGGCTCTCGTGGACCGCACCACTGCTACACACACACACACACACGCACACACATACTTTCCAATTATGCTTTTGACAGAGGATTTTATCCAAATCCACTTACATTGCAGTGAAGTTAGACATTTCAGATAACGTTCATGTTCAGCTCACTTAAAACTGTCTGAAATCAAAGTGCACAGTGTTTATTTTGCTGGCACACATTGTTCTTCTTTAGGTGAACAATAAACCCGTGCTGAGTTAATCCACTGACAGCACATGCTTGTTTTTGGTAATCCTCAATCAAAGTCTGATCATTTGCTTCTGTGTTTGGAGTGGAGATCATTCTCTGATGATGTCAGTTTGATGCTTCAGTCACAATATTCTTAGCCACACCCATTTTTCCATTAGTTTGAGAGAATGATGTGATAAAGAAAGCCCCCCCCCCTACTTAATATTCTGTTTCAGTTGGAACTACATCAACATTCTGAAATAAAAGTCACTGCCAGTTCATTCATCCATTTTCTTTTCAGCTTTATTCATCAGGGGTCGCCACAGTAGAATGAACCGTCATTTATTCAGCATATGTTTTACGCAGCAGATACTCTTCACGCTGCAACCCATCACTGGGAAACACCCACAAACACTCACACTCATACACTACGGACAATTTAGCTTACCCAATCCACCTATAGCGCAAGTCTTTGGACTGTGGGGAAACCAAAGCACCCGGAGGAAACCCACGCCAACACAGGGAGAACATGCAAACTCCACACAGAAATGCCAACTGACCTGAGTCAAGGCTCGAATCAGCAACCTTCTTGCTGTGAGGCGACAGTGCTAATCACACCGCCCTCTGCTGGTTCATGCTGGCTTTAAAATATTTCACATTTATAAGTCTTTTCATGGCAGCACGGTGGCTCTGTGGTTAACACAGTATCCTCACAGCAAGAAGGTCGCTGGTTCGAGCCTCAGCTAATGTTAGATGAGTGTTTTCTCCAGTGAACAGCATCACACCGATGAAGGAAACTCACTCTTTGCGTCTGCGGCCGTGGAAGAAACCGGCCCACTCGAAACAGGTCTTTTTACTGCCCACCCAGAAGACTGACGGGATGCCCACCACCAGCACCATCAGATACTTGATGAGGAACAGCACGAGATCCGGCCTGCTGGTCTGCTCCACCTGCACAACACACACAGAAACAATAAGTACAAGTATAACTATCTTAATCAGGACTTTTCATAGCCATTAAAGCAGTAATCCCCAAGCGGTCCATTGTTAAAACCCCTTAATTGTTTTAAATTAAGGTTGTTCTGATAGAGCTCGGGAATCTACGTCACGGCGAGTTGCGGTCGGCCATGTTTCTGGACAAACACAGGAGCGCTCAACGTAAACAGATGGCAATCACATTAGAAAAAAAAGACTATATTGTAACATCTTTGGGAATACATCTCACAAACACTGCGAATAAGACTGTCTAACATGTTTATACCTTTATGAACGCTCTTTGTGTGTCTTGTGTGATAACATGCATTTCAAACATTGTGTCCAGGGGTGAAGTGTATAAATGAAACAGCAGAGGCGCATCTGGAGCGGATCAAATAAATGAACGAGTTTATCCGTAACTGACAGGGCATCAGTGAGCTGCTGCAAGAATACAGTGATCTTGTACTATTAACTGGATTGATTGATTGATAATGGAATAAAAGTGTTGAGCTTTAAGGTCTACTGCAGACGATTCAAAGCATCAGCAGCAGAAAACTGACAGGAGTAGCGACCAAATGAAGTGCGAACTTTGGGGATGCAAAGGTTAACAAAAAACTAGAGCGCAGATTTGCACATGTTTACTGAATGTTAAGAAGTGACTGTAAATAAAGTGGAGTTTTCCCAATAGGAGTTTTGTAAATGAACAGAAACCAATGAATTTGTCGACGTGATTGAAGAGAAGGCCAGTTCAATAATACAGTTGACAGTGATGAGTATTAAATGGCACACCAATAACAAAACTAATTGCTGCATGGTAAATAACATCCAGTTTGTAAAGGAGAGTTTTTAAAGCTGATCTGTAAATTAAATCCCCATAATCCAGAATTGGTAACACTGTTAATTTAACCAAATGCTGCTTTGAAGAGTGCGTAAAGGAAGATTTGTTTCTGTAAAAACCAATATAGGCTTTAACCTTTTTGAGCAATTCATTTATGTGAGTTTCCAATGACAGTTTACCATCTGACCAGATACCAAGATATTTGTAACAGTCAACATAATCAATCTCAGTACCGTCCAATGAGGAAATTTTAGGAGGAAACTCAACATGTGGTATGATAACACCTGATGTTAAGGAAGGACAGACTGTATATATGATTACTGTTCTCTATTTACTTATTGTTTAGTGTCATCATTACTGAAACTGCAGAGCCAATGCTATGAAATTTTGTTCTGTGTACACCAGTATTCTGAATGACAATAAAATTTGTCAAGGTTTTATAAAAAATATATATTTTTATGCTTTGTAAATATTGTATATTGTATCCTCTTACCCCAAATATACCCCTAAACCTAACAGTCAGACATTGAGTGCAGTTTTACATATTGAAAATCCTTCATTCTGTATGATTAATGTGTGAGCCATTGTCCTCATGGGGAGAAAAAAAAAGACTATTTCTATACATGTGGAGACATCTGGGCTTCATAATGTAGGGAATACCTCACACACACTATTCCTCATCCAGCTGGTCATGCTTCAGTGATCTGCCACCCTCAGGCTCTCCTTCACTGTATTCATTCTTCACTCCACAACACTCTCAGCACCACAGACGTCATGGCCACAATTATTGCCACTCTTGGTAAATATGAGCAAAAAATAAATTAATTAATTAACTTTGATCACCAGATTTTCACCAAATATCACCTTTTTTTATTAAAAATGTGAATATTTTACATTCTTTGCCTATATTTTTCAAAGGTGCCAATAATTTTGCCCATGACTGCATCTTTGACCATAAATGTTATTTAAATCTTTGCTACATTTTTGTGAATTCTGCTCTGCATTTTTGATAAACATTTTTAAATCATTTTATTATTATATTTTATTATATTTTTCAATGTCCAGATAGTCCTTTTATTTAATTCATTTTGGTTTAGTTCAGTTAGTTATTTAATACATTGCTACAATCTTGGCAATTTTTCCTTTAAAATTTTAGCTAAACTTTTTATTATTTAATTTATCTTTAGTTTATTATTATATTATTTATTTTATTTATGTTGTTATTTGTTTTAATTAATATGTCAAGATAAATGTAAATGAGAAACATTTCCTTTGCAATTAGTTCAAATAAAACATTTTTATTTATTTGTTATTATTATTATTATTATTTTTATTATTTCAGTTAATATGTCAAGATAAATGTAAATGAGAAACATTTCCTTCGCAATTAGTTCAAATAAAACATTTTTATTTATTATTAGTATTATGTTTATTTATTTATGTTGTTTTTAGTTTTTATTTTAGTTAATATGTCAAGCTAAATGCAAATGAGAAACCTTTCCCTTGCAAAAAGTTCCAATAAAGCAGCCACTGTGGATTGAATGTTATCTAGTTTGGCTGCCAGAGTTTGGAAAGATGTTTTGAAGTTTTCTGCGATGGAGGCTGTAAGGTCGCCATGTAACACATGATCAGCGAATGAGAGCCTACTCTCTCTATCGACCTGTCTGCCCCTTCCTTTTGACATTTCAAAAATGAATTAAGTCACAAAACAGTAGATAAACAAATACTGTCAGATACCAACAAAAGTATTGAGTTTAAAAGACAAAACTGAAACATTTTTTGGGAACGGTCCGCGTGCACGAATACTCCTCAGTCGCCATAACCGGATTCTCTCTTATTTTTTTATTTTAGTTAATATTAGGGCTGAAAAATATATCGTTTTAAAATCGATAACGCAATGTGTGTATCCGATTTAGTCACTGCGCAGGATTAGATTATTTATTAAAGATTAAAAGATAAAGATATTCATTCATTCATTCATTCATCCATTTTCTTTTCGGCTTATTTCCTTTATTAATCTGGGGTCGCCACAGCGGAATGAACCACCAACTTATCCAGCATTTGTTTTATGCAGCGGATGCCCTTCCAGCCGCAACCCATCACTGGAAAACACATACACACTTATACACACACACATACACTACTATTCACCTGTACCGTATGTGTTTGGACTGTGGGGGAAACCGGAGCACCCGGAGTGGGCACCCGGAAACCCACACGAACGCAGTGAGAACATGCAAACTCCACACAGAAACGCCAACTGACCCAGCCGACGCTCGAACCAGCGACCTTCTTACTGCATCGCCTGATTAAGATATTATTATTTTTAAATATTTTTACAATCATGACCATGTTTTTTTTGTTCAATTTCTGTACATAATGCTTTTACCTGCCCCAGAAAACATAAAGCACTCTGTTTATTTCACTTTTTTTTTGTTTGCTCTGTCATATTTTTATATACACTTGTAATTTTTTATATTTTATGCAAATGCACTGCATGGTTGAAGACTTGATCATCCCAGTCGATCTAAATTAATGAAATCTTCTCAATAGAGCTCTTTAAATCATCTAATAAAATCATCAATCCACATTGCGTATATATATATATATATATGGCAGCAAAACAAAATATCGAAATATTTCCAGTATCGTGCAGCCCTGGTTAATATGTCAAGATAAATGTAAAAGAGAAACATTAAACATTTCCTTTGCAACTATATTTATATTAGTATATAACATATTTATTTAATCATTCATTTATAATAGAAGGCTTTATTTAATTTGATCTGGACATTTGAAAAATAGCTATAATAACCAGTGCATTTTCTTCCTATATCAGCATGAGTGTGTGCAAATGTGAAGCATGTGTGTGTGTGTGTGCTGGTTCAGACAGCACAGCTCACTGCTCTCACACAATCCTGCTTTATCTCACGAGCACAAGCCTGAACAACGGCCTGTTCTCCTGCTCTTCCTCTGCTCCAAGCAGCTGGACACACCACACACATCACAGCATTACACTGAAAAAACACATCCCACACACTGGAGAAAACATCTATAACGGTCACAGAAAACACTAATGCAGGCTGCCTTCAAAACCTGTCAGGATTATCATATTTACAGCAAGAGGAGGATTAAAATATCTGCCACGTGCAGGAAATTTGGGGTTTCAATGAAGAACCAGTGGATGCAGCTGACATTGATAATTAAGCTGTAATAGTCAACACTAAATGTGCATTTTAGTACTGATTGCTGTACTGTTAAAATGAAATTAATAATACTTGTGTTATAAATATGGTATATTAAAATAACTTAATAGTCTCACACTTTAACAATTAGGTAAAATACATATGCTGATAAATATTAGCATTAGAATATATATATAATATATATACAGTGAGGTCAATAAGTATTTGATCACCCTGTGATTTTTCAATATCTCCTACTTAGAAATCATGGAGGGGTCTAGAATTTTCACCATAGGTGCATTTCCGTTTCAGAGACAGAATCTAAAAAAAAAATCCAGAAATCACGTTGTATGATTTTTTAGCAATTTATTTGTAAATTACTGTGTCAAATAAGTATTTGATCACTTGCTTTTCAGCCAGATTTCTTACCCTCAAAGACCTGTTATTTTGCTTTTAAATAGTCCAGCTACACTCTGCTCATGATTCTAATTTAGTAGCACCTGTTTGAGGTTGTTAGCTGTCATAAAGACACCTGTGCAGCCCAAAATCAGTCAAAAGTCTAAGTGACAACATGGGCAAAACCAAAGAGCTATCAAAAGACACAAGAGACAAAATTGTAGACCTTCACAAAGCTGGAAAGGCTACGGGGCAATTGCCAAGCAGCTTGGTAAAAAAGAACAACTGTTGGAGCAATTGTCAGAAAGTGGAAGAGGCTAATGATGACTGTCAGTGTCCCTCAGACTGGGGCCCCACGGAGGGTCTCTCCTCGTGGGGTATCAATGATGCTAGGAATGGTCAAGAATCAGCCCAGAACTACACGGGAGGAGCTGGTCAATGCCTGAAGAGAGCTGGGATCACCGTTTCCAAGGCTACCATCAGTAATACATTAAGACGTCATGGTTTAAAGTCATGCATCGCAAGAAAGGTTCCCCTGCTTAAGTCAGCCCATGTCAAGGCCCGTCTGAAGTTTGCCAGGACTTCTGGATGATCCAAAGGAGTCATGGAAGAAAGTCCTGTGGTCAGATGAGACCAAAGTAGAACTTTTTGGTCTTAACTCCATTCGCCATGTTTGGAGGAAGAAGAATGATGAGTATCATCTCAATAATACCATACCTACAGTGAAGCATGGGGCTGGAAGCATCATGCTCTGGTGGTGTTTTTCTGCACAGGGGACAGGAAGACTGCACTGTATAAAGGAAAGGATGAACAGGGCCATGTATTGTGAAATATTGGGCAAAAACCTTCTTCCCTCAGTCAGAGCATTAAAGATGGGTCATGGCTGGGTCTTCCAACATGACAATGACCCAAAGCACACAGCCAGGAAAACCAAGGAGTGGCTTCGTAAGAAGCATATCAAGGTTCTGGAGTGGCCTAGCCAGTCTCCAATCTAAATCAATTTGAAAATCTTTGGAGGGAGCTAACTTTGTGTTGCTCAGCGACAGCCCCGAAACCTGACAGATTTAGAGAAGATCTGCATGGAGGAGTGGGCCAAACTCCCTCCTGCAGTGTGTGCAAACCTGGTGAAGAACTACAGGAAGCGTTTGACCTCTGTAATTGTTAACAAAGGCTTCTGTACCAAATATTAAACATTTTTGACTCAAGTGATCAAATACTTATTTGACACAGTAATTTACAAATAAATTGCTAAAAAAATCATACGACGTGATTTCTGGATTTTTATTTTTAGATTCTGTCTCTGAAAGCGGAAATGCACCTATGGTGACAATTCTAGACCCCTCCATGATTTCTGAGTAGGAGATATTGAAAAATCACAGGGTGATCAAATACTTATTGACCTCACTGTATATATATACACACACACATACACGCACGCACGCACACACACACACATATAAGCATATTAAAAAAATTGCAGACATATTAGTGATATATTCATTCATTCATTCATTTACCTTTGGCTTAGTCCCTTTATTAATAAGGGGTCACCACAGTGGAATGAACCGCCAACTTATCCAGCATATGTTTTACACAGCGGATGCCTTTCTAGCTGCAACCCAGTACTGGAAAACACTCACACACTCATCCACACACATACACTACAGCCAATTTAGTTTATTCAATTCACCTATAACGCATGTCTTTGGACTGTGGGGGAAACCGGAGCACCCGGAGGAAACCCACGGCAACATGAAGAGAACATGCAAACTCCACACAGAAATGCCAGCTGGCCCAGCCGGGACTCGAACCAGCAATCTTCTTGATGTGAGACGCAATGCTAACCACTGCATTGTTTTAGATTAGTGTTTTATTAATATTTAAGTCAAATGTTTTCTTATGCATAGTGCTATCTATTATAATGCCTGAAACTAAAATGCTTTAATGTCGTGAATGATAATAAAAATGCCTAGGTAGAAGAATGCCTTCAAATGTTGTTTTTTTCCCCACATTTTCGATTTCTTAAATCATATTATAAAGCATATACATATTATATATTATAAACAATATAACTGTACTAATACAAGATATTAATGAACAGTGTACAATGTGTGATATATTAATAGCAATTTATTAACTGACAGACATCATCCAAAAATCATAACTGAATATTACCCAGGAAGGCAAAAACTATTTAAGCATTCAACTTTCACTGAAGAAAAATTTGTCATGAACATGTTTATAAATAAAATTTATTAAATAAAATTTTCACGTTTCTTAAAATGTAGGTAAGATACGATGAATATTGCAGTTTAGTTACTAAAATATATTACTGCAGCATATTATTGAATTATTTTTTATTTCCATATTTATTTATTTATTTGCATATTTATTTAATTATTTGCATATTTATTTGTTTATTCGCATATTTATTTATTTCCATATTTATTTATTTATTTCCATATTTATTTATTTCCATATTTATTTATTATTTGCTATTTATTTACTATATTTATTTATTTATTTCCATATTTATTTATTTATTTCCATATTTATTTATTTATTTGCATATTTACTTATTTGTATATTTATTTATTTGCATATTTATTTATTTATGTGCATATTTATTTATTTCCATATTTATTTATTCGCATATTTATTTATTTATTCGCATATTTATTTATTTATTTGCATATTTATTTATTTATTTGCATATTTATTTATTTCCATATTTATTTATTTATTTGCATATTTATTTATTTCCATATTTATTTATTTATTTGCATATTTACTTATTTCCATATTTATTTATTTATTTGCGTATTTATTTATTTCCATATTTATTTATTTATTTGCGTATTTATTTATTTATTTTTCATATTATGGGAAATATATTCTTGGCACACTTTGGGCTCATTAGTACCAACTGGGCATCGTGCCACCGCCACAGACTTGAGTATTGTTGCTGACCATGTCCATCCCTTTATGACCACAGTGTACCCGTCTTCTGATGACTACTTACAGCAGGATAACGCGCCATGTCATAAAGCACGAATCATCTCAGATTAGTTTCTTGAACATGGAAATGAGTTCACTGTACTCAAATGGCCTCCACAGTCTCCACTTCTCAATCCAACAGAGCACCTTTAGGATGTGCTGGAACGGGAGATTCACATCATGGATGTGCAGCCGACAAATCTGCAGCAACTGCATGATGCTGTCATGTCAATATGGACCAAAAATATTTTCATATATATAAACAATTTATAATAATATACTAAATTAATAATTTTATGTAGTTTTTATTTTTTTTTTTTAATTGCTATTTTTTAACAATTGATTTTGTAACTATAGTTCTTTCTGAATATTACTCAGGAAGGCAAATGAGTAAAGCATCAACAATTTCAGTAAAGAAAAACGGCATATTATCCAACAGTCCAGATCAGTCGTACTGTATATCGGAGTGTTTTTTCCTCTATCAGCTGGGCTAGAGAAACAGTAAAGTGTGTAGGATGAATGCAGGCATTGATCTACAGCTGAAGCCGGAGGCAGAAACAGAATTACTGCATCACGTGACAAGTATTATTGTGTGGAAGGAGAGGCTGAGCGGATTCACTTACACTGTAATAAAAATGCCTCATGCATCACTGCGCTGGATCCAATCACACACGCCATTCACTCCCCGCACAAAACAAGCCTCACGCTGGAGATTTTCTACAAACGTGGCTCTTGTCGAAGCTTGAGATGATTCTACAATCTCCATTCAGTCAGCCATATCAAACTAGTAAATCAATCCAATAAATTAGAGCTAGATATGCAGCATTGTTGCTGTAATAACAATACAATGCGATTTAACATTTCCCTAGAGAGAAATACTAATTTTATTAGCTTTATTATTTATTTATTTACCTAATGATCATACTAAAATAAACAAGTAACAAAAAATCTTCTGATCTATTTAAAGAGCCCCTATTTTGCATTATAAAAGGTCATATTTTGGTTTTGGGGTCTCTAACAACAGGCTGATGCATTTATTTTTACCCAATTATCCCATTAAAGCAGTGCAGTTAAACACCCGCACATACCCTATTCTTAACCATAACCCCGAGTAATAACAACGACACACATTAAGCATTAATCCACACAGTGGCAAAGTTAAACTATTTTGAAAATTGACCGCGCCACAGGAGTGTGGAGATCACGATCACACAACACATTTAAATCGGTAAAGAAAGGAGCCTGCGTCACGTTTTTAATGTGGTTTTGGACGCCCCATAAAGATTTAACCCAAGAGATACAGTACAAGCACTGATCTAGGGCTGCTTGATTATGGGAAAAATAATCATCATAATATGACATAATTATGGTCATAATTGTAATCACGATTATTCAAAATGATGTACAGTTGAAGTCAAAATTATTTGCTCTCCTGTGAATTTTTTTTTAAAAATATTTCCCAAATGATGTTTAACAGAGCAAGGAATTTTTCACAGTATTTCCTATAATATCTTTTCTTCTGGAAAAAGGCTTATTTGTTTTTTTTGGCTAGAATATAAGCAGGTTTAAATCTATTTTAAGGTCAATATTATTAGCCCCCTAAAGCAATACATTTTTTTGATTGTCTGCAAAAGAAACTACTGTTATACAATGACTTGCCTAATTACCCTAATTAAGCCCTCTAATAATTCAGGAGGGCTAATAATTCTGATTTCTGAGTCATTTTCCTCCCTGTAAATAAGGAAAGGGAAATAAATACAATAGATAAAATGTGAAACAAACTGTGCTTTAAGCATCTTCACTGTAAGAAAAATCTTAAATTATAGCTACAAAAGCCCTTCAGTCAAGAGCAGTGAGTGATTTTGTCCTTCTGTTGTTTGATTAATGATCAAAACAGTCGGCAGCAGGAATATTGCGCACTGTCACTTTAAGAGCAGTACGGTTCTGATTTATAGTTTCTCTTTCACCTGTCTTTTGATTCTCAACTCGTTTGTTTATTACATAAATGAGGATTAATATGAATAATCACTAAACACCGCGTTTTGACACAAATGTTTATGTATTTGACCATTAAAGCGCTCACATTAAGATTACTTTAGATGTGTGTGCTCTGCTCGTCTCTGAGGCTGAGTGCGCGCACACACACAACAGCATGCGGTCTCTTTCACACTTTTAAAAACATGAATGACTCGAATGTTCATCAATGAATGATGCGCATCCCGTGCTGCAAAAGTGACATTACAGTACATGCTTTTAGTCATTTTCACATCAAACTGAGGTTTGCAGAGCAACAAATGTGTACAACTGGAAAGGGGGCGGCGTATGATGCAATAATCGTTTATCTTGATTAATGTTTTTTCATTATCATAAGGAGCCAAAATCGAAACTGAATTTCGATTAATTGCACAGCCCTACAATGATCTATAATAGATAAGTGATTACAAGCCACACGGAGCGATTACAAGTTACAACACACAATTAAATACACATTTTGCAAACTACAGAAAATGAGGCAACTATTTTAATCATACTTCATGTTGTGTAAGAAGGAGAAACACTAACAGGATCTGGAGGAAGAAGAAACTGCTCTGTATAAACTGTGTAATAGTTACTGACAAAGTCCCATACATTAGTAGTCTTTGCTGATCCTTCCTTTAACAAATGGCCGGCAAATATTGCGTTGCAGCGTAGGTTATTGTATCAATCATTAGAAAAATGACAGGAACAAACAGAGCACACGGTTGGCTATATTGTGGTGTTGTTGTGAAAATTAACTTGAACCCTTTATTCCCCACAGCCGCATGTCTGGCCATCTCTCAGTGATAGTAATTTTCGAATCATGCTCAATCCCATGATCCTGTTCACTTCGCTAGTGTTTGAAGAGAAAGACGCGTTCGTGTTTTACCGGATCTGGCACTTCATATTTGGCGATGTCTCGCATCGACGTTGACGCGTGCAGGCAAAAGATTCAAACAAAGGATGAATCATCTATTTGATTATGAGTCAACTAAATAGAATCAATAGTTTTAAACACGGTGCACTTTCAGACTTCCATTCAATGTTTCCATTCAATTAGTGCTGTGTTACACACTGCATGGAAGATCATTTTCAAAAACCCATAATAGGGGCTCTTCAAATCTAACACAAAGGCTAACACAAAAATGTGATATAATTAGATTCGATTTTAAGATAAAATAAGATTGATGATAAAATAGTTTTTAATATAAAAATACAACATGAAAATAACCTTTGTTCCCTTTTTCTCCAAAAATTCTTGCCAATACCAATAAGCAGAGAATTATTTCCATGCTATTGCTGACAAATACATATTTATTAAATTTTGCATTTATTTACTTACTGTATGTTTCTGCAAAATGGACTAAAATCTGTCATTTTCAAAGGCTACAGCTGAATTTAGTCATGCACCATTATAAACGTACATTATTTTAAGTGATGGATATGAAAAATGGGTAATTATTGAGATTTGCTAAAGATTAGATTTAATGGTGTTATTAAAGTATTTGAGGCTTAAAAGATTATGCTTGTGATCATCCAGAGTGCACTTGACTTACAGTAATCTAATCTAAAGACAAAAATATGTTAAAATAATATGAACAATTGAATATTTATTTTTATAACAGTCCCAACATATATTTAACAAGGATGCTTTTAATTGAGCAAAAGTGACAGTAATTATGTATAATGTATATATTTAAGTAATAATAATAATAATAATAATAATAATAATAATAATATATAATATAAATGGCATTCATTAATATTCTTTATTTTGATTGTACATGTATTAATAGAAAACGGTACTTTTTAATTGTAATAATATTTAACAATATCACTTATTTACAATATTTATGAGCAAATAAAAACAATAAAAATGCTATATACACATAAAACCTATTAAAATGCAAGAATGTACTAAAAAATAATTAAATATGTTTTGCGAAAATAAAATATCTAAATATAGCTGAAATTACGTTACATCATTATAGACTGTAATATATACAGTATATTTACCACACATATTAATGGGAAAACAAACTAAAATCTTGTTCTAAAAACTTGTTCTGTTATGATTAAAATATTTTAAAAAGGTGATGAAAATTTATTATTCAAATTATTTAAAACTTCTTGCTGATTAATGAATAGTGGCAATGTAGTAATTTCCGCTCTCTGTTACAAAATAAACAGCTAAGCTTAAATAATAATTATGAAATTTATTACCATCCAAAATACGATTTTTGGAGAAGAAATACTCAGTGTTTGTCCAAATCCTTTTTTGAACATTGATCCATGCTTGAACATGAGTACAACTCTTTAACACTATAAACATTAGGGCTGCACAATTTATCAAAAGATTATCGGTATCGCAATAATAGTAGATGAAAAATCCATATCACAGGAAATTGTGATAAATTAAATTAATTTGTGTTCTTTATGCATAGGATGTTTGTCCAAATCAGATGGGGCACTTACGATCTTCATCCCCACTTCTCCAGTAGGCGCTGTAAGCTGATCCTAGAGTTGAAGGTTTTCAGTAATTCGTGGTGTTTTAAAGTCTGGAGGCTCTAATTTAACTATCTAAGTGCAAAGTTTAAAGCGCATGGCGCAAAAGCATTAAGGGCTTTTCCGAATCCATCTCTGCTATTTTAATTATGGGAAAATACAGTCTGTGCGCCGGCACATGGTCTAACAGGGTTGTACTTATTCATGAGTTATGGGTGTGTTTTGAGCATGAAGTACATTAAACCAATCAGAGTCTCATCTCACATTCCCTTTAAGAGTCCGCTGAGTCGCGCCATGGCGCATTTGCTATTTACATGGCAGACTTTGTAAGTGGAAAAAGTGAATGCTTCACTAGCGAGAAAACAGGTAAACAGACCATCTGCAGCACAAGGATAAAGAATGAGCCTCTTCTCTTCTGCCTCTTTACTTTCTCTTTACTTTACTCTTACTCTTTACTCCTTTACTTTCGTGGATAAGAAAACGGTGTTGTACGCACTCCATTGAAGACATCCATTAGCCTACATACTTAATTTCGTTTGTTAAGCACAACGATTTGTTTCAAAACTATTTCTAAATTCAGTTCTAATTTCCAGCAAACCAATAAATGAACAATAATGATGAGGTGTGGTCAAACAACTGAGTTATGGTAAAGAAGGTCCGAGGTGAAGGCAGTGGTTTTTATATTTATGCAGAAAATAATAATTTTTGTAACAGTTTATTCCTTTAATTTTTTTTCATGTGTAAAGATATTTGTGTATTGCTGTACATCCTGTGTGTATTAAGTAGGAATGTAATAATTTACCAGACTCACGATTCGATACGATTCACCATACTAATCTCATGATTTAGTCACGATATTTTAACAAAATTATTTGAAACAAATTTAAGGTGCAGAGCAGTTTCATTTTTTCCTTAAATGCTACACATTTTTTGCTAAATAATCTATGTTCTGCCATAACCAAATTGCTATTTAAAAAAAATAAAAAAAAATAAATAAAGAACAATACAAACTAATAATACAAAAAATACTCTAATACAAACAAACTAAAACTGTGTGTGCTGGGATTTGACATATTTTAAAGAAATATCAAAATATCTGTTTTTTGGCATAAGCTGAGATCTCTGCACATTTACTATGTCCCCTGCTGATGAAAAAACTCTTTCACTGGGGACTGAGATGGCTGGTGTGGAGAGGAAAGCCTTTTCTAAACCAGAGAGCAGTGTGTACTGAGGTGGTCAATAGGCCCACTAATCCAGGGGACTGGCCACTGGCATAAAAAAACTTAATAAATTATAAAATTACTAATTATATAGTTAAACATGATTATGAAGGTGAATAATTAATATTACTTGTATAATTGATTAGCATAAGTATCAGTATGATACACTTAAGAAAAGATCATCTTGAACACTTAAATATTCAATAATAATAAATCAAATTATTAAAATATGCATAAAACAATTTGAAAAAGAGAGGGTGAAAATAGTCCAGTGTTTCCTCTAGGATTTTTTTTCCAGCTGTGGCGGCAGGCCTTTTTTACACAGATCTACCAACTACCTGTGGAGTTAATTCAATGACAATTGCCGTGAGCGCAGTATTACAAGATCGCATTCGCATTTATGTAATGGCCTACGAGCATGCGAATCTCTTTGCTTGCGCACCGATTTCCTCTGTTCGTGCTCAAAACTTCTTGAACGCCTCCTCAAATATACACTGCTCAAGCGCTGATCTTCTTGTGCACTCTCTAATAAACGCTGCTGAAGTGCGATTTAGCACGTTTACGTAACGAGTATGTCACCAACATTTATTTGATTTGCAAGGAATATTTATGAATGTCTCTAATAGACCTACAGAGTGGTATTAATGCGTCCTGAAGTAAAGTGAAACGGCTATATGTCGTGTTTGCTGGTCTCACGCATCACACACCTGCCAGTCAGTCAGCACGTAACCTTCAAAGGGAAACAAATAACGCACAGCACTACTACTGTTACAGAAAAGTTTGCGCTGTTGTAATTCACTTATCTTTTAATACGCTTTGGTGCGATTATCACCTGCTATTAAAAAAACATGACTGAATGTGTTGAATGAGAGGCTGTAATGTAGCCGTGGCGGGATCATGGCGCCATGGAAGAATGAATGTAGCGGAAACCATGTAGTCTACCTGCTTCTGTAACAGAACAACTTTCTCTTTCAGTCTAAAAAACAACTTCACACTTTCGCTATGAAAACACTGATGCACCAGGTGATCTCTATAGCACTAGTCGCAGAAGGCGGAGCTGCAAATAATCCAGCCCGCATGTTTGGCTTATTAATAGGTTTTTTGCGTATAGATGTGTGTGACAGTTTTTCACTGTGCTGCATCATATTTGTTGTTCTTTTAGTGTAAGTAAACGCTTTTTTGAAATATTTGCGCACAGTTTGTGTTTTGCCTGGTGCACTTCACTGCTGTCATTTCAGTTTGCCACCCCACCTCTTGCTCGCCGCAGATGTGCAGGTACAGCGAGTTTGCGCCTGTAAACACAGCACTCTCTGTTCAAAAAATGTATCGCAATTCATTCAGCATTTCTACTGGTTTGAATAGTCACATATTTTAATCGATTTTCAACCGGCTCACAGTGAATCTTTACATCTCTTGTATTAAGCAATGTGTAAGCTAGAGGTTGCACCGACTAATTGACTTTAATATTCTGCAGTGACGCTTTTTGATTGACGTCGACTAGTCGCGCTGCGCAGATCACATGGTTTGACCTGAATGAAACTGCCCTCAGATTATTTACAGTAATTTTTTTAAATGTTATTTTTCTTATGTCAGCGTCAAAGATTCACGTGAACTTTGAGTGAACTTTAAATCATCAAACAGATCCAAGTTAGATCGCTTCATGCTAATACCCTAGAGCAAATGCTAGCCAATCACGTTTACGAAACCCTGGAAAAGTAATGTGATTGGCTGTTGCCCTCTGCAAAGCGTAGACATGGACATATTTTGTGAACGAACCTTGAAGCACACAGAAACTGTGAAGTGCGCAGTCGCGGAGGTGTGACAAATTTCACAGCGTGTAAACATTATCCCCGGTAAACAGGGTGACGATGTGCAGCGAGGAGATGTCTAGTGACCAAGATGAGCCAACTGTGAAAATACCCAACATGAGCAGGATTTTGAGCAACTTACTAGCATGCACTATCATAGCGGTAAATATGCATCTGAGCAAGTCTCTGACAGTGTAATATGGCTTGACATAACATTATAGCCTATGTCTTTTGTACATTATGTTATGAATAACTTCACATGAATCTGTGTACTGACAACGTATGCTTTACTTCTGCACTAAAATATCTGTTATTGTTACATTCTTTCTAGAACGTGCAGTGATCAATGTGTTGACTGCATTTATTTAGCAGTAAAATTAGCCCGGGTGCTAATGTTGCATTATTAACGAAATGAATGTGTTGACCGTGCATTTGTTTTGCACTAAAATCAGTAATTGGTAATGTTGCATTGTTTTGCAACGTGTTATGAGCTGCCAAAGAGCATGTGAATATATTTTTCTTACAAATAAATCACAAATTGTGGCGTGCTGCAAAACATTTGCGTCTTGTGTTTTATCCATGATGTCAACAGCAACTAGTCGACGTCGACTTTGATAACATAAAAGTCGACTATCAAAAATCTGAAGTTGTTCAACCCCTAGTGTAAGCGTCTAGACCTGCATAGGCACATAACTAACAGTTTAGACCAGCTTTTAGTTGGTCAATGGCGCAGTCTATTTCAGTTCCTCAAAATAGTAACAATGCGCCTTAACACACCTCCTTTATAGACCGGCACACCCATGAGTCCTCAAAGTGGTGCAAATGGATTTGCTATGTAAACAACGTGGCGCAAAATGTGAAAATTACTATTGCGCGGCTCTGAAAATAACAAAATCACACCATACACACCTTGTTTCTTATTGCGCCGGGTGTATGACAGAGTGTACGCATAAATTATTACTGAGAAAATAACATTTTGCAAGTAAGTAATATCTTAAGAAATTTTGTTATTACAACTCAACAATATTACACTCAACAATATTGCATATTTTCCCAGTATCATGCAGCCCTAGTGTAAATAACTATGCAAAATAGCATTGGACCACCCCTTTAAATCACCATAAAGCAGCAGAATGACATTTTTAAACAGATTTTTACCTTGAACGGGCAGGGTATGTGGTACTCTCTGCAGCGCTCCTGCACCCACGTGGTTTCCCAAACAGAGCGGTACGTCTGTTCATACAAGTAACATCCCACCACGGTCAGCAGCGGCACCAGATACAACACAGAGAACACGCCGATCCGGATCATGAACTTCACCAGCTTCTCCTGATTCTCCTTCTCCAGAGGAATCTCCATGCGGACTCTGTTGAGGGCCACGATGCCGGCCAGCAGCAGAGACACCCCGACCAGCACATCCAAACACAGAGGAGCCAGAACAAACCAGCGCAGAGTCTGAACATCATACACACCTACAAAGCACACACCGCTGATGTTATCGCCCTCGATTTTATTTAAAGCCAGCAGCGCGATGGTTAGCATGCCCGGTATCCCCCATGCGCTGGCATGAAAAAGCAAAGCCTTCTTCTCAATGGCTTCACTGCCCCATTTGGGAACTGCGGCTAAAAACCAAGTGATGGTGAGAATGACCCACCACACACTTCCGGCCATCGTAAAGAAGTATAAGACCATAAAAAGCAGCGTGCATGCCTTGTTATGCGAGCCTTGAGTTACAGTGGATGTTTTGTATTGGCCGGGATTGGCGGAATTGCAAGCCACGCGATCCTCCAATAGAAAGCCGAGAAAAAACACCAGTGAAACCATCATGTAGCAGACGGCGTAGAAGATGATTGGCCTCTCCGGGTAGCGAAAGCGTGTAACGTCGATGAGGAAAGTGAGGAAGGTGAAGAGCGTGGCGGACAGGCAGACGATGGACACCACGCCAATGAAGTAGCGGGCGAAGGTCAGCTCCTCGCGCCGGAAGTACATGTTGGGACAGGGAGGAGAGCAGTCGCGGACGCTGAGAAACGTGTAGCCGAGATCAGGCTCCACTTTGAGCTCGCGGGGACACCAGAAACCATAGTCTCGCTGCACAGACATGGGCGACTGGTCAGTGGGGTCATCGATCACCAGGAGATCCTCGGCGCGAGGGTAAGACTCATCACAGTCGGGGAACCTGCGGTCACAAGATAAATACAAATGTAACTACATTTTTTAGACATAAGTAACTATACATTTTCACAATCTAGAGCACAGGTGTCAAAGCCAGTTCCTGAAGGGCCGCAGTTCTGCACAGTTTAGTTCCAACTTTAAATAAACACACCTGATCAATCTAATTGAGTCCTTCAGGCTTGTCTAAAACCTACAGGTATGTGTGTTCAAGCAGGGTTGGAACTAAACTGTGCAGAGCTGCGGGCCTCCAGGAACTGGCTTTGACACCAGTGCTCTAGAGCAGTGGTTCCCAACTTATTTTACAGGAGACCCCTATTTTAACACTGCCATTTTAAAAAAAACGTGATGTTTTGTGAAGTACGTGTCAATCGCGTGGAAAATATCTTCCCCTCGTGTTGTCAAATTAGTTGACAGAAGTATGTCTTGCTTTATTTCGACGTCTTCAATGTACTGCACATTTACAATGAGTATTGCTTCATCAGCCACAGTAGAGGTTTCATCAAGTTGGATATAAAAGTTATTCATCTTTAACTTTTCAACTAACATGTTCTCACCATCGTTTGCCATTCTGACAATTCTGTCTTCTATTGTATTATTAGACAGAGGTACAGTTTTAGTCTTGAAGTCACCTGCAGACTGCACATTATTTCTGCCATTTTAACACACACGGGTTTGAGCAGAGTTTCCCCGATGGTGTGCGGCTTTTTTGATTGTGCAATTAGGAGAGCGCACTCAAAAGATGCAACCGTGGCATGCCTATTGTCACTTCCAGCTCTAGTAAAAGCTTCTCTTATGTTCTCGGTCTTTTTGACAGAAGTTCTTTTTTCCTTAGGAAAAATTCTTTGGGTTTACCAACCGTCTGTGGGTGTATGGTGCTCTGATGTCTCTTTAGTTTGCAGGGCTTCATGCTTTCATTCGCTAGTCTGTCACCAGATGACACACTCAATTTTTACCTTGTCTATTGCTTTAATAAAACTGAATTCAAGATAACTATCCAAAAAATCCTTGCTTTCTTTTTAGCACATTCATTTTTAACTCCTCCCTGGCGCTTTGCCATATCTTCTCTTCGGTGCGTCTTTTTTTTTTTTTTTGCTAACGTAAGCTCTGGGCTACGTTCCCACTCTCGCGATACGCTGTAAAACATTCTCGATGTTAATGAAATCTCTTTTATGAATTTTTTCCCCCCAAATAATTAGAATTGGATTATTTAATAAATGAAATGAATTTCCTAAAAAACTAAAAAAAAATAATAATAATAATAAAGAAAAGAAAAAAAAGAAAGAAAGAAGAAAAAAAAAAAAAAAACTGTTCTCTTGACGACCCCTTGAAAATCGTCGCGACCCCCCGGGTTGGGAACCACTGCTCTGGAGCATGGTCTAAAGCGCACAGCGCAGATGCACTGAGGGTGTGTTCAAATCCACTTTTGCCATTTTAAAAAGGGAAAAAATGTTCAGCTGAATGGTCTTAACAGGTTGTCAATCGCTTAATGAGTTATGGGTGTGTTTTGGGCGTAACATGCATTAAGCCAATCAGAGTGTCATCTCCCATTCCCTTTAAGAGTGGGTCGGGTCACGCCATGGCAGACTTTGTAAGCAAAATAAACTGAATTCGCAAGAAATGGATATGCTTGTGCATGAGGTAAAAGAGCAGACCATCTGCAGCAGTGGTTCCCAATTCCAGTCTTCGGGGCCCCCACCCTCCACATTTTGTATGTCTTCCTTACTTAACACACTTGATTCAGATCATCAGCTCATTAACAGAGAGATCCATAAACTGACTCTAGTGAGACAAATAACTGAGACATTCAAAATGTACAGGCCGGGGGAGTCCCAAGGACAGGAATTGGAAACCACTGATCTACAGGATGAGCCAGATTCCTCCAAAGCCCCCTTACGTGAAGGCTAGGAGAAGGTAGCGGTTTTTATTTTTATGTAGACAATAATTATATTTTACATTTTACTCCTTCAATTTTGTTATATTTAAAATATTTCTGTGCTTGTAATAAGTAACGTTTATATGCACTTTGGATATCACTAACGCACTTTTTAAAAATAATTATAATAACAAAAAAACTGTGCCATTGACTTTAGACCTTTTTTTAATTTAGTTTAGTTGGCTTTTAGGTCTATTAATCTGCATGGTCTTTGTTTTACCCATAACCAAATCATAAATAAATAAAGAGAAGTTACACACAAATTACCACCTGTCGATCACTTTTTCCGCAGATCTCTGGCGCACAAAAAGATGCACAACCTACAGGAACCAACCAACAGTATCTGAAGTTTTCACTAAAATTAGTGAAAGCTAAAGTGCAAGCGTGAAAGTGAAAGATTAAAGCAGTGTACTGATGCTGTGACACGTTACCTGATAGATTCTAAAGACCGAAGAGTCGTTAGATAGAGACGAGATGAATTAAATATCACGTTTAACAACTGTAGTGACGCAATCCATCGATACTTCCTTGATAAACAGTCCAATGTCCACTGCTCTCTGGAGTTTTGTGTACTCGCTCACTGCCTGGAGCTCAGACGTCCGGATATGCTGCAGTGCGTGCCTGTGTGCGCGTGTGTATTTTTCACAATCGGGTTGCTGCTATGACGTGGGCAGGGCGGATGATTGCGATGCCGGCTCAGCATCGTGATGTCTATCGGACGTCGTTTATCGACCCAACCCAAATAGTTATTCAGACAGCATTAGTAAGAGTAACTAAGAAGGACAGGCCTAGAAAAGGATTAGTTTCACACAATTTTTCAACATGCTCTTCCTGGCTGGAACATAGTGTTAGAAAAAGCAATTCATTAATATTGCAACAAACATTATTGCAACTTTTGTTACACTCACTCTAACTAAAACATTGATTCAACAATAATAAAAAACACCTGCTTTTCTGATGGCCACTGCTTTCATTCTTCCTTATTACCGCTACTTCACTGCTGCAAACACTAAACTGAAATATGCTGCAGACTTCTTTAAGCTGGTTTGAATTGTGCATATTTCCTTATCTAAGAGGTTGTTTTTCATTGGAGATTAAAGGTTTCCCTTGAACATCTGTGTTCAGTTAAAACACCATTTTAGTCAGAAAACATCTTCCCTACAAAATAAAGAAAAATCGCTTAACATTAAATAGCACATAGTTGACCTCTTTTTTATAATATTAATATTATGGTTCTTCTGAGTGTGCCAGTTTAGGTTCAGTTTAAAACACAATTCAGATTTTTTTATTATAATGTTAAAAAGTGTCATGTTGGGGGCGTGTCCACAGTTTGCTGATTTATGGGTGTGTTGCTTCACATGTAAATTAGTTTCGGCTTCCCGCCAACGTAACAAGGGGGCGGGGCCATGAGCTCACCCGCTCTGCGTTTGCAACAGAGTCTGACAGGCAGACTGCGAGAACGAGCTGGAGCGAGAGGTTTAGCATTCAGTCATACATGTACGACTCGGACACAGACCAAGCAGAGAGTACAAAATCATTTGTGTCTTTGTACAGTTTTACAGCCAACTGTGTGTTTTCAAGTGCCGAGACAAACTGAGGATATGATGACGCGCAGCTGTCAATCAATATTGGTGGGCGGTGGGACCGCTCTCCTACGAAAAGTTGCGGTCGGTTTGAAAAACCGCTCTAATTGGTCCACCGTTTTTAATGTTGTTAAATTGAAAAAAAAGCACTGGGTGTGCTTATATCACCCCCAATATGACAGTCTATCCACAATACATGCACATATGTCTGTCTAAACAGCTTGAAAAGTAGATTTTTTACCATAGGTACCCTTTTAAAGCACAATTTACTGTCTTCAGTTATTTGATAATTACCAGACACACTGAGTAATGTACGCCATGTACCATTTCTCAAACATTATCTAAAATGTTGGCTTGAATCAGTACCTGGTGCACTCCATCTCCTCCGGCCAGGTCACCCCAAACATATCCATGAGCTTCTGGCAGTCTCTCTTGGCGTGGTGGCAGAGGCTCCGGCAGGGCAGTGACACACGTCCGTACTCCATACACACCGGGGCATAAAGCGCACACAGGAACGGCCTGAGGTCTGGAGAGCACTGCAGGTTCACCATAGGGTGGAAGGGCTAGTGGAGACACACAAGACAGTCAAGTTAGTGCCAAACGCCTAGAACATTCACCACAGATCTTGTAAAGACACACAGCTTGGTTCTGGCAGTGATTTGGTGGGGAGTTTGGATTACATTTAAGTGTGAAAGTGTAAGAACATTAAAATCACTCATTTTGCCAAAACATATCTAGAGCATTTACTTCAGTTCAACAAAATGAGAAGTTAATATTTAGAGTTATATTTTAGACCTTTTTTTACTATTAAAACAAACAAAAAAGTCTGTGCATCTCACAGCCACACTGCTATGCATGTACAAGATAATTCTTTGCTGCTGCACATCCCTGTGTGTGTAATAAGTAACATGTATGTGCATTTTGGACCCACCCATCACAAACATACGTTTTAAATAAAAAATAAAATAAAAAAACAACCAGTTCCATTGACTTTAGACCAGCTTTTAGATCTGCTTCAGTTGCCTCAAAATGGCAATGCGCCAACAATATGCTTTAACACACCTTCTTTTCAGACCAGAGTGCCCACGGGTGCACAAATCTATTTGATAATTAAACAAACTGGCGCAGAACGAAGTGCTTATTTTGAGCCAGATCTTGTTCCGGAAAATGTCAGATATTCGTGTTTTGTGTGCCGGTATTTATTTTAATGGATCCGGCATTAACTTGTGTGTGGTGAATACCTACATGTGTGTGTGTGTGTGGGTGTGTGAGCGAGAGAGAGAGAAAGAGAGAAGAGCATGCCGTTAGCATGATTTTAGTATGAATTAGCATGTTTGCTAGTATGGTTAATATGTTTCCAGTATGGATTAGTATATTTTTAGTATGAATTAGAATGTTGCTAGTATGATTATAGTATGAATTAGCATGTTGCTAGTATGATTAGTATATTTCTAGTATGAGTAATGTGTTGTTAGTATGGATTAGTATGTTGTTTGTATGTCTAATGTAAAATCAAAAGGCAGTCTTTTTTTACAATGGAAGTCTATGGGACTGACGCTAGGGTGTGGCTATTGAGTTAAAAGGTCATCAGTGTTTGGCAGATTGCTAGTCTGAAGTTAAGTGAGCGTAACCTCAAGTCTCAGAAAGTTATGATTTTCTCAAGCCACCATGAATATGATATATTGAATAATATGATATATTATTTATATTTTATTTAATTATAATATATATAGAGAGAGTGTGTGATACACACATGACGGTAGTCACTAAGTTAAAGAAAAAGTCACGTTTAACTATTGGCCCTCAACAATATTTTCAGCCAATCGGCTTTCTTATGTTTACAATCACTCTCATTGGTTGGTGATTGTTTCGCGCGCAGTGAGCAACAAACATAAATAATGCCATAGTGGCCAACCTAAATAATATTTGTATTTTCAAAATGGCTGAGAGGCAGGGCAGTCACGCAAATTTTAATTTTTTTTTTTTGAAACCACGAGTAAATCTGATAATGAGCCTGATTAAAAGACTTCTTGAGAAGATGAAACAGAATCAGGATAGCGGGAGACAGAAGCAAAGCGATTCAAGTTAGCCAGAAAACATGATAGAAGAGGTAACTGTGGGCTCCTCTAAAAGATTAGACTGAGTGAGTCATTTATTTATTTTTTTCACTTGGCACATAATAGTGAAGTGAACTGAATAGTGATTGTTCATACGATTTACGTTGTAGCTACATGTTTTTATTATTCATAGACTGACGTATAACGTTAGATATGGCACAAAATAAATAAAGACCGTTCAGAAATGTGATGCTCTTTTTTTTGCGTTATCACGTTTAATGACATCATGTTTCCGGAAAACTGAACTTGTGTGGCAGACGTCGGTCTAGGTTACTTTTATTTCCCAGTTTTGTTCTGGGAATTATTCATTTACAAATTAAGCCTGGCAGAACGTGAAAATGATTTCTCAGAACTCTAAATGAATCATTCATTCATTTTCCTTCGCTTAGTCCCTTTATTTATCAGAGGTCACCACAAGCGGAATGAACCGCCAACTATTCCAGCATAGGTTTTATGCAGCAGATGCCCTTCAAGCCCCAAAAAACACAGGTTTTTGTCAATCCCTGAAAAAAATCCTCCATCCAAAAAGTAGTTCGAAACAATTAAAAATTTCTAAAATGTGAGCAATTCACTGAATAAAGACATTGCCTGTGGAATTAAAAATGCAGATTGCTCTGCGAAATGAAACAATGCTTCTTCTCAATAAGTGTAATTTTTTCCACATTTAATACAGTAGATCCCATTATAAAAAGAAAAATGGATTTCCAAAGTTCCATGCTGATCTAAAGAATCAATCAAGATCTGTTGTATTTCGATTTCACAAAACTTAAAATGTAAATTAAAATCAGCAATAAAACTAAACAAATGCAATGGCTTGAAGCTTCCAGAAGTCACTGCAGCTGAATAAAAGAGGTGGGAGGGGAAGCATTTCCATTATTAAAGTTCAGAGATATAACTTATTTACCTCAGGAACTTCCCCAAATGAGACGGTGAAAGTAAACATTAACATGAAAATCGTAAAAGAGGCAATAAACACATTTATTTGTTGAAATTCATATTAAAATCGGTTTCATTTGTACTGTGCAAAGTATATTTGAAACTTTTTGTGCATATTGTATTTATTGAAAAGGATAAAACAATAAATGGTTGCATAAGTACTGTAATATTTAAATAACTGTCCATTAAA
Source organism: Danio aesculapii (assembly GCF_903798145.1). Taxonomy (NCBI): domain Eukaryota; kingdom Metazoa; phylum Chordata; class Actinopteri; order Cypriniformes; family Danionidae; genus Danio; species Danio aesculapii. The sequence continues at coordinate 44,593,700 of NC_079451.1, read as the reverse complement.
AACACATATGAATGTCATTGACCATCAGGAAGAACGCAGCATCTCATTTCTCACAGGAAGCGTCTGTAATCTTGAAGTCTCTTGAGTTTGTTCTTCAGAGGTAACCTTGCAAGACCGTTCTCTACGCACTTAGGAATTGAGAAACAGCCATTAACTTCCATAGTATGTTTTTTAATTATGATTTCAATGGCTACTAGTTTCCAACAATATTCAAAATATCTGCTTTTGGGTTCAACAGAAACAAGAAACTAATAAAGGTCTGGATCCACCCAAGCCTGAGTAATTGGTGACTAAAAGGTCCCTTCTGCATGAACTATCCCTTTAACTTCTCTCAAGACAACTGTAGTGAATCTAACCACTGCCTCCCCAGCGTCTCAAGGTGTAAAAGACAGGCATGAAGTTGTGTGGGTACAGTAACCTGACACCCTTCAGCAGGATTAAGGCCATTTGGCAGCTCCAAGGACGCTTTTGTGCCCTAAAGGGGCCCAGTGCATGCTGGGAGCGAGAGCAGCTGCAGAGCCAGCCATTTAAATCAAATCTTGAAGGAACAGACAATAAGCCTCCACCTGGGGTGAGCCAATACATATGCACTTCCTGCTGGGGTCCGGCTTTTTGTGACTGCCGTGTTTTGAGGAAGAACTGGAAGTCTGACAAACCACAGCGTTTGCGCCCCTCATTCCTTCACGATTGCTCGAATGCAACTTAATCCCTAAGTAGGACAATATTTACAGATAATTTGCATGAATTTGACTCCGTCTCACTGCTGGTAAAACCAGCGAGGAGCTCTTAAAAAAAAACTTTGAAAAAACTCACAAAAATTCCCATGTAGGTAAACGAGCCGTGAATAAAAGATTGATCAATATTTGAGGAAGGTTATGAAATATTTACCCTGCCTCTGGAGCGTCTGAAGTAAAGCACATCAAAAGCTTTCTATTGGCCTCCCGTATAAAAACCACATTCACTTCAGTAACTGAGCTGTAAGAACAGAGTGTGAATCTATCTTGACATGTTTCCCCCCCAGATGCTGAACTGGTCGTTTTATTGATTTCGTGTCCTCATCCATTAGTCTCTGCTGTACTGTTACTCTAGCACACACACGATGGAGATAACAGGCTTGCCTTATGGGAGTTGGGCTCTGGTACAACAGAGGCAGTGAATTACACCAGCGTCTTCATTATTTATGTGGCTCAGACAGATAGTGAGGCTGTATCGTGACAGATGCCCATGTACAAACACACTGAAGAAACACAACAACATACAAACGTCACAAACTGCTAAATATAGACCATTTAGATTCTGACGGTGCAAATACACACATACTTATGATCTATTTATGAATATTCAAGATCAAAATCCGTTTAATGTTCTTTCTACTACACAACAAACTATTTGACAGCAAAAGAGACAAGACTTTACAATTATTCTAACATTTTTAGCCGGACAATATTTATTGACTATACAATTGTGCATTTATTGTGGCATTAATGTATGGCTTATTGCTTATATTATAATAATTATTCTAACACTATCATTATTTTAACAATATTAACACAAAATTATTACACAGTATAAGTCAGAATATTAGCCCCCCCTGTTTTTTTTTCCCCAATTTCTGTTTAAAGATTTTTTCCAACTCATTTCTAAACATATAGTTTTAATAACTCATTTCTAATAACTGATTTATTTTATCTTGCCATGATGACAGTACATAATATTTGACTAGATATTTTCAAGACACTTCTATACAGCTTAAAGTGACATTTAAAGGCTTAACTAGGTTAATGAGGTTAACTAGGCAGGTTAGGGTAATTAGGCAAGTTATTGTAAAATTATGTTTTTTTCTGTAGACAGTCGAAAAAAAATTAGCTTAAAGGGGCTAATAATTTTACCTTAAAATGGTTCATAAAAAATTGAAACTGCTTTTATTCTAGCTATTCTAACAAATAAGACTTTCTCCAGAAGAAAAATATTATCAGACATACTGTGAAATTTCCTTGCTCTGTTAAACATCATTTGGGGAAAAAATTTCAAAGGGGGGCTAATAATTCGACTTCAACTGTATATTAATATAGAAATAAAGGGACTAAGCTGAAGGGAAATGAATGTTTTGAACTCAAAAAGCCATTTTGACTAATAAATGTAACAAATAATTACAAAAAATTGTCAAGTAGCATTGATCTAATCAACAGATTTTACATTTGGAAAACTGAGAGGGTGTTATGAAGATATAGTTCACCCCAAAATGAAAATATTTACTACCATTACTCACCCTTGCACATTTAAAAAAAAAAAAAGTCTGATAATTTCTTCTATCGAACACACAAGAAAAAAATAAACAGGAAAAAATATTTTCCAAAAGGTACATATACAAATCTATTAAGTACATATACAATAGATTTTAATGTTTCACTTTAATGGACCCTCGGCTTACTGAGGCCGCTCTTGTTTAATAAAAAAATACAAAAGTGTTTGTCACTGTCCTGTTACTTTATACATTATTTATAACTTAACATAAAAATGATTGGCAGTGTTCAAGATGTGGTTACAGCCTTGCACAAAACTCACTTGTTTTCCATAAATCATCCTAAAAGCATCAAGCAATTCTGCGAGAGCTTGTGAATGACAAGGGTGTAACTCCAAATAGCGGCTCAGACGCTCCCCACCTCTGAACAAAACGCAGCACATTCTCTGGATCCGTCCAGCAGATAGAGACGCCACTAGAACGCCATGAATCTTCTCCCTGTCAGAGCGTGAAATGTCGGTTTTAGGCTTACTCTGAATCCGAATGGAGATCACAGCCTTTTATTCAAGAGCATGAATTAAAGGCCCTAAAGACGTACACGACCAAAAAGAAAAAAAAGAAAAGAAGCGGTGCCAAATTTAGACAGATAGTCCTGAGGGTTGATGCCTTCTGAGAGGGAAAAGAGCGAGGCACATACATCAAGACCTTTGGGAAACGATGAACTACTTGGAAATGAAGAAGCTGGATTAAATGACACACAGGGCCTATAAAGGAATTATATAAAGGAACAGGCTAGGGCTGTATATGGTATATGATGTGATAGCAGAATATTTAAAGCTTGACACATTTCTGCCAAGTTGTTTGTACTGCAGAGCATATATATATATATCTCAACAGATTGTATATATATTGTATATAGTCCTCACAGATTGTTCCAATGTTGACAGCTTCATCTATTATAATAGAGACACAGAGTAACCATAAGCTGTTCTGTCTGATGGCTGGTATAACTACAGTCTAAAACATAGTAAACGGTATTAAAATGCAAATAATAATAATAATAATAATAATAATAATGATCATCATCATCATCATCATCATCATCATCATCATCATCATAATAATAATAATAAAGGATTTTAGTATGGCTTAAAGGTATAGTGAGAGGTTTATGAAAATTCTGCAATCATTTACACTCCCTTTGCTTGTTCCAACCCGGATTTAGTTTCTTTCTTCTATTGGACACCAAAGATGATACTTTAAAAATGGTTGGAAACTTGTAATCATTGACTTCCATAGTATTGTTTTCCTACTACGGATGCCAATGGCTATTGGCTACCATTGTAGGCCAATGGATACCAGTTTCCAACATGTTTTGAAAATATCTTGTGTGTTCGATAGAAGAAATTATCAGAAAATCTTTTTTTTTAAACACAATTATTGCAATTTGTTGTGATATATCCACTGTAAAAAATATCTGTACATTAGCAGTTTCTGAATTTTATGATTTATATATATTGATAAATGAAAAAATTAATAAACAAGTTTGTTTCAGTAGAATGTTTTGTGTCAAATTTTATGTTTTGTGGCCTTTAGTGAACTAGCCTGGTCATAAGTGGAATAAAGTACATCCAGATGGCTGCACATGAACACACTTACATAAACAGAAAAAAATAAATATTTCCAAATGTACGTATAGAAATATATATTAAATGTTCCTCAAGTGGTCACTTCTGCTTACCAAGGCTGTTTACTTAAAAAGAAAAAGTTGTCACTGTTCTGTTTCTATATACACGCAAAAATTGTGTTTGTTGTTTCTATAAACTACTTAAAATGAGCTGAAACAACAATTCTTGAGAATTTTTGGGACAATTGAAGTGTTTTATGTTCAATTTAGGCGACGCAGTGGCGCAGTAGGTAGTGCTGTCGCCTCATACCAAGAAGGTCGCCGGTTCGAGCCTCGGCTGGGTCAGTTGGCGTTCTGTGTGGAGTTTGCATGTTCTCCCTGCGTTCGCGTGGGTTTCCTCCGGGTGCTCCGGTTTCCCCCACAGTCCAAACACATGTGAGACAGGTGAATAGGGTGGGCTAAATGTCCGTAGTGTACGAGTGTGAATGAGTGTGTGTGGATGTTTCCCAGAGATGGGTTTGCAGCTGGAAGGACATCCGCTGCATAAAACAAATGCTGGATAAGTTGGCGGTTCATTCCACTGTGGCGACCCCACATTAATAATGGGACTAAGCCGACAAGAAAATGAATGAATGTTCAATTTACTTAGAATTTGTAAAACTAACAAGTTAACTTAATTCCTCATGTTGCCCCAACACAAATTGATTGTGTGGAAACCAGATTTTGTAAAAACTGTAAAAACATCTGTAAATTAGCAGTCTGTGCTTTTAATTTGCATTTTTTTCCAAATTTATTTATGCTTTTGAATAGCATTATGGGACTTTTAACCTTGAAAAGTTGGAAAAAGTGACTTTTATTAACATTTTTAATAGTTTAAAGTGATTCATTGTTTGGGTTGGTGTTGTATATTACGCTACAAAAACATTGTAATAAACTGCCTGCACTTTTTCTGTTATTTTACAGACATTTCTTATACATTATATTATTTCAAAGTACTTAAATGTCAATAAAAGTCACTTTGTTAAACTTTACAGTTGAATTTTCAACATCAGAAGTCGACAGGAGCAGAGATCAACATCCCATAGTGCAATTTACAACTGTTAATAAACGGAAAAAACGTGTGAATCACAAAGTACGGAAATTGTTCATTACCAGAGATTTTTTTACATTGTAGTTAGTTACTATGATATGACACTACTGTAAATACCAAGGTATATGTTAGATGTCATCCAAATGCCATCCATAACCGTATTCTCACTTTATTTGAATGCCAGTTCATATGTTTGCTTAAAAAGTATAAATATAAAATGAATATTGTTAAAATAACACTTTTCAAAAAAACTAATGCTTACAGTTTTGTGACGCAATAAAATAACCGATTCAGCATAATATGAAACTACAGACTTTTTATTTTGTCCACAAGATATACAGCTGTCAACATTTGAAGTGGATCAAAAATGTTTTTCAAAGATGCAAGAATGGGTTGTTAAATGGTTTTAGGACAACTTTGATGGCTCTAAACTTCAAATGTTGACTACTGTACATTTTCATATTAGACAATATTAGGGGGGAAAAAAATAAATAAATAAAAATAGGACATTGCAATATTTTGTGCTTCTGCAATATATATATATTTTTTTTTAGGGGTGGGATGATACAGGTAACTCAATTCAATTCTGTGGCGATATGTGGCCCACGATAAGGATTATATCATTATTTGCGATATCTACCATATTCAATATACTGAAGAAATTTCATCAACAATATACAGTATCACAATATCTGTAATTGAAAAATGAAAAAAATATCCATAATAAGGAAATCTTATGCATTCATTAATGCCAACAATTCCAACATTGTGAAAAGAACTATGCATTTGCATAATAACTCACTGTCTGCTGGTCTTAAGTGTAAACACTGCACAGCTAGACAGATAAAAGTGCATGAAGATTAAAAAACAACATGAATTAATTAACATGTGTAAACCATGATACTGAAACGTCAGTAGTAATTTACTGTCAAGTGCTTTATGTAAACCTTGATAGTGGACACACCAAGGCATAATCTTCTTGAGGAACACTCACTGATCAGCATGCTCAGATGTAAGAGCACACCTCTGAGCAGAGATTATGTCACCAGTCGACGGTCTCGTACAACCCGAAGTGTCTCTTTACTTTAGAGTGGAAACTAGCAGGTGGGTATTTGATTTACTTTTCACTATTTTCTGCCATTCTTCTCGCTACTCTTTTTTTCCGCGCTTCTTTGTTATTGTTAGTTAACTTGCATTCTTCACTGGCTGCTGCTTCTGCCACTTTACCCCTATTTACTCGAACAGCGCCCCCTGCAATCAGAATGGTAGATATTGGGTAGTGACAGTGACACTGACAACAGGGAAAATTAATAATTTTGTGTAATAAAATATCAATAATGCCCATTATTGTATCGAATATTTATTGCAGCAGAAAGCACAACAATATATTGCAATAATGATTTTTTCCCCACCCCTGATATTTTGATTTATAAATGTAATTTCACCAGACACCTTGAGCACCTCTATTTGGGGAAAAAATCATAAATTTTGATTGATTGAGATGTTCAATGATTATGCATTACATCAGCATTCATTTATTTTCCTTCGACTTAGTCTCTGATTTATCAGAGGTCGCCACAGTGGAAAGAACCGCCAACTATTCCAGCATATGTTTTACGCAGCAGATGCTCTACGGCCAATTTAGATATCCATTTCACTTGTAGGGCATGTCTTTGGACTGTGGGGGGAAACTGAAGCACCTGGAGGAAACAACATGGGGAGAACATGCAAACTCCACCCAGAAATGCCAACTGGCCCAGATGGGACTTCAGCAACCCTCTTGTTGTGAGGTGACAGTGCTAACCACTGAGCCACCGTGCAGCCCATTACATTGAGTTAAATTCCTGTACATTCCTTTGTTGCGTGATTATTATTATTATTATTATTATTAGCTAGTCTCTCTCTCTCCCTGTGCTCGCTCACTCTCTCCTTCTCTCCCGCTTCCAACCATACAGTGGCTCCAATTGGCTACCGCTGCCCAGCTGTTTGCAGTGTACACCCCTGACGTCACCACAGGGTCTCCAATCCAGCCGCTGCTGCCGCGGCATAAAAGTGGGTGACAGGACACTACTCAAGAGGACCTGAATTTCTGTGTATGTTGTGTGTCAGTGACATTTGCTGTCCGTTTTCTGTGTGTTACAATTTGGTATATGTTCGTTGTTATTTGTCTGTTCTCCATTTGTCTACCGTCAGTGTTATGCGCATCTGAGGTTGGAGAGTGGGACAGGTAAGGATGTCGCGCGACATGCATTGTGCACACGTAATTTTGAATATCACTGTTGTTAGACACACTAGGTAAGGGGCGTGCTCCACCCACTGTACTTTTGTTTTCTCGTTGTATATATTAGAGTAGGTTAGGTAGTGCGTAATAGACTGGAAGATTTCTTTTCAATAACTGCTGTATTTTATAGATAGGATAGTTAGGGTAGATGTTGGGCCAATAGATTGTTTTGTTTGATTTATTTCTATTGTTTGAACGCTGCCCGCGTCTCATCTCTCCAACTCTCCCATCTATCTGTTCCAACATCTTGTGTCCCATTTGTTGTCTGTAAATTTCAATATATCCTTGGAAATATTTAATGTTCTTTCTATATACATATTTTTCCATTTATTATTAATCGCT
>NC_079451.1:44456118-44578618 GCF_903798145.1 Danio aesculapii | reverse complement strand
ATTTATTTAAGCAGTGATATTAAAACAAACAGGTAAAATTCATTTTTTCAGAACTAATTCAGACTTAAAAAAGTGTGTCAAGATGCAAACATCCATGCTGCGTCCCAATTCACATATTATCCATCCTAAATAGTATTTGAAAATAGAATTAGTATGTCCCAAATCGTGATATGTTGAAAAAAGTATGCCAAAGGCTCCCGGATGCTTTAGTATTCCCGGTAAAAGATTTAAGTGTAGAACCGACCATACTCTAACCGCTGATATTGCCCACAGTGCATAGCGCGTTGGACGTGAATTCGATTGGAACTACAACCGTGGGTGAAAAGGGTAAATAAACTACAAACATGATGGACGCACGAGACCAACCGGCAAGTAGAGAGGCTTCTGTAAAGATGTTTGTATGACTTTTAATTAATTAAGATCTTGCCCACTAGAAAATATTCAAATCACGTTTACTGTGTTATATATCTGCAGCAACAATACTGAACTTATATAAAGACGTGTTTGGAAATTAACATCTGAATGCATAATTATCCAAACACCTGAGGAGATTTCTCTGCAAGAAAGACTTGTGAATGGGAGATTAACCTGCTGCTGCTGCTTCTACAATAAGGTAGGAAATTAAATATGACAGAAATGTGGATGATGTGTGGATGATTGACAGAGCTCAAAACTAAGCAACATGGCGATCTGTTAACGAGGAATTAGTATGTCCCAAAGCTTGCATACTCTTCTGTTACACACTCAAAAGAATATATTTTTCCTACACAAAAAAGTACATACTTCTAGGGCGTAGTATAAGTATGCGAATCGGGACGCAGCACCAGTCTTTGAAACCCTTTGAATGCGTGAAAACCTCAGCAGCTATTCTGACTCTGATTGTCTCGACTCCTGCCACTTGTGTTTATTTTTTAACTCTGGGTTCACCTTTGGGCCGCTGCAGCCAATAGCTGAACAGCAACTAGTGGGGAGGCGGGGCTAAACATGGTAAGGCCCCATCTGATTGGTCAAATTTAGATAAACAACCACTACATAAAATCAGTGTAATTTATCACGTCTGCGAAACGCATGTAGCATATACTAATATCACAATAAAGACAATCTTGTGATATATTGCACCATTTTGCAAAACAATTCCTGTGGCAGTACCATTGTACTGTGATAGCAATATTATGACATCTATATGATTCCTTGTGGTACATTAAGAATAACATTGATGTGCCATTACATGTCCAAAAACATAGTATTGTCATGATACCTGTCCAAAACAATATAATAGAATAGTACTAATATAGAACAGAATGGTATAATTTTTCATGTATTCTTATATCTTACAGCGAATAGTCCGGACTGCTGAACGAATCACTGGCACTACCCTTTCTACACTTCAAGAACTGTACTTTTCTAGAGTGAGTAAAAGAGCTTGCAAAATCACTCTGGACGACTCGCACCCAGCACACTACCTGTTTGAACTATTATCTCTGGTCGGCGGTACAGAGCACTGAGCACAAAAACAGCCAGACACAGGGAAAAAAAAAAAAAAAAGTTTCTTTTTTTTTATTATTATTATTATTAGAATATACAAAAAGGTACACAATTTGAGAATGCAAATACAAAGAAAATGAAACAATGACAAAAATACAAAAAACAACAATACATTCAAATACCAGCAGGTGTGTGTTTGTGTGTGTGCGCGCGCGCATGTGTGCATGTAAAGGTAACTTGGTAAACAGGTCAGAGTACATACAAAAGGAACAATGACAGTCACTAAATGAAGCAAGTAACATATATAAGGAGTGACAACAATGCTAGTGATATAATGATAGTAATAATGACAGTAAACAAGCAAGAAAGGACAACAGAAATAATCATTAACAACAACCACTAAAATAATAAAAATAATAATAATAAAAATAAATCCTAAGTACTACACCAACTACTACTACAGAGAGTTTCTAATGCTACAACTATTACTACTGCTACTACAGCCACAACCACTACTACTCCTACAATGTGTACTACTACTGAACCTATTACAACGACTACTACCACTGATACTACTACAGGAATGACTGCTACTACAACATCTACATCACCAACGTCTACTGCTTCTGATACTACTACACTGACAACAACTACTACTACTACTACTACACAGGAAAAGTTTCTGTCCTCAAGCCATCTACCTAATTAACAGTTAAATATTCCCCTACTTGTTGGCGCCAATAGCCTAGTGGTGAAATGCACCGACATATAGCACGATCGTGCTCATGGCGACCAGAGTTCGATTCCCGGCTCAAGGTCCTTTGCCGACCGTTCCCCTCTCTCCGCTCCTAATACTTTCCAGTCTGTAATATCCACTATCCTATCCAAATTAAAGGTGATAAAAACCATAAAAATAATTATTAAAAAATTATAATAATAAATATATATTCCCCTACTGTGCAATAAACATGCAATACCTCTTATACGCACTTGTACACAGCACTTTATAACAATATACAATGCAATACTTTCTCATATGCATTTTACATAGCACCGTATAACCTATATTTATAACAAATCTCTACATACAATTCAACATCCAGATCTTTTTTGACTAACTGTATCTCCGTTTAATGTCTATCATCTTTTTTTCATATTTATGTTGTGTTGTCACTTGTCACTTTATGTACACTGGAAGCTTCTGTAGCCAAAACAAATTCCTTGTGTGTGTGAAGCACACTTGGCAAATAAAACTGATTCTGATATGTGCATATACATATTTATGAAATGCTGATTCTTATTGGCTGTTGTCTTTTTCCTCTCGTCTCATGGCATTAGTACTTATTTTCAGCTCTAGGGTCATCCACTGGAGAAATGGGGATAAAGATAGTAAAGACTTCGTCTGATTGATCAGATTTGGATATACAACTAATGCTTTTATGAGCTAATGTCACATAAAATGAATTTGATGTATTCCAATTCTCTGCGATATGGATATTGCATATATTATTATCACAATAATGATACTTTTTCAATGTATAGTGCAGCCCTACTATAAATTACGGTATTAACTTGGAGAATGCAATGCTTACTTTAAATGTCATGATATGACGATTTTTGGTCATGGACAATTAAAATGTCTCCCCAACCTAATTTTAAAGGAATATCGTAGTATCGTGCTTGCCATTAAGGGATAATTCACCCCAAAATGTGTATTCTGTCAATATTTTCTCACTCTGATGACATATGTAATCTGTATTAACTTGTTTTTAATATATACATCTGAAATAATTGTGATAAAATTGTGAATTACCTGGAAAATATTGTGATTTACTATACTATCATCATGATAATGATGATTTATATCATCATATAAATCATCAGGTGTGTGTGATATGACGATTTTTGATCATGGACAATTCAAATGTCTCCACAATCTGCTTTTGAAGAAATATTGCAGTATAGTGCATGTCATTAGGGGATAAATCACCCCAAAATGTGTACTCTGTCAATATTTCCTCACTCTGATGATGTCCCTAATCTGTATTAACTTGTTTTTATCTATTTGATGTTAATAAAACAACAATACATCTGAAATAATCATGATAAAATTGTAAATTAGCTGGAAAACATTGTGATTTACTATACTATCATCGCGATAATGATACTTTTTCTATCTATAGTGCAGCCCTACTATAAACCACGGTATTAAACTGGAGAATGCAGTTTACTTTAAACGTCGAAGTAACTAGGGGTGTGTGATATGATGATTTTTGATCATGGACAATTCAAAAACATCAAATGGACAATCCATTTGATGTTAATAAAAGGGTAATACATGTGAAATAATCATGATAAAATTGTGAATTACCTGGAAAACATTATGATTTACTATACTATCATTGGGATAATGATACTTCTTCAATCTATAGTGCAGCCCTACAATAAATCACGGTATCAACTTGGAGAATGCAATGCTTACTTAAACGTCGTAGTAACTAGCGGTGTGTGATATGACGATTTTTGATCATGGACAATTCAAATGTCACGACCTGATTTTTAAAGAAATATCATAGTATTGTGCTTGTCATTAAGGGATAATTCACCCCAAAATGTGTATTCTGTCAATATTTCCTCACTCTGATGATATGTAATCTGTATTAACTTGTTTTTATCCATTTGATGTTAATAAAACAACAATCTGAAAGAATCGTGACAAAATCGTGACTCTCCAGGAAAAAAAAGTGATATGATATTTTGCATATCGCCCACCCATAATGGTAACACTAAGATACTTTTGAATACAACAATACTGATTGAAATACACCAGAGATGCCCAAACTAGGGCCCATGGGCCAAAGTTGGCCCGTGTTAACCTTTGATTTGGTTGAAGGAAATGCCTTTTGTCATTTCATAATTAAAGTAACCTTTGTTTTTTTATCATTGACTACAAAAAGAAAAAGCAAAATAAATGAAATGTTGTGGTTAATTAAAAGGTTTTTCACAATGTAAATATCGTCATCTGATGGATAGAGGAAATTGCACAAGACATCAGCAAGCAAATCAAGGCAAAGGCAGGTGCAGCTTGACTAGTGTTTTCAGCATTGCACTCCATTGTGTTATAAATGGGACAGTTTACAGTATGTTTTTACTGTAATTACTGCAATACTGTTTGGTAAATTGACCTTTGGCCCGCAGCCATCTATCAAGTTTAGTTTTTGGCCCTTCATAATAACAAGTTTGGCCACCCCTGATTTACACGATACATAATGTTACAAGATACTTATAATATTATGAATTTGCAGTATCATAGTGCACACATCCACAGAAACAATGGTAGATGTATCATATTACATGTCATATCAGATAGATAAATGTAGAGTGCTCAGCATAACTGAGTACACCCCATTTTGAAAATGAATACTTTTATCCAAGTCTCAGTGAATATAGGCAATGTATATTGGTGCATTTAAACAAAACAGATTTATTAAACAGATATATTTATTAAAATAATATTTTAGTCATCAAACATATTTAGAAATTGAAAGAAAATACAACTAAATTCAAGCAAAATATTTAAAAAATTAATTAAAACCTACAAAATTTCAACTAAATTCTTCTTTTTTTTTTGCTTCTCTTGATTTTTCCTCTTTTTAAATTTGTTTTTAATATTTTTCTATAACATATAAATTTGGGTGCACTAGTTTTTGGACCATTATCATAAATTATTTTGTTAGATAAGCTCCAGATTTGGCTTCAATGCTGACTAATCTAATGTATATGCACAAACATAATATTGTATAGCTTCCTATTAAAATATGAATTTAAAAGAAATATTTGTGAGGGGTGCGCACTGTAGAAGTTTGACCTGGACTCCTAACTGACAGTATTTCTAGGAGATTGGGCATGGACGTAGAGTGAAATTAGATCCGAACAGGAAAACTCCCTCATCCCCCCCTTCATTCACAGAGCAGGTGGATTGAGCTGAGCAAACAGGCCTTGTGTATGAGTGGAAAATCCAGTTTGTCAACTCTACTGAGACTGTGTGTTTGTGGAAAGCTGCGTTTCTCTCAGGATTAGAAAGTCAAAGGATTTGAGCCTTTCTAATGCATGAATTGGTCACCTTTTCCCTACTGGGCCTTTTGAGTGCCATGCTGAGTTCTGATTAGTTCTGAATGACTGCACAAAACACTTCCTAAATCTGTCATTAGGCATTTAAATACTAGCAAATGACTGATCAAGTTGTGGGTCTCCTGTTCATTTCATCCTACATGACATATGATGAAATATATTGTATTTTCCAGAAAATAAGTCACAGCTGAATATAAGTTCAGAATTGCAATGCTGAGAAAAATAAAAGACGCATTGTTGGATTGGTGTGACATTTTTATTTTTTATTTGCTACCATTAGCCGCAAACATAAAACATTTATTCATTCATTTAATCATTTTCCTAAGGCTTATTCCATTATTTGCCCTCTCCTGTGGTTTGTAATGCAATGGGCAGCACAAATGTCTAAATCAGGGATGTCAAACTCAATTCCTGGTGGGCCACAGCCCTGCTTAGTTTAGTTCCAGCCCTAATTGACCGTTCGCTAAGCCACACCCAAAAGCCGCCACCCAAAAATTGTGGCTTAGCAACCGTAGCTACGCGCAGGGGCTCTGTCAAGCTTTCGAGCGAGGGAAACAGGCCCAAGCGTTGTGCATATGGATTGTGCAAATCTGATACCGGTCTCCTAAAAGTTTGGACAGGGTGGTGGAATTTTTACCTTTTCAAAACCAAAAACCCAAGAGGAGAAATGCCAGCGTGGATCAAGCTGTGTGAGGGGCGCTAAAGGAGCGGATTTAAGTTGGTTTTGTTTGGATATTCCTGACACATTCAGTGATGGACGACAATAAGTCACACACCTCTTACCCTAAACAGATCTAAACTGTTTCCTACAAAAACACAAAGCTGGTTATGTCTCACAGCTGTCTTTTTCTTTATTTTCGCTCAATATTTTGAGCACTGCTCCGTTTAAGCCTTCGCCATAGTAACGTTAGTCATATTAATAGCGAATAGGTCATAATGAGTTATTGATGTGGAAAATACGAATCTGCGAATCTGCTGCTAACTTTACTGAACATATTTCCATCTGTTTAAGCTACGAGTACTTGAAATTACAAATCAACAGAACAAAACAGAGATATGATCACAAACTGAGCACTTGCAATCAATATACTTTACCAGCAGCTGTTTTTCAGTCATTTATAAAGAACACACAAACATACTGACAGTAATAGGTAACTTACTATACATTGTTATGGGTCAATGATGCTAATATTTGGCACAAATCCATCAGTTTCCCCTTTCTGGCTGTTCTTTCTATGAATAAATGATGTAGAAGCACTGTCCATGTGTGTTTCCTCGTTGGTTAGTAACGCTATATTTCATTGCACAACATTAATCTATCAGGCTTTTTGGCTAAAAATAGACAAATCATGGTTTAATTTGTTATTATTAGATTGTTTTTAAATTTCACCTCTCCTGCTGTGCATGAACTGAGCTGTTGAATGGTCAGCATATGAGGCAGCTAGGCTAAGCTAGCTTCAATTTTGATTGAATTATTCTCTAATCGTTTGCCTATTATGCCGTGAATATACCCCTGTAAAGCATACTGCAGTCCTTTTTTGTCTGGCGTTTTCAGATATCTCACCTGTTCGCCAAAAATGACTAATTATATCCCTGGAAATGTCTGACACCAGCGCATACACATTGTAAAAGCTGTGCCAGGCACGAAAGCTTGACAGGCGTAGCAACAGTAACTAAGGAGGGCGGGGCTTAGCGAAGGGTCAATTAAACACACCGGATCAAACTAATTGAGTGCTTTAGTCTTGTTTGAAACCTACAGGTAAGTGTCTTGAAGCAGGGTTGGAACTAAACTGTGCAGGGCTGCGGCCCTCCTTGGATTCGATCCAAGACCAACGACGAGATGATCCCAAGGTTTCCATATCCTGGACCAGGCCGTATCCTGAGCAGCTACTGTGGTGGTCATGGAGGAGTGGAGAACATGAGACTGATTCCCGTGACGCTCCAGAGACAGACGAGTCTTCGCTGAGGCCAGCTTCCAGCCTCCACCACTGAGACTGCAGCTCTGCACAAGACGTTTGGCCAGCGGAGAAATTAAAATGGTCGTGCCCAACTGAGCCTGGTTTCTCTCAAGGTTTTTTTTCTTCACTTTCGCCATTTAGTGAAGTTTTTTTTCCCTCTCCGCTGTCGCCACTGGCTTGCATGGTTCGGGATCTGTAGAGCTGTGCATCGTTGGATTTGCTCTTCAGTATTTGGACTCTCACTAGTGATTATCAAACCACACTGAACTGAGCTAAACTGAACTGAACTTAAACACTACAAACTGAACTACACTGTTCCTATTTACTGTGACCTTTTATGTGAAGCTGCTTTGACACAATCTACATTGTATAAGCGCTATACAAATAAAGGTGAATTTAATTGAATTGAGTTGGACATCCCTGGTCTAGATAACTTAGGCTGTTGATGTTGCCGTCCACTCTGCAGATCTCTCAGACACCCCCTACTGAATGTAACCCCAAACCATGACATTTCCTTCACCAAACTTGACTGAAATATGTAAGAATCTTGGGTCCATGCGGGCTCCAATAGGTCTTCTGCAGTATTTGTGATGATTGGGATGCAGTTCAACATGATTCATCGTAAAAATCTACCTTCTGTCACTTTTCCAAATGATCAACTAGAAGTCAAGTTATTATTTGTTGCTCGTACAACTGGGATCGGCGACAAGACTTTTGTCAGGTAGTCTATTGTGTATCACTACCTGATTCGTCAAGACCTTTCATATGACCATTATACGACCAGTAGACTGAAATATGCTCTATATTATACATTTGTCACAGAGTTTGCGAAATTCTGTCGTACAGCGCTGTGAAAAGGTGAATAAAACAAGACGATTAGATGTTGATAAAGATATTTCACATTTCTGTACAGGGAGGTCACAGTTTGATCTTCTATTGGTCTCACACAATAATGTGATGTGTTTTCTAGGGGTGTCAGAATTCATTGTTTCTTCGATGTACAGCGATGCAGATGGGGACAATTCGGTGTCGGTTTAGTAATAGGTCATAACTATGTTATTACGTACTGACGTCATTCAATTACTATTGTGAAGGAGGCGAGGGCGATTAATTAAATTGCTCCAACTACTTAAAAACAGACAGGTGTGCACAATTCACTGCGCGTGAGTTTGCTGGACAGTCTTTCATGGACACTGAAGGTACAGCAGAACCCTGAACCCCGATTTCACTGCTAGGGAGAAAATGAAAGCTGTAAAACTCCATCTCTCTCTCTCTCTTTGTCTCACTTTGGACCTTTTAACTGCTGACATGTTTGTAATGTAACCTCTCCTCTTGGCTCTTACAGTGATAATTGTGGATCGAGACACAAGTGTGTTTGTAGAGCGGGTTTTCTCCACTGCATCTATCACAGATCAGCTGTGATAACCGTGCATTATGCTCATAGGCTGTAACCGCGGCTATTCTTCAGTGTCATCGGTGAACATCGCTGACAGTTTTAGAGATAATCGCAGGCTTTTCTATTGAGCGCGTGAACACAATGACCAATCATAGGTGTTTAAGAACTCGCTCGACAACGCTCCGAAAGCAAGCGGGTAATATTTACATTAGTTTATTTGCTATAAATGCTCAAGTTTTCTTCTGTGCATGTATTTGCATTTTGTTTAAAACATTCAAAAAGAGTGTTGTCTTTGAGCAGGTAAAATTAAAGGTACAGTTCATAAATCTGACTGCTTGTATTAAAGGACATAATTGTATTATAAGTAATATATAAATATATTTACATTTTAATACATTGTTTTCTTGTGTTGACAAGTAAAAAATATAATTGTGGATGGAAAGCATCATCAATGCACTGTGATGCACAGAGATATTGAATTGAACAGAATCGATGGCATGATAACCGTAACCAAAGCCACAGCCATATCACCCTGCAGCCCAAGACCGGTTACTAACTGAAGCTAAGCAGGCCTGAGCCTGGGAGACCACATGGGAAAACTAGGTTGTTGTTGGACATTGTGTTATTGAGGCCAGCAGGGGGCGCTCAACCTGTGGTTTGTGTGAGTCTCAATGCCGCAGTATAGTGAAGAGGGTGCTATACTGTCAGTGAGTGCCAACTTCGGGATGAGACATTAAACTGAGGTCCTGACTCTCTGTGGTCATTAAAAATCTCGTAAAGAGTAGAGCTGTAAGCATGGTGTCCTGGCCAAATTTCCTTCATCAGCCCTTACCGATCACGGCCTCACAATCATCCCCATCCACTGAATTGGCTCTATCACCGTCTCTCCACGCCACCAATAGCTGGTCGCATCATCCAAGTGGATGCTGCACACTGGTGATAGTATGGAGAGACCCCACTCAGGATTGTGAAGCACTTTGTGTGTATGGCCATACAGGACAAATGCACTATATAAATACACATTACAAACTGAACCATGAGAACAGTGTAGGTTCACTACACTGTTCACTACACTACACAGATTCACTAGCGATTTAGGTTAGGTTAGGTTACTTTATTTATACCCGAAGGTAGATTTTGGTTTGCAGTTAAGAGTCCTCATCGCACAACAGTGCCACACAAAGGAACTCACACAGTAACAACAACAAATGAACATTAAGACATAAAACATAATCATAAAAACACTTATGAAGTATAAATGAATAATCACTTCAAGTGTCCCCCCCCCCCCCCCAATAAATGTTTAAAACGATCTAAAATATACAGGTCACCGAAATACCTTTGCTTTAGTCTATGCCTTATTTAAATATCTAATGGCTGCTGGTATGAAACTATTTTTGTATCGTTTTGTTCTACAGCTTAATACTAAAAACCTGCGACCAGAAAGAAGGAGCTGAAACTCTGAGTGTAGGGGATGAGCAGTGTCACTTAAAATTGAATTTGTGATTCTCTTTAGCTGCCTGGTGTACACAGCCTCTAGATTAGCTAGTGACAGCCCAGTCAGCTTACTGGACCACTTAACTATCTGATTTAGTGAGTTTTTATTCTTGACAGAGAGACTCCCAAACCATGACACCAAAGCAAAGGATAGAATGGATTCAAGAAAAGCATGATAAAATAAAATCATCATGTGTTTGTCAATATGGAAATGATTTAGCTTTCTCAAACAAAATAATCGCTGGTGCCCCTTTTTACACACTGCTGCACAATTCTCATCAAAGGAAAGTTTAGAGTCAATAATGTTAGTGTAAATGATGTATAACAGAGGTGAAAGAACACATCCTTGTGGGGACCCAGTTGAGGAGAAAACTTTATCAGATAAGCATCCATTCACTCTAACACTTTGTGTTCGATTAGTTAGAAAGTTAAGCAGGTCAGAGTTCACCAAGCTTGAACCTTCAACGCAGCAACATGCGAAACTTGTCACCATATTTGTATGCATATGAATAGAAGTCTTAAGTATAAGAATAAAGTGACTTAAGTATGGATGGTGGCAAAATTTGTGCATAACCAGTGAGAATGTATGGCACATATCATGCATTTTAAAAGTGTAAAGTGTGGACGAATACAATTGTTCTGAAAAGCAATAAAAATAAGAGTCTGAACGAGGAGCATTTTCATTCTAAAATACTGTTTTAAAACTAAAGCGCACTACTTCACTCTTATTCTCAAATGTGCAATAGCTTCACACCTAGAAAATTGAAATAATCTGACATCTTGTGTGTTTGGTATATCCACTTGATTCAGCTTCTTTAACTAAACCAACTATTCACACAGACATCACGTGTCAAGTTTGTCAGGGTGCTTTAAGAGCACATACTTGAAGTGTTGCCATGTCCATGAGCGATACTTATTTAGCAAATTTAGGCTTGTTGTTTGGGCTTGGCTTCATTAAGCGATCTAGTTTATGAAGTTAATAAAGCTGGCAAGTGCAGGTTGTGAAAATAAAGTATTTCCAAGACAAACCATTTGCATTTACATGCATTATGGGTTTGTTCTTATTTGCCTTTTTTAAATATCTGGCAACACAAAAGTGTCAAGATGTACTTAAGACAAACGTCTGACAAGTTTAAATATATAATTAAAGTTGTTCGCACACCGCACAGTTTTAATAAATGTTAATGTCATTATTGTGTTGCTGTCACAACTATAAATCACTGAAATCAGTCTTTACAGAACAGAGTTTGACACTAAAAGGTGAACTGACAACCTAATTTAACTGCAGTGTGTATGCGCGTGGTTTCTTAAAGTATAGTTCACCCAAAACTAAAGATTCTGTCATCATTTACTCAAAGCTTTATACATTTCTTTCTTCTGTTGAACACTAAAGAAGTTATTTTGAAAAATGTTAGAAACCCGCAACCATTGATTTCTATTGTATTTGTTTGTTCCTACAGAAGAAAGTCAAGGGTTTCCAATTTCGATTCCCAAACATTCTTCAAATCATCATCTTTTATGAGCAACAGAAAAAAAATATATAAAAATAAAATGTGGGTGGTTTCTTAAAGGGATAGTTCACCTAAAAACTAAAAATTATGTCATCATTTACGCACCCTTTCAAAGCTTTATACATTTCTTTCTTCTGTAGAACACTAAATAAGTTATTTAGAAAAATGTTGGAAACCTGTAACCATTGATTTCCATAGTATTAGTTTTTTCCTACAATGGAAGTCAATGGTTACCGATTTCGATTCCCGAACATTCTTCAAATTATCTTCTTTTGTGATCAACAGAATTTTTTTTTTTTTAAATGCGGATGGTTTCTTAAAGGGATAGTTCACTTAAAACTAAAAATTCTGTCATCATTTACTCCCCTTTCAAAGCTGTAAACATTTCTCATTTCTTTCTTCTGATGAACACTAATGAAGTTAATATATAATATAGCTTTAGTTATATATACATATATATGTTCATAAATAAAGGTTTAAATGAGCATTTCATACAAAAATTTTAGAGAAAATGTCAGACTGGTGGGCCTTTAAAAATTGATCAGAGAAAGAAGTGGGCCCCGAAGTAAAAAAAGTACTCCTCCTCCTCACATTTCTGTTTGTTGTCAAAACTGACAGTTGGAGGGGCGTGGTTAAGTATGTTAGCCACGCCCAATCCAATACCTCAGACAGAGAATTTAACTGAAAACTTAAGATCACAAGGACAAATAATTTTTCTTTTCTTAATGACATGCACAGATGAATTGTTCACACCAAAACTAGCAATGCGAGCTAACAAAATCAGCTTTATTTTCATGTGTACTTTAATAAAAGTGTCTTGGAGAACACAGACTCCATTCAGACACTAATATCCATCTCAGCCGAGCTTGAGTCTCAGGTTAACAAGCTCAGACTAACTGCTGTGCATTAGAGACTGAACTGCAGGAGTTATACTGCAAGTCCTTACATAACAGATTCTTCCCTCCAGCCCTGAACACTGTCAGATCCCGTCAGGACGTTTCCCGTCAGCGGTGACCCAGCATCAGTCTGTCTGCAGTTTTACCGTTCCTGCTGAAGATCAAGTGTTTCTGGCGGCAAATCAAAATCTCAGGGCTTAAAAGAGCAGTTGGAGATGTCACACACAAGTTAAGCAGAATTAATCAAAAAGGAGCTTCTGTATGCGAGCGATACTGCACACCATAATTACTGTCAGCTAGTGAAAATTCAGTTTATTTATAATGGAAAAAATGGGCAAAAATAATACCACACGTCTAAACTGAAGCCATATAGAGAGGCTATTATTTATAAATGCTTTAAAGTTTCACCAATTCGGGTGAATAGACTTCTTTGGCAGGAGAGAAAAATTAGATGCTTTTAAAACTCTGAACAAGATGAAAATGATGTGGTGCAGGGCTGCACAATTTATAGTTTCGGCATCGATATCGCAACGTGCACATCTGCAATAATCACATAGCAGGAGTTAAAATGTTGAGTCTGGATCATAGTTGACCAGGAGCCATGAAACAGGAGTTTTAGAATCACTGCTAAGATTAATTATGATAAAGTGAAGGTTTAGGAATTGCATGTGTTTTTAAGGCCTGTGAAAGAGCATTTCAAGAGAGTTTAAAGCATTTGGGCACAAGAAATTATAACTTTTGGAGGCGTAACGAAGATTAATAGCATTTCATTATTTATACAATAAAGCTGTAGTGTTAATTTACATTTATAAAAATTGTGTTTCTTAAATTTTTTTTGTATTGTTTCATGTCCAAATATTCGCATTTCAAACCTAAAACAAGATTATTTTGCTTACCCCACTGGCAGATCATTTAGCTTGTTTTAAGGAAAATCTCACTTAATTTTGATTTATTATTTCTGAAAGTGAAAAAAAAAATCTATATATTTTTTGATATTTGTATTAGAAATAAGGTGACCCTAAGCAATTTGCATTGTGATTACTCAATTTCTGTACTTAAATACTTGTTAGACTCCTTAAAAAAGTCAATTCAAACCATCTGATGAAACTGTATTCAAATCTCAATATTCAAAATAATAATAAGAATTAAATATCGCAATATTAGATATTTCCAATATCGTGAAGCCCTAATGTGGTGAACATTTTTACATTTACTTTTAAAAATTATATTTTTAATTACTGTCCCACACATTTTGAGAACTGTCAAGAGAACCTGTCAAATGTCAATTTACTAAAAAAGATAACATAATAATAATAATAATAATAATAATAATAATAATAACAACAACAACAACAACAACAACAACAACAACAACAACAACAACTGTATTAGCTTAGTTTAATTTTTTTATTTTTGAATTAATAATAATATTAAATTAAAATTAAGTAGAAGTATTAAGTATATTAAACTAAAAATGAAAGCTGCAAAACTTATACAAATAATAAATCTTAGAAATATAAATATCAACCACTTACAATTCTCTTTTTATTGGGAAATATATTTTCTTCAACCTAAATTACTGAATAAATGTATTGCTTTAAAAAATATATATTTAAATACTTGTACCAACCTTACTGACAGATTTATTATATTTGTATAACAAACATTACACTAGAACAATTCACTTATTACTTAAGAAATAAGAGCGATGCCTTTAGGAGAATATGGATGTCTCTCACAGACCTCTGAGATTTTGGCCAGAACTACAGCAATAATATAAAATTAATATTATTTATTAACCTTTTCCTCTTTATTTTGTTTATGTTTTGTTTAGTTTTTCTATACTCAGTGCTCTTGGACGGTTTATTATATTTAAACATTGACAATATTTCTTTCTGTATTTGACCTTTGTTACAGAGTTGTAGAGTCTCAATTGTTTACTTTTTACAATTTTATGTTGCATATTAAATCCAATAAACAAAGAATTAAAAAAACTAAACAAGAATTTTTAGAAAAAAGCTGTTTTTAAAACATTTTTACTTCAACCTAAATTACTTAAAATAAAATTATTTTTGAAAATATATATGATAAAATATTTGTACCAACCTTAGTGACAGATTTATTATATGTGTATTATAATTTGCAAGAATTCACAACACTAATGCATTCAAAATACTGTGTAACATTCCAGCAACCTGATTTTGTTCTGGCGGATATAAAGAGACATTGATTGAGTGCTTATAAATGAGGACACAAAACACGAAGTGAATCGTCCATGTGAGTGACACGGCAACACGCTGGCCGCTCTGAACAGCTGAATAAATTGTGGCGTGCGGGGGCACAGGGAGAAGAAAACACACCCCGTCTCTCCTAGAACAACAACAAAGATAAACTCCTTCTGCAGTCACCAATTGGCTCTGGACGGCCCTTCACTTTCACACAGGCGTGAAAGACTCGAGGACCTTGAATAGGAAAATTGGCCAAATGAGGAGTTATTTCCTTCATCTGGGATGTGGAAGAAAAACAGAAGACAGAAAGGACAGCTCGCTCCCACACTCCTTCATTCATCCAGCCCTGAATCGAGATCACTTCTCCTCCTGAACGCGTCTTTTATGCGTTTCACCCGGCATAGCATTTTTAACAAACGTACCATGGTTACCCTGATGCAGGATCAGACCCTATATAAAGCTGAGGGCTTTTGACAACTCTTCATCCTCAGGGGTCAAAGGTCAGAGCAAGTGCCTGCCTTCTGGGAACACTAAAAGTTGTCCTATTGTGAACGTACAATTATGCTTTGTTATCACAATTTCGTGTTAACCCAGTTAAGGAAGATGGAGAAATCTGCAGAAGATGATTTACAACTATTTCAATCTGAATGCACATTAACATGTATACAAAATTAGGGGGCTTTCACAAAGGAAGTACTCTTGTGTTGAAAAGCAGCAAGACTGGGGCAGAAGACATGCTGCTTTTCCAAGCTGAACTATATTTGATTGAATATTCTCACATGAAAACATTATGCTAGTGGTGTGAGGTGCTGAAAACACACCTGCCACATAAAAAACAACCACTGCACTTATTTAAATGGACATTTTTTGTAATCCACAGAATTATAGGTCTTTGACACAAAAAGAATAGCAAGGAAATGGAGTTCCTTAATGATTAAACATTATTGACTGGATCCAATATAAAATGTTGTGTTTGTGCGTTTAAAAAATAAAAATATATATATATATATTAATAAAATAATAATAAATAAAATAATAATAATAACAATTATAATAATCACTCAAGAAATCAATACTAAGAGTTTTAAAATGAATCGCTATTCCCACCAGCACATAAAAAAAAAACTAGCCTAGAATCGTCTGCTGTTAAAAACTAGCCTAGAGCGCTGTCGACTGTTAAAAACTAGCCTAGAACGCTGTCTGCTGTTAAAAAACTAGCCTAGAGAATCACCCAGTTACAGCGCCGCTTGCTGCAATGACTGCCGTTAAACACTTGCCTAGTCTACTGTTAAAAAAAAAACAAACTAGAGTGCAACCTGCTGTTAAAAACTAGCTTCGAGGATTGTCCGTTGTTAAAAACTAGCTTAGAGCGGCTGCGGTAAAAAAAAAATAGCCTAGATTGTTGACTGCTCTTAAAAACTAGCTTAGAGGATTGTCCGTTGTTAAAAACTAGCTTAGACCGACCGCGGTATAAAAAAAATTAGCCTAGATTGTTGACTGCTGTTAAAAACTAGCCTAGAGCATCATCCGTTGTTAAAAACTAGAGCATCATTTGCTCCTAAAATCTAGCCTAGAGCACAGACCGCAGTTACAACTAGCCTAGAGCCCCGACCGCTGTTAAAAAAAATTTGCCTAGAGCGTCATCTGCCTTGCCTTGAACAAAGTCTGCTGTTAAAAACTACCCTAGAGCGCCAACCACGGTTATAGAAAAGTAACCTAGAGCGCCATCTACTGTTAAAAATCTAACCTAGAGTGCCATCTACTATTAAAAAAACTAACCTAATGCCGCCTGCTGTTAAAAAACTAGTCTAGAGCGCCGTCTGCTGTTATAAACTAGCCTCGAGCCCCAACCGCTGTTAAAAACTAGCCTAGAGCACCGACCGCGGTAAAAAAAAAAATAGCCTAGATTGTCGACTGCTGTTAAAAACTAGCCAAGAGCAACATCCGTTGTTAAAAACTAGAGCATCATTTGCTGTTAATAATTATCCTAGAGCACCAACCACTGTTAAAAAACTAACCTTGAGCTTTGCTGTAAAAAAATATATATATACCCTTCATCTGCTGCTAAAGAATTATTATAAAATATTTGCATCGGATATTTTTATGCAGTACAAATTAAATCTAAGTATACTGTTCTGTATATTTGTACTGTATATTTTTGTTGGTGTGTGTGTGTGTGTTTATATATGCACAATAAATATACACAGCACACACATATTATGTAAATACAAACTTTGTTTTTAGATGCAATTAGTTATGATTAATTGTTTAAAAGTATTACAGGAAGGAAAGAGGCTTGCTATATTCCACTTGCTATTTATAACTAAAAACAAAAATCTTAATGATGCTAAAACAACAGTGAATGGAGCTGCATACAGGGGACTTCAGATGTGTTTTAATTTGACATTCCCTCTCAAATAAACACTGGCAGCTTGAGGTGCTGAAAACAAACCTGTCAGCGAGTTCTTTGTATTTTCTTTGCATTATCTTTCACAACATACAGTACATGCCAGCAACGGGAAACACAAAACTTAAAAATAGCATCTCGTTTTCCATCACACATTTCAGTCTTGCTGGGGAAAATGTTCCTGGAGGTCTGCAGAAGAGCACATTAACATAATACTTGTACTTTTGCCGCAGTATGTGACACAGTATGCTAATTTTCTGCATGCCTGGATTACATAGATGACCTTTTACAATTGACCAAATGTGCAATATTAATCAGAATGTGTGAAATAGTTACACTATCTGCCCTAATGCACTACACTCAAGACTTATCTTTCCCCCACAGCAAATGAAAAGTAATAAAAGTGTCTATTTATTAGATTTATTTTTATATTGTTTGTCCAAAAAGTGTCAAGTAAGGCCACATAAATAATATACAGCAAGTTAAAATATCCGATCAATATCTGATGTTTCTGGGTGAATCATTTTCTATCATATTTCTATTAGAGCTGCATGAGTTTGGCTTGAAAATATAATTGGCTGAATTGTAGAAAAAGCTGAATTAAGATCGTGTGTAGGGTCGAATCGAGATTGCGATCTTTTTTCGATTGATCATGCAGCCCTATATTGAACACAATACAATTTTTTTTATCCACATGACTTCATAATGTATAACATTTTATATATTTTAAAATGTAACTTTCCCTTTTACCACAGTAAAGCTCAAAGTGTCTTCTTTCCAATGATACCCAGTTTGTGCTTGTAGCTTACTGGAGTCAGGAACTGTTACTATTTAAAGTAAGGCAGGTGTAAATCCCCAAAATGGAGCGCTGGCTAACAGTTAAGTCCTGATCACACGATTCATCGCTGTTTGATTATTTTAGGCATTAATAATATGGAAATTCGTACAATTAACTTTAAACGAAATGTCATTGTTTGCCCTATACTGTTGTATTCCTATTGTGGGTTCAATAACGACTTGGTATTTATTTTCAAACTTTTGTTTCATTTTAATCTATACTAAACATGAGAGAAAGAAAACAGTGTGCTCTGATTTCTTATTCTATACTTGTACTTGATACATCAGACTTTTAATTTTCCATCTGATTTATAGTGAGAATACAGAGCAAAAAGCAGCTTAGTTTTACTTACATAAAATGCATAGGATGCAAATGCTTCATTATTCAATTCAATTCAATTCACCTTTATTTGTATAGCGCTTTTACAATGTAGATTGTGTCAAAGCAGCTTCACTTAAAAAGTCATAGTAAATTGGAACAGTGTAGTTCAGTTTTTAGTGTTTAAGTTCAGTTTAGCTCAGTTCAGTGTGGTTTAATAATCACTACTGAGAGTCCAAACACTGAAGAGCAAATCCAACAATGCGCAGCTCTATAGATCTCAAACCATGCAAGCCAGTGGCGACAGCGGAGAGTGAAAAAAAAACTTCACTAATTGGCGAAAGTGAAGAAAAAAAAACCTTGAGAGAAACCAGACTCAGTTGGGCACGATCATTTTAATTTCTCCGCTGGCCAAAGGTCTCCTATATCCTCCTATAATAGTATATAACACTGGATCAGATTAGAGTACATATTAATATACTTAACATAATTTTTTTTTTGTGGGGCTGATTTGGGTTGAGATAAGGTTAATATTTTGGTTGTTTACATAATTGTATTTTATTATTACTCTGAATGTTCAAAACTAGCAGATAATACTATGCAGTTTGCATGTCGTGTACTTACTGTGATTCAAGTTTCTGCTTAATAAAAATATTATAAATACAATTTATTGCTCTAAATCTTCCAATAATCTGTCTAATATGTTGCAAATATTGCTGCAAATTTTGAGAAAAGAGGTAATTTTAGGTAGCAAGAAGTGGTTGAGCTCTCTCAGCCACTGTATTTTTGACCCAAAGATTGGGTAAACATCAATATCAACATCAAGTATCCTTTTTGTGACACTGTACAACAAAAATTAATGTTTTTACATTATTGTGAGGGGTAGGTTTAGGGTTGGGCTAGAGGTAGACGTTAATAAAATACAAATAATTGGTAATTTAATACATAATATGAATAATACTCTGTATAATTACTGTATTTACATTACTGTGAGGGCTGGGTTTTGATTTGGGATGGGGTAGATGTTAATAAAATACATGTAATGGTTAATTTAATAAACAAGCTAAATAATTCTTGTTAAAGAGTTCATTTATAACCATGCAGCTCACAACAGGTCTGCATGCAACGACTTTGTCAGTTATTGTGAAAAATCTATTCGCCAACAGAGGAAATACATATCCATATCCATATTTTTTTTACGCATGACTTTTGCACTTTATTCATGTTCAGAAGATGTCTCTTATTTTAGCCAGTAACTGATGAGCTCATACACACACACGCACACACACACACAGGGGTGTCATTATCGCTCCTTCACCCACTGCCTGCTTCACAACGAGGCCGTCTAGACCCTAAACCTAAGCAGACAGTAAATTCCCCTGGAGATCTTTAATCAGCACAGGGCGGGAAGGGTGAGCAGCTCTAGAGAGACATCCAGCAAACCCACAGTGAGCATATTCTGCTGCTTTTATAATTACTCAATGGTTGGATCATTTGAAAGCATAAATGGCTGGACTAAAGGCCCCGGTATACTTCAAATGAAATGAAATGACATCATTTGGAACAAAATTTGGCCAAAACAAAGTTATTTTCGAATTTATTTCGGCAGTTCGATACCGCTCAACAAAGCAAACTTTTGGGAGGGATAGCGTTTTGACCCAGGATGGGAAGTTTGGATCATTTTACTGACTCTGACCTCTGAGTCTCATTCATCAAGATGAACTAATATTTTTTGGAGTCATTTTGTCCATTTAGTCAAAATTTGCCCATTATTAAAATGCTCCAAGTTGCTTTCAAACACATCTATAACTAGCACAAACAATGATCACAACCCAAACAAGCCATAACTACAATGTCATAGAGAAAAAGAAAATAATCATTCATTGTTTACCTGTTTGTCTATGATTAGCTCAGCTCACCTCTTCAAATTTGAGTGGTTCGTTCACGTCACACACAGTCCCATATACACTACCTGACAAAAGTCTTGTCGCCTGTCCTAGTTTTAGTAAAAACAAATAACTTGACTTTTAGTTGATCATTTAGTTTCAGAAGTGGCTTATATGAAAGGCCAATGCCTCTAGATTATGCTTATTTTACCAAAATAAAATATGATCATGTCTTGATTTTTAATTATTTAATTAGGACAGTAAGGTCTGACTTTGCTTAGATAAAAGTCTTGTCACATAACAGAAATAATTTACAGTACAGAATATAAAGTCATGCTGCAGTGGAAAAAGAATGAATATTGTGTTTGACTCCCATGAGCTTGGAGAACTGCATCCATACATCTCTGCAATGACTCAAATCACTTTAATAATCATCTGGAATGGCAAAGAAAGCTTTCTTGCAGGACTCCCAGAGTTTATCAAGATTCTTTGGATTCATGTTCAATGCCTCCTCCATCTTACCCCAGACATGATCAATAATGTTCATCTCTGGTGACTGTGCTGGCCAATACTGGAGCACCTTGACCTTCTTTGTTTTCAGGAACTTTGATGTGGATGCTGAAGTATGAGAAGGAGCAGCTATACATCAATTACCAACCTACGTCACACAGGTCCCCGGTTGGAAAAAAAACACAAGCTGCAATAGTAAACATGTCGTGTTCTGCGGTAGGATGTCAAATTCGACAGTCCAAAAATAGAAAACTTAACTTTTACCATACAGCACACTGCTTAAATGCCAACTGTAGATGTCTTTGGCTAAAAGGGAGCTGAATGAAGTGACGACCTAATTAGAAATGCTGGACTCGCTATGCTGTTCACGCTATGCTGAATCATACACATTACTCGTTTTTGATTGCAGCAATGATTTCAGCAAAAACAGTTACATGTGGTTAATTAAACTGCGGACACTGAATGGTAAGAATAAAACGTGAAAGTGTTAAGTTATTTATTCATTTTTCTTATTATTTTTTCGGGGTTTTCATCTTTATTAGACAGGACAGTAGAGAGTATTGACAGGAAAGCATGGGGAGTAGAGAGAGGGGAAGGATTGGCATAGGACCGCGAGGCGGAATTGAACTCGGGTCGCCATGAGCACCGGAGTGCATGTGTTGACGCACTGACCACTACACCACTGGCGCCGATGAAAGTGCAAGTTATTAAGGTAAACTTGGTTTTATATTCACACATTCATTCATTGACAGCTCATGACACACTCCCTATATTGTTTACCTCTGCACTTTGAATATTCGGTCTTAAATAACCTGCAAGTGTGACTTGAAAACAACATTAACACTGTTTAATTGACTGTAAACAATGTTGTTTTGTGATAGTCATTGGCTGCTAATATGATTTCGCTATTTAGGGTTTGTAAATAATACTTTTATGAAATTATATTATTAAAGGAGAAAGTCTGAATGTGCGAATATAAAACCAACTTTACCTCTATGTGTAAGTTCACATACACTGCCGTACAGGTTCAGTTCTCTGTCAGAATGCAGTCGTTTTGCTTGTTTGATTGATTACACAGGCCATGTATAGCTCCGTCTTCTTTCCTTGTCTTTGGCTAGGCAAAACCTTGGTTTTTAGCACTACATACAGTAGTGTTGAATCTGGTAATCATGGAACATTATTTCTTGCACATGACCACACAGAACAACATTGTTGGCATCCAAAGACTTGTAGGCCTTTAACTTCTCTCTTGTAAAATCACTTGAAGCTTTAATGAGATTGTATATTTCGGGCTGGATGCTTGGTCATTTCTTCTTATCTAATATCCATTGGGAGGGTGCTATCGCAATTGGACCTGTCAGATGAACACCGATCACTTTAACGTTAATTTTGCCGAATCACTGTGCTTATCACTGGGTGACAAGCTGTTATAATACACTAGAAACATTATGTAAATATAATATATAATATGTAATCAATATATCTTGTTTCTAAGACAACAACATACTCTGTACCACATCGGATGTCATTCCCTCACTGTAAATGCTAGTGCTCCCGGTTTTTTTCTGCCACCTCCCTGTGTGCGCATCCTAAATGTTTACAAACATGGTAATTGGTCTATCCTGCTGAAGAATTTGCCCTCTCCTGTGGTTTGTAATGTAATGGGTAGCACAAATGTCTTGACACCTCAGGCTGTTGATGTTGCCATCCACTCTGCAGATCTCTCACACACTCCCATACTGAATGTAACCCCAAACCATGATTTTTCCTTCACCAAACTTGACTGATTTCTGTGAGGATTTTGGGTCCATGCAGGTTCCAATGCAGGTCCTGCAGTATTTGTGATGATTGGGATGCAGTTCAACATGATTCATCAGAAAAATCTACCTTCAGACACTTTTCCAAATGATCAACTAGAAGTCAAATTATTATTTGTTGCTCGTACAACTGGGATCGACGACAAGACTTTTGTCAGGTAGTGTAAGACTAACCAATCCACACAGTCTGAGCCGAAAACACCCATGATTGGTCCACGTTTTGAGTCTTTGGGTTTTTGAGTCGTTCGTTCATCACATGACAGCATGTAAAACGATGACAAAACCGAGGAATCGAGATTAACGGATCAAATCTGTGTCCGGCTCTGACTGCATATGATTGGATTCTGTCTTTCACATGATGGCTGAACGAACAACAAAAACACGAGAGGAGTCAAAAAAGGAACTAATTTTCTCCTCCATCTGCACAAATATGTCGCTTCCTGAGAGGACTCATCTTTCTTGAGTCACACAAAAGATTCATTTAAATGAATGAATCGTTCAAGAACCACCCATCGCTAGTTTTGACTCCAAAACACCTTTAAGCTGCCAGTGGTCTGTTGCGTTTAAGCAATCAGTGGGTGTGTTCTGGAACTCCGCCTTCTTTGACATGTGATTACTTCTGCCCCGATTAGTTTCTCATTCGTTTTTTAATCGTTTTATTCCCTTTATTCATTAGTGGTTGCCAAAGCGGAATGCATTTTTGAATTTTGTATTTACAATACAGCCAATTTAGTTTATTCATTTCCCCTATAGCGCATGTGTTTGGACTGTGAAGGAAACCGGAGCACCCGGAGGAAACGCCACACAAAACACAGGGAGAACATGCTAACTCCACACAGAAATGCCAACTGGCCCTGGCGGGACTCGAACCAGCGACCTTCTTGCTGTGAGGCGAGTGATAACCACTGAGCCACCGTGTCACCCTTGATTCGTTTCTCATTCCACTGAATTATTTTTACAATAAGAAAAATTCAGGAGAAAAAAAAAATCTTAATACTGTAAGGAAAAGCATTGAAATATAGGGCTGTGCCCGTGCCCGTGCTATTAATCGAATCGCAATTTGAAACGTTGCGATTAGTTGATTGATATAAAATGTATATGTACTATTTAATTTCCCCTGACTAGAGCAAATGTGTGACTGGCTAGTAAGACTGTCACACACAGACGGCAATTGAGTAAGCACACTTTCGTTCTGGCCAATCAGAATTGTGCAACCAAACTATGCGGCATGCCCACAATAAACCAAACAAACAGGAAAGTGCAGAAAAGTGGGATGATGGCGTCTGCTGCTTCAGAAGCATTAATAGACACATTAATATCAAAGAAATACAGGACATCTGTAATATGGGGATATTTTGGTTTCAAAGTCACAGACACAAAACAAAAACAGGTAATTTTTTTTAGAGCTGTCACAGAATTGTTGCCACGGCTTACAGATTATTGAGCTGAAGCTTGACTACAAAATTAAAAATCGCAAGATCTGTCAAAAAAAAATATTTAAAACTCCCAATTAGGTATTTTCCCCAAATAGCACAACCCTAGTGTAAAATATGACATAAAATGTTACTGAGGTATCATCAACCCTCTGTGTGTTAGTCAGTTTAATGCAGCATCGTTTTGCTTGTATTTGATTGTGAATCCAGCTCAACATAAGCACATAATACACAGATAACCTATATTTATGGACTTTATCAGGGTCAGGACTAATCGCTGGCCTCATTCACAACAGAGGAAACTTCAGTCAACACACAGACACACACACACACACACACACACACACGAGATTCCCCATATAATCCTATCTGATCTCTAACGGAGCTTATAAAGAGCCAAAGAAACACAAAGCTCTCGAGCAACAATCACACACTAGCTACGTCTGATATGTATGAAAAAATATAGTCATGCAACAGGGTTTATTTATAATTATTTTTAAAAATATTTAGACTTAAAAACAAATTGTTAAATATTATAATGTTGCTTTATATTTGCTATATATAATGACATTTTCTGTCTGAATGTTTGATATGTTTAAATTATAATCTGACTATTTTTTCATTCATTCATTCATTGTACTTCGGCTTAGTTGCCACAGCGGAATGAACCAACAACTTATCCAGAATATGTTTTACACAGCGGATGCCCTTCCAGCTGCAATCCAGTACTGAGAAACATCCATCCACACTCATTCACTCACACTGCGTCCAATTTAGCTTATTCAATTCACCTATAGCGCATGTGTGTGGACTATTTGGGAAACCAGAGCACCCAGAGGAAATCCACGCCAAGACAGGGAGAACATGCAAACTCCACACGAAAATTATTTCACATCTTCACAATACACAGTTATTATGAAACATTAATATTTACACATTTATAGTGATATAAAATCAGTGAAGTATTTCTAAGTGTTTTATTTGTATTTATTGAAATGTAATATTGTGATGCGACTAAAATGTTCAAAATACAAATTTTATAATGAAGTAGTACATTTTATATAAGAATATGTTTAAAATGAATATGAAATTTCTCATAATATCCACTTATCCATTGTTTTGTATGTCGTTTGATATATTTAGGGTAATATAATCATATAAAAATCAATGAATTATTTCTCAATATACATTTTATTTGTATGTATTAAAATGTAATAATCCGATGTTTATAAAATGTGTAAACACAACTTTAATATAGAAATTGTGTATTTTATATAACAATACACTTTAAAATAATAATTTCTTATAATATGCAATTCATAACTCTATTTTTAGCATATAGTTATATATAATTTTAGCACTATATTGATATAAAAATCACTATTACGCATTTAATCTACATTTTATTTGTTTTTATTAAAATGTAATGTGATGCTTCTAAAATGTTTAAAATACTCATTTTATAATGAAGTTGAATTTTATATTAGAATATATTCTACACACGAGTATATACATATATTAAAAAAATAATAATAATAATAATAATAAATATATATATATATATATATATATATATATATATATATATATATATATATATATATATATATATATATATATATATATATATATATTTACACACACACCCACACACCCACAACAGTTCTGCCTGGTTCTCGAATCTGAATAGCCGCATTTCCACTATCGGGCCAGTGCGAGCCAGGGCTTTAATCGGGCCAGGCCGGGCCAATAGCCCGGGAGGTTGAGAAATGAGGCTGAAATCATGTCGCGTTTCCACTGTCGGGCTAGTTGCTCGCAGCGCGTCACGCAAACACCACCCCAAGAACGTCCCCCGAATCAAACGGCACACAACCCGCCCATTTCAGCGGGTACAAAAAACTCAAATTATAACCACAAACACAACCTGGCATCACTACGAGAGCTGGAAGATGGAGAATACCGAAGCGATTGCTTTTTTACTGTTTGTGGTCTGTTGGTGTAAGGCTGACAGCGGTGTGATATTCCCCTAATAACAGCACTCGTTCAGCCTCTTCACCCTTGTGTATTACTCCGCCCACATAGAGTTACAAGCAGATCTAATCTAACTCACTACAGTTTGACAAATATTGCTGCTGTTGGACAACATAATGTACTTTTCAGGCTTTTCAGGCGAGGATGTACTTGTTTAGATTGCAACTATGCAGTTTATTTATAAGGACAGTGCTTGCCTTAAATATTTCTAATTTTGGAGAGTCACCGCATTTGCGGCCATCAGTCTGTCATACTGAGCAGAGCAAAGACGGTTGACGTTCTGCCACAAGATGGCGACAGAGACCACATGATAAGTCCTTAAGCTGAAAAACAGCTGATCAATTCATTATAGAACAGGTAAGTTACATTCTAAGTCAATCTCTCTCTTTTGAATTTTGTACTGCTGCATTTATACCATAGTAGTGTATAAACCATCTGGTAGTGTTTGCTTTGCTTAAGCTTTTTTCGGGGTTAATTATTGTGATCTCCCGACTGCAACAGAGAAATACTGGGAAATCTCTGTAGACTGATGGCATTTCATGTCGTTCAGCCTTATAATCTTAAAATGTGAGCAAAATCACCTGTTTTATCATCACTTGTGACATTATGCTAGAGAATCATTTAATAACTAGCTCTAAAGTCACGTTTGTGAGGTAGCAACAGTTTCTGCTGCTCTGACGTCATCTGCAGATGTAAATGAATGGCGGAGAAAAGTAGTTCCTCTAACAAAAGGGTTTTTGAGACTCCGTGTTTGATTTTCTTTTTTATACAAACGATTATGGCATCAAAATATTTTTATGAAGACATATCCAATATAATTTAATATTTTCCAACTTATAACACTATTGTTTAGTAAAGAGTTTATTTATATATTTATAGTAATAAAAAAAAAAACAATGAACTCTAAAGAATGAATCTTTATTCTGAAAAAATCCTTATGAAAAAAAATCTGGAACAATACTGCCCTGTTTGTTAGGTGTTGTTCCTAACACATTTAGCATTGTTGGATAAACTAATTTTAATGTGTAAATGAATGCAAGCCATTAAAACATTTCATTGTCTGAATGAAAGTCCTGCAACAGTATCAGAGAACTGCTTCATCAGGCAGACACGCCACATTATCATCACCATCGTCATCATCATCATCATCATCATCATCATCACAGAGCAGCACTGGGGCAGAAGCACAGAGATGGGGGGGGGTGTAAGGCTTGTTTTGACACTCTCTCAAGCTCTGGTTCACCAGCAGGGCATCTCCGGCTGATGTTAAACACATCCACAGGGGAAACTGTACACCCCTGACAGATGAACCACCTCCAACCCCGAGCCCTGCAGCGGCGGCTGAACTATACAGATGGACACTGATGCTCTTCATCATGTGTAATTGACTGAAACAATGGGAGAAACACAATCAATCCAGCCATTATAGACCTCAGCGGAGATTATAAAGCCGTTACAATGAAGAAAAACAAACACCATTAGTTGCTTCAACACATGGAATTAAAGCAGCATTCAACAAGCACTCAGAAATAGAGGTTTATGACCAGATTTACGAAGCTGCTTGAGATATTTCTGCAATAGATGAACTTTTGGGAGAAGAAAACAATTCAGATAGTGTATTATTTATAATTTTGGCATCTGTGTATTCAAGAATTTAGCAAGATGGAGCATTTGGTACCATCTTTATTTTTAGTTACATTATTTTACAGTTATACATAATTATCATAATTATTTTAGCCTTTTTATTAAAAGGAAGGAGATTATATCTACAATCCTCAGTGACAGACATAATAGCACCTGAGATTATTTTTATGATGAATAACAGATCCATTACCTGTTAAAAAAAACCTCTGGGCTAAAATGATCTCACCGCCTTTCATATGGATATGATTCATCAAAATGGCCGTGGCAGGCTTTAAAACTAGGGGAAAAACCTGAGCAAGCAGCATCTGCGTTACACAGACGGGGAAAATAAGAGAACATGAGAATGTTTTCGGTATTAGATTTCACTATAAGCAGCACTCTAGTTATTTTTCATTCACAAATCTGAAAGGTTAAAATGACACTTGTTTTCAATAAGATATTTTATATACAATAAAAATAAAACAATAACACTAATAATACAGAGTTCAAGTAAAAAACATTTACACATTTGTAATTTACATTTTTTAATTGATCAGAACAAATTTCAAGGTTTTTCTGCAGTTAAAACACAGTTTTATTGCATTGTTTTTAATGGGATATTTTATATATAAAATTTAATTTAATTAAAAATTAAATAAATTTACAAATCTCAAGTAAAAAAAACATTATTTTTGGTAAGAATATTATTGGTCAGAATAACAAATTTATTCATTTCAAGGTTATTCAGCAAATGTCAATTTCGTTAAAACACTGCCATTGTTTTAATAAGATACTTTATTTATTTATTTTTTTAAATAATTAAACTAATAATTACAAATATCAAGCAAAAAATACAGATTATTGTTATTTTTTTTATTGGTCAAAATAACATTTAGTTTTTCAGCAAATTTCTTAATTTTTCTCAGTTAAAACACTGCCATTGCTTTTAATAAAATATTTTATGTAAAAATAAAAAAATTATATAAATAATAATCATAATAATAATAGCAACAACAACAACAAAAATAATAATAAATACTACTACTACTACTACTACTACTAATACTACTATTAATAATAATAACAACAACAACAACAACAACAACAAATTTCAAGTAAAAACCTTAACAGATTTTTTATATTATTTTTTTATTGGTCAGAATAACTAATTTCTTTGTTTCAAGGTTATTTAGCAAATGCTGATGTCTTTATTCTTCTGCAGTTCAAACTTTGACTGTGTCGTCTAAACACAAATATAAACAGGTCTAAAAAAATTACACCATGTTTTGTTATTTTATGCAAAATTATATACAAGCTTGAGTAAAACGTCATTTGCGTTTTATTCAGCAAACTGATCCCAATGACATTTCTTCCTAATTACAAATGAAAATGTATTTTGAGATATTTTTTAAATAATGCAAATATACCAATTTACCAATTTTTCCAGATGTGCATATGATCAGTTGCTCATTTCATGTTCTTTTGATTAACACGTAAACTATGTAACACTTAATGACATTTTTGGTGTGCGTCTTCTCGCTTAAAAATCGATATTATGAAATATAGTATTTAAAATAGATATTTTTGTGATAAAATGATAAGTAGCCAATAAATAAGTATAATACTGGTGTATTTCAGATTATAAGATAATAAATTATACGGTTCTCATAATGACATTTTTAGTGTGTGTCTTCTTTCTTTTGTAAATCGCAGAGTCTTAAAAAAATTATATATAAATTTATCAATATCATTATTTAAAATGAATAATAATAAAATAAATAAATATAAAATATAATAAAAACAAATAAAATTAACAAAATAAAAAAATTAATTAATTAATTCAATAAATAGTATTAAAAGATATATAACTCATTTATGGACAAATATATTATACACAGAGTATTAAAAAATGTATTTATAAATATTATTATTTAAAATGAAAACTAATCAAATAAATAAATATAAAATATAATACAAATAAAATTAAAATATTTTTAAATTATTCATTCAATAAATAGTAATAAGATATATAACCCATTTATGAACAAATATATTATACTACTAGAGTATACAGAGTATTAAAAAAGTATATATACATTTATAAATATATATTTAATATAGAAATATATCATTTAAAAATATAAATAAAATAAATATAAAATAAAATATAATAAATAAAAATAAAACAAAATAAATAAATAGTATTAAAACAATTTGTAGCCCATTTATAAAGAAATATAATATGCTACTATCTGATATCATAAATAATTGCTTATTAATGGTGCAAAATCACCCTGTAAATACTGCAAAAAATGCTATAAAACTTTTCCAAAACCTGAATATATTTTCAAAATGAATGCAGATTACAGCCGACACACTCAAATCAAGGTGCAGTACAAGAACCATTCCTTCACAGCACGCTACGACCTTGAATATTAAAATAACACGAGCAAAACCATAAAAACAGCACATACACTTATTAAGTGCAAAACAATCGTCAAGAACCACTGGTGGTCTGAATTATTCAAGCTCATCAAAGCGCCAACAACGAACCACAAGCTCCATGGCAACCCGGTTTCCGTGACACCTTCTCTAAACCCCAACATTATAAGACAGAAGGCGGCATGTGCTGATGTTCAATAAATTCAACATATCGTGATCATGAACATGGACAAAACTGATATAGTGGACACTTCAAAATACAGTGAAGGATTATTTATTATTTAATCTCATGGAGAGTGATTAAGAATATTCACATTGTGTTTCCAGTGTTCATAACAGCAACAAATGCTTAAAGACTTTATTATGTAGCTTCACAGTTTAAACATTTTCATATATTAATCTGGCCTCCTACATGCTGAAATTCTGTGACTAATAAAAGCTTTCATCGTGAATTTAGTTAAATGAACTAATGCTAATTATAGTATATACTTAGTAATACTTGATACTAAGCTGACTTGTGGTGTTCCACAGGGATCGATTCTTGCACCCCAGCTATTCTCATTATATATGCTGCCCCTAATAAGAAATGATAGAATTATGTATCACTGCTATGCAGATGATACACAGCTTTATATACCTATCCAAAAATGATAGTTTAACCCTCAAGAGATTCTCAAACTCTGGCTCACTGATAACTTTATGTTTTTGAATGAAGATAAAACCCAAGTCGTTCTTTTTGGTCCTTCACAGCATTCTTGCAAACCACCTACCGATCTCGGTGTCGCCTACGCTGGTTTCATGGTTCGGTTCGGTTCTGATTATCATGCCATCGATTCGGTTCAATTCAATATCTTTCCATACAAAGTTTTATATTGTCTTCACAGCACAACAATTCTTGTATTCAAATGTATAAATATATGTATATACTGTTTGTAATACAATTTTGTCCTTTAATACAGTCAGATATATGTACTGAGCTTTTAATCAATATGACTATTTATAGCAAATAAACAAATATTAATATCCCGCTCGCAGTCCTGTCTAGCAAGTTCTTTCTTACACCCCTTTCATTGGTCATGCGCTCAACTGAAAGGGCTGCGATTGGCTCTACGCGTTTAAACATTGATAAACGGCAGTGGCGATCACAGCTGAGAAAACTCTGCAGACACAAGCTCGTGTCTGTATCCAGAAGTATCGCTGTAACAGCCAAGAGGAGAGGAAAAGTGACGCCAGCAGGTCAAATAGGCCACAATGAGAGAGTTAGAGAGAGAGAGAGAGAGAGAGAGAGAGAGAGAGAGAAATGGAGTTTACTTTCATTCTCTCAATCGCAGTGAAACAGGGGCTTCTGCTGTAAGAGTCAGTGAAAGACTGTCCAGCAAACACACACGCAGTGAAATTGTGCACAGTTACTGTGTTTTTATGTACTTGGAGCTTTGTAAATACTCGCACTCGCCTTGCCATAGTAAGCCACGGCGACATAGCGCATATGAGATAAATGACGTCAGTACATAATAACTGGTTATGATTATTACTGAACCGATACTGAATTGTCCGCGTCTGCATCGCGGTGCACCAAAAAAACAATTAATTTTGACACCTCTAGATCTCGGTGTATTAAACTGTTACCTCACCTCTAAAGTTCACCTCACCTTGGGTTTCTACTAGACAGTAGTCTAAAACTTGACAAAAAAATAAGTAAAATAGTACGTTTTTATCATCTACGACGACTAGCCAAAGTGAAACCCTTCCTATGCAGGAAGGGTTTTGAAATGGCTATTCATGCTTTTATGTCCACGAGATTAGATTACTGTAATTCTTTATATATTGGTCTACCTTCATCTTCAATTTCTAGACTTCAAATAGTCCAAAATGCGGCCGCCCCTTTGCTCAAGAGTAGCCACAAATATGACCATATCACACCAATATTGCGATCACTACATTGGTTGCCGGTTCATTTCCGAATACACTATAAAATTTTACTCTTCGTTTATAAAACTTTATATAACCTAGTACCACCATATCTTTCTGATCTGATCACTTCTAAGGCCCAAATCCGATCGCTTAGATCCAATTCTGACTGCAATCTATTGCAAACACCCCAATCTCGTCTCAAATGCAGGGGCGATAGAGCCTTTGTGGGTCTGAAACTATGGAACAAGTTACCATTAAAAATCAAAATAGCACCCACTCTATCTATTTTTAAATCGATGCTAGAGACTCATCTTTTTTCGAGTGCATTTAACATTCCCTAATGGCGGTTCCAGACTATACTAAATTGATTCTTTCTTGGAAACTTTTACTGTTGTTACTATTGTTTTGATTATAGTGTATTGCTGTTTTTTTTCTGCTACTGCTACTGTACAGCACTTTGGTCGACCAAAGGTTGTAATTAAGTGTGCTCTAGAAATAATAGACTTTGATTTGATTTGATAATTATTGGAGATTAAGAAATAATCTGAGGTAGGGCTGCACAATATATCGTTTGAGGATCGATATCGCAATGTGTGTGTCTGCAATAATCACATCGCACAATATGCAATGTTGAGTCTAAATTAGTTGACCAGAGACCACAGGTCAAAACACAGGAGATTTGTGGAGACACTGCAGAACTGAACCATAATAGAGTGAAAGTTAGTCATCTGCATGTGTTTTTAAGGCCTGTGACTGTGTGAGCATTTGAAGAGGGTATAAAGCCTTTTAGTAGAGCATAAAGAAGTTTAATAAAGATGAATATGATTGAATTATTTATATAGTGAAGACTATACAGTGCTATTTTACATTTGATTATTCAATCTCTGTACCTGAATACTGTTACTTTCTCCAGAAAACCATAAAGCACGGTTTATTTCACTTTAATATTTCCTCCATTGTGTTGATGACTGTAGGTTGTTTATTATATTTGTATAAATTACATAAAAATATATTTATATTTCACTCCCCTACAAAATCATCCTAAGTAATGACTTTGCAAATAGAGCTATTCAAGTAATCTGGTGAAACTATATCGCAATATATAATCGCAGAGAAAAAAAAACAATATTGCAATATACAATTTTTCCAATATCCTGCAGCCCTAACTAATTAAACTAATTATTTTAAGAGTTCACACTTAGAAATGCTTGACGCTAATAGGAGGTTTGGCATGCTGTCCCAGGAGAGAACCCTGAGCTCGGAGATAATTGAGCCCAGGGCTAGAGATCAGGTAGGCATCGAGAGCTCCCACTGGTAAAGGGAGGAAAAAGGAGGAGATGGGGTGGAAGGGGGGATTCTTCCAAAACAAAGATAAGACAATGGGGCGAATTCAGTCTATTTATTGTACACTTGAATCAGTCTGATACGGATTGCCAATTACGGATAAGAGGCCAGCTGCGATTAATCGTATCACGTGCTCCTCTCGAAATTAGTTTTTAAAACTTCACTTAATGCCTGAGGAAAAACTTGTCATAATAGTTTTGTTAATTAGAGTTAAAAACGAATCAAAGTCAGTTGTATATTTGTTTTATATTTGCCTAGTTCGTGGATTAAAATCAACAGTGAGAAAAAGGCCAGATTTATTAGTTATTAACATTTACTAATGAGAAACTGATATCCATTTACTAATGTAAAGTGTTACCTGTTGCACTTTTTAATTCTTCTGCAATTGAATTTGTTTGACACATTTGTTTACTCTGAACATGTACAGTTGAAGTCAACATTCTTAGCCCTTCTTATTTTGCAAACCCACTTGCAGATAATGTTGCAGGTATAAAAGAAAAACTATAGATTTTGATTTATTTCTACTGAAGGTGAAAAAAAAACTATATATTTACTTGATTAATTGAGACAAAGCAAAGAAAGAAAAGCATCTTTGGAGACGTTCCTTCGTGCAGAGCCACTTGGGCTATAATGAGGGGGAGCTTGAGCTCCAGCTCCTCCTCCAACAAGCTGTTTTAATGCGTGCACCTACCCCGCCCCTAACCTCAACCCCCAGTGACATCACTTGTAGAAGAAATGCAGCAAGGA
The DNA here is from genome assembly GCF_903798145.1 of Danio aesculapii. Lineage (NCBI taxonomy): Eukaryota > Metazoa > Chordata > Actinopteri > Cypriniformes > Danionidae > Danio > Danio aesculapii. Next base: position 44,544,209 of record NC_079451.1, on the reverse strand, counting down.
AGAGCTCGAGCTCAAGCTCCCCCTTGCTGGAGCTCTGCTCTGCCCAGGTGGCTCTGCAGTGAGTACCACTTTATAGGTCTTATTTTACATTATTATACTTATTCAAGTAACTTTTTTTTTTAGCTTCAGTCAACATCGTGATAATAATGAATACCACAATAAAAGCTTCAGCAATTAAAAATCTCAATGTGTGCAATTTGAATCCCATCACCAGCCAATACAGAAGAAAAGCAGATTTACCTCCATGGCCAGAGCGGCGGTCTGCTGGTCGTAGTGGTTGAGGAGGTTTGGCATGAAGGTGTTGTTGTAGGGCAGATCCTGGCACATCCGCAGTCCAATCGACTCGCAGGTGAACAAGCTGTGACTGCCCACTGAGTCCATGTGAATGGCCACGCTGCCAGACAACAGAGAAGCCACCAGAAGAATCCACATCCCTCGCCAGGGTAAATCCACAACACAGCCCATGCTGGAGCAGAGAGAGGCCGAACACGAGCACTTTTCAGGGTTTATTCAGAAATCCACCACAGCCATCGTGTGTAAGGTATACCGCAGTGATCCGCTGCTTCCATCCCCTGCCCGGAGTGTCCTCATGGATACCTGCTTTTGGCTGGCGTCTCGGATCAGTGAATGCTTTGATCAGAGTCCTTAAAACTGGTATGCATCCCCTCTCACATTCTGGCAACACTGCAGATGAAGGAGAAATGGTCTTCAGGCTGGGTGGTCTACAGTGGACGCTTCAAATAATGGGGCTCTACTAATGGCAGCTGATAGCGGATATCTGTAATGACATTTAAAAAGTACATTTTAAGCAGTGCTGGGCGGTATACAATTGAAGACAAAATTATTCGTCCTCTAGTGAATTATTATTTCTTTCTATTTCAGATGTTTCCCAAATTATGTCTCAGAGAGCAAGGAATTTTTCACAGTATTTCATATAATATTTATTCTTCTGGAGAAAATCTTATTCACTTTATTTTGGCTAGAATAAAAGGTGTTTATAATTGTTTTAAAAAACATTTAATATCAATATTATTGGCTCCCTTGAGCAATCTTTTTTCTAGATTGTCTACAGAACAAACCATGTTGATTCAGCAGGCCGAGACGGTCAAAAGCAGCTACAGTGGGAGTCTTTGAGTTCAAGACAAAATGTCTCTAAATGCACATAAAAAACATTACTTTTATTAATAAAAGGACATAATTTGTGCTATTATACAAAACGGTTTCATTAAAGTTTGTTTTCTGAAAAATAATACATTTATCTTAAAATCTACCACCACTTAAACATATCTAAACACATATTCGTCAAATAAACTGGCATAAAATACTGAAGTCAGTGTGTGCAAATAAGCAAACTGTCCAATTTTTTTTACTAGTTAAACTTCATTAGTTTTGTGTCTGGCAAAGCAAGCTTGCGTATAAACCCAGCATGTAAACAGCTACTGTAGTAGACGAGAGCATTTAAACAGCTGTTATAACAGCCGTAAACCAAAACCAACAATCCATTATCTAGCTGAACCTCGCAAAACCTGTCAGGAACATGTCTGGGGTCATTGTTCAGACATAACATCGAACAAAAATGTGCAGATTTATATTACGAATAAAGAAATTTACGGCTATTTTAGGACATTTCTCACAGGTGGAAAAGATGCATTAAAAACAGAACTCGTATATACTGGTATATATTTTTTATTTAGAGTATTAGTGAAATAAGATTTTCTTTCTGTAAAGGAGTTTAAATTTTGTAAGGAGATGTGCTTGATTGTCATTCATCTTTAAAAAGGTGTCATGTAATTTTTCATGTTTAAGAAATACAGTAAATTAGTTTTTTTAGACTTTATTAATCCTAAAAGGCAATTCACACATCACAGCAGAGCTCACCATACTATATAAAAAAATGTACATAAATAAAATGGCAAGAATAATGGGCTGGGCCGATAAACGATTTTATATTGAATCGCGACAAAATTTATGTCAATAACAATGATAAGCTCTGGATGTTTTTACTCTATATTGATCAAAGAGCCAATCACACAGAGGCATGGGCCGGTATACGTTTCTGATAATAAGATAAGCTTGGATAAAAATATCACGGTATTGTGATTACTGCTCTAAAGAAAGTTCTTTTTAAATGGCTTAGTAAAAACCAACAACCCCAATATATACCCCAACATATCCCATAACCCCAATATTTGCCATAATACTTATTTCATTTTAGGAAACATTTATAATATTTTGGAACAGTAAACATGTCAGGCTAAATAACTAAAACAACTCACTGACTTCTGCTATCTTCATTAGTTTCAAAAACACAGATTTCTTTACAACACATAAAAACTTTATATATACACCTTAGGAACAGCATAACAGAAATTTAACAGAAAACCTTGACTTTTCCAAAAGGCTGTAAACCTTGGAACCGGTTATCGTCTCATGACTAATCACACATTAGAAATGTGCAACAATGAGAACCTAGAATTTTTGGCCACCGAAAATTTATCGGCCGAAAATATTGTGCCATTTAATGGACCCTCTAATTTTTGTGGCTTCAGTCATTATTGGGGTATTTTTTTTAATCTGAAAGCATTAACAACTTATATTGAAATATATATCGTTATGGTTTAATATGGAAAATAATTATCGAGATCGCATTTTTCACATATCACCAGCCCTAAAATAATATTAATAAAATTACATCCATACATACAGCACACCTCAGTTTCAAACAATGATTACGCATTAGTCTATTTATTTTAATTTAATATGAAATTAATTTGTATTCTGTGAAATATAATTCCATTTTTAAATCTATTCATCTTCGTTCAATATTGAGCTTATATAGCCTAAAAAAATGATTCTGCGGTGGGACTGCTTCTCCATAAAATCTAATAAACAATCTATACAATGTTTGGGGTCCCCCGACACATTTTCGTTGTTGTCTGTCCTATTTGCCGTTCATTTCTGTATTTGCATGTGTTGTATTTTCATGCACGCGTTTAGTCAGAGACGGATGAATTAATGTTTACTATTTGCATCTGCATAAAATTTAATAAACAATCTATAAACTTTTTAGGGTTCCCTGACACGTTTTCATTGTGGTCTGTGCTATTTGCAGTGCATTTCTGTATTTGCATGTATTGCGAGTATTTTCATGCATAATAATTGATAAACACAATTTAGAAAAAGATACAACTGAAAAGAAGTGTTTTATCGTTTCCCGAGTCTAACAGTATTGAAGTACAGTAATTGAACAATAAAAATAATTCAATAAAATCAGTCGTAGTTAAGGTCACAAATGGTGCAATTTCTTATACCTGAATGCTTTTAAAGTCATTATACGAATACAGGCATTAAAACACATGCAAATGATAAATTATAACACAAAGTCAACATTGCATATATCCTGCGATGTGACTATTGCGAATGATCACATTGCGATATCGATGTTTAAATGATATATTGTGCAGCCCTACAACAGAGTCATATGGGAGTGATATGTACGAGGATATGCAAAAATACAAATTTCCTCGTAATTTCACTCATGATCTTAATTAGTGCTGTACAATATTGGAAAAATTTTACATTGCGATATTTTTTTTATTTTGCGACATATATTGCGATATGAATAGTTTTACCAGATGACTTAATATCTCTAGAAAGAATTTATAATGTTAGATCGATTGGGATGATTCTGCGGTGGGACTGCTTCTCCATAAAATCTATTTAACAATCTATAAAATTTTTGGGGTCCCCCCGACACATTTTCGTTGTTGTCTGTCCTATTTGCAGGTCATTTCTGTATTTGCATGTGTTGTATTTTCATGCGTGTGTTTAGTCAGAGATTGATGAATTAATGTTTACTATTTGCATCTGCATTAAATCTAATAAACAATCTATAAACTTCTAAGGGTTCCCCAACACATTTTCGCTTTGGTCTGTGCTATTTGCCGTAACATTTCTGTATTTGCATGTGTTGCGAGTAGTTTCATACATAACAATCTATAAATACAATCAAGAAAAAGATGCAACTGAAAAAGTGTTTTATCGTTTCCCGAGTCTAACAGTATTCAAGTACAGTAATTGAATGATAAAAATAAAATTCAATAAAATTAATCGTAGTTAAGGTCACAAATGGTACAATTTCTTATACCTTAATGCTTTTAAAGTCATTATACAATTACAGGCATTAAAACACATGCAAATTATAATACAAACTCAACATTGCATATATCCTGCGATGTGACTATTGCTTATGATCACATTGCGATATCAATGCATTGTGCAGCCCTAAATTCAATCCTGATTGTTAAATCCGAATTAAAAGGAGCCAACTAGTGTAAACACTCCCATCCCCCTTAAAACACGTTTGTGTGTCTACAAACACACAACCTGTCTCAAACATCTGGGAAACCACAAAACAAACACTGAAAACATCTAATGTGAGGACACTACACACTAACATTTGTCAAACGAATCTTTCTTTCTTGTGATAATTAAATTATATGATGTAGCAGGTCTACATACACCTGCATTAATCTAGTCTTTGATTATACACATATTATATATTCAGAATATTATAATATTTCATGCAGGACTGCGGTGTCAGCAGTATAGCACCTATGATGAGGTTACTGATGTCTGAACATAAGTCAACATTCATATCCAGAGAGGAACAGCATGTGTCATTTTTGTATAAATAATACTGAAAGCACATTTTAACAGGGTTAAACGGGCAAACAGCGCGTGTAATAATATGTATATGAAACTTTACCTTTCCTGGCAAGGATCCTCCTGGTTTCTCCGTATGACAAAATACAGCGTGTAGATTCACTAGCAGGTTTGATTTCAGCACCTAACGTTACAATTATGAAACACACACTGAAGTCCGCGCTGCAGTTTCTCTCAGACAGTCAGTCAGCATCAACACACTCGTCGCGGCTGCTATTTTGCACTGAGACTGAATGATACAAAAAAAAATCGTAAAACTACCCGAAACGAGCACATGAAGAGCGTCACGGGCGACTGGCGGCTTTGAATATTCACAGCGAAACTCGCAATTCGCCCCACCTACAGCTGTTTAAAATGAGACGTTAGCTTTTTCTTCCTATAGGGGACGCTTGGTGGCTCAAATACACAAACCGCCATTGAAGTGCATTCAAATCTCACGACGTTTTGTGTCGTTAGATAAATTATTGGATTAGATTATGTAAGCGTTTAAATGTGATAATTATAACGACTAATATTTGGCAGAAAAAAATAACACGTATATCACAGGTTTCACTGTTAAATTACTTCTGAAAAACGGCATGAGGTAATCGCTATGGATTTTGATTAGCCAAGGCTCTTAAGCGCTGAGAAAAGTAACATGTACCACGTACGTACATCAACGGTGATTTGTGTTCTTAGAAACTTTAATACTCATTTAATGCGGAATTCACAGTGAAAGCCTAAAAATTCTAATAATTGTTTAGACACATCACTTACCTGGTAAGTTATAAACACATTCCGTGAGGCTAACTACGCTTATTTTATGTATTTTACTTTACTTTTATTTTATTTAGTAAGTTTACATCCCGTTTATGTTTACATTTAGTTACTTACATTCAGTAAGTTGAGGATTAATTCAGTGAAACAACACTTTATTTAAAAAAATCGAGGCAGGCAAATTTATAACAAAAATAATAATTTAGTTTACATAATGATAAATTAATGTGCAGCTCTAAATTCAAATGAATTGTCATTTTATATCTTAATATTTTGCCACTGTCTGACAAGGCATAGTACCCATTTTACCCATTTGGAAACAAAAAGCTTTGCTGGAAGTCAGGATAAGCATTTTATTTTATTTATTTATTTTTTTTTTTTTTTTTTTTTTTATTTTATTTTTTTTTTTTTTTGGTGTTTAACAAGACAATACATCACTGTATACAATGCAACATAGGAAAAATTACAGTTTGTCTTATTTTTCTTATTTTCCCCACTATCCCCTCAAAATAAAATACATTTAATTTATGAATTATAAACAAACATATCCTCTAAAGGAAAGTAAACATAATGATAATAAATTAAAAATAAAGGAAATTCTTTTTAAAAAAAATATTAATGATAAATGAGCAAGTATACGATAAGAGCAAAAAAATAAAAATAAATAAATGAATAAATTAAAAAAAAAAAATTTGAATAAATAAAATAAAAATAAATAAGATCGGAAAAAAAGTTCACATTAAGGAGTCAATATTTTCTCTTTCCAATTATTTACTGTGTATTAGATCTGATATCAACTGAGCAGGGTAAGCCTTTGATATAGTCTAAAACAGGGTTCCAGGTCTTGTAAAAAGATTTGAGAGATCCTGCGAGTAAACATCTTAATTTCTCAAGTTTTATGCAACTAAAGATTTCTCGGATCCACATGTCATGTGATGGAGGAATCACCTGTTTCCATTTGAGAAGAATGGCTCGTCTAGCTAAAAGAGTGGAAAAAGCAATAACTTGGCGAGATGCAACAGTCAAGTCAGCTCTCTCTGAAATACCAAAAAGAGCTGTCAAGGGGTTAGGGTCTAGATTTGTGTTAATAGATTTATTCAGTGTGTCAAAAATACTGGACCAGAAATTTTTCAATTGGGGGCAACTCCAGAACATATGAAGATGATTGGCAGGAGACTGCTTACAACGATGACAGGCATCACTTCTATCAGGGAAAAATTTGGCTAATTTGGCATTGGTTAAATGAGCTCTATGGAGCACTTTACACTGCATTAGGCCATGTCTGGCGCATATAGAAGAGGAGTGGACCCTCTTTAAAATATCCTCCCATTGTTCTTCTGTAATATCAACACCAAGGTCATTTTCCCAAGATTCTTTGAGAGAAGCTATAGGATTTTCATTTAGTGTACTTATTAAATTATAAATTGCTGATATTAAATGTTTCTGACCCGTATCTAAACTGAAAAAATAGTCAAGATGGTGTTCAGGAGGGCGGTTAGGAAAGTGGGGAAACAATTTCTTAACAAAGTGTCTGACCTGAAAGAAACGAAACAAATGACTGTTGGGGAGATTGTATTTAGTGGATAGAGATGAAAAAGGTGCGAATACCCCATCTTCATATAAATCCTTAACCTCAACGAGTCCATTAGCTGCCCAAATGCGAAAAGTGTTATCAAAACAAGATGGTGAGAAAAATTTATTGTTCAAGATAGGTGTATGGATAGATGTTTTATGCAAGCCGTAATGCTTTCTGAATTGAACCCAAATTTTAATTGTGTTAATGACAACCAAGTTAGAGGAGATTGCATTGATAATTAATGGAAGCTGGGAGCTAATAACTGAGTGCAGAGTGCCTTTTGTTGACACTATCTCTGAGTGAACCCAGGGGGCACAGTTTTCAGTTTGAGGAGGATTCTTCCAGTAGAGAATCTTATTAATATTACAAGCCCAGTAATATTGTTGGAAGTTAGGAAGCGCAAGTCCTCCTTTGGATTTAGGAAGTTGGAGAACTGATTTCTTGAGGCGTGCAGGCTTGTTAACCCAGATAAATGAACGTAAAATACCATCCAAATTAGTAAAAAAAGATTTCTTAATGAAAATTGGAACATGTTGAAAAAGATAAAGAAATTTAGGTAAAATAACCATTTTTACTAAATTAATACGGCCTACAAGGGATAGAGGAAGTGACGACCATTTAGAAAAGTGTGATTTGATTTTATCAACCACTGGTTGAAAATTATTAATAAATAAGTTATTGAATGAGTTGGTAAAGAAAATGCCAAGGTATTTGAACCCACTTGTAGCTATTCTAAAAGGAAAAAGTGAATATGAGATCTTACTCGCTTCAGAGTTGACAAAAAATAGTTCACTTTTCTGTAAATTTACTTTATAACCTGAGAGATGACTGAATTTATTTAGAATGTCCAAAATCATTGGTAGGGAGGTGACTGGATTAGAAATGTAGAGTAACAGATCGTCAGCATAGAGTGAAAGTTTATGGACTAAGCCGTATCGTGATATTCCCTCAAAACCATTATGGCTACGGAGCCATATAGCTAGAGGCTCTATAGCAAGGTTAAAAAGTAAGGGAGAAAGGGGACAGCCCTGTCGTGTCCCACGTTGAAGGAAGAAAAGGGGCGAATTCAAGCCATTAGTGTAAACTGACGCAACTGGTGATGAATAAAGTAACTTAATCCAAGAGATAAAATTAGCATCAAACCCAAACTTCTCTAGAATAAAATATAAATAGGTCCATTCCACTCTGTCAAATGCCTTCTCAGCATCTAATGACAAAATTATTTCTGGTGAATTAGAAGGAGGTGAAAAGAGGATATTAAGAAGTCTCCTAGTATTAAAGAATGAGTGTCTCATTGGTATAAAGCCTGTCTGATCTAGACATATTAAAGATGGTAGTATAGATTGGAGACGACATGATAACACTTTAGCCAAAATTTTAAAGTCGACATTGAGCAGTGACACTGGCCTATAACTGCTACAGTTGGTGGGGTCTTTATCCTTTTTAAGAAGCAATGAAATTGAAGCTTCGCATAAAGTGGGTGGGAGGTGGCCTTCTTTAAATGCATCATTATATAGTCTTGCTAAGATTGGGGTTAGTGAGGAGGCAAATGACTTATAAAACTCGGTTGTGAAACCGTCCGGACCTGGTGATTTACCAGATTGCATAGATTTAATTGCATCTTGTATCTCTACCTCAGAGATAGGACTACCTAAATTAATAGCAAGAGTTTCATCAATTTTTGGAAAAGTTAAAGCATTAAGGGGATCCCAGCTTGTAAAGTTTGAGGAATTTTCTGACATATATAATGTTTTATAGTAATCTAAAAATACAGAGTTAATCCCTTTTTGATCTGATATCAATTCACCTGTTGGCGCTTTGACTTTTGAAATCCACCTTGAGGCATACACCGTACGTGCTTGGTGAGCCAAAAGCTTACCGGCTTTGTCCCCATGTTCAAAGAAATGTTGCTTGCTTTGTCTAAGTTGTCTTGCTATTGTATTTGTCAGTAGTAGATTATGTTCTGTATGTAGCTGTACTCTTTTATTATAAAGGGAAGGAGAGGGGGAAGAGGCATATAATATATCTAATTTGTGCAGATCATCTGTGATTGAAGACAATCTGAAAGTTTCGGTTTTCTTCAAGTGAGATATAAAAGAAATAATCTGCCCCCGCATAAAGGCTTTAAAAGCTTCCCAAAGAGTTAGACTATTGATATCTGGGGTCTGATTAAGTTCAAAATACAAATTAATTTTTGAAGCTAGAAAGTTTTTAAAATTGTCATCTGATAATCTAGAAGAGTCCAATCTCCAGATTGGGGATGTAAATCTGTTAGGGACTAAAACTACATCTATGGATACAGGGGAATGATCGGAAATTACTATTGTGTGATAGGTACATGCCTTGACACAGTTCAACAATTTGTTATCGAGAAGAAAGAAATCAATCCTTGAAAATGTATGATGCACATGTGAGAAAAAAGAGTAGACCTTATCCTGAGGATGTTTGTGTCTCCAAGGGTCAGAGATACCCAGCTGAGAAGTATAGTCTGACACTATCTTTGCCGACTTGGATAAAACTGATTGCTTAGAAGAAGATCTATCCAACACAATATCTTGAACCAGGTTGAAATCCCCCCCAATAAGTATATGGTGGTCAGCCACATTTGGAAGAATAGAAAAAAAATTAACAAAAAAGTTGTCATCATCCCAATTGGGAGCATAAACTGAGGCCAGAATGACTGGGACATTATTTAGCTTGCCTTGGACTACTACAAAACGGCCATTTGGATCAGAAATTATATGGGACTCTTCAAACATGACCTTTCTATGCATTATAATAGCTGCCCCACGAGCTCTTTGAGAAAATTTGGAATGGTAAAAATTACCCATCCAAGGTCTCTTGATTCGTATCAAATCGGAAGATTTTAGATGTGTTTCTTGTAGAAACATAATATCCGCCTTTAGATGTTTTAAATGTAATAAAACCTTGCCAGCCTTGATCCTGTTATTAATTCCTTTGACATTCCAGGAGATTAGACGCATCTCATTGCCATTCACTGTGGTTATGCTAGCCATTTCCTAAAATACTGATTTTGACAGACTCCAAGTTGATAATCCAAACTGAAGAAAGGAAAATAGAGGGCCTAAAAAAGTTAGCAAAGAAAACCAGAAAAAAACAAGAAAGCAAAATAAATAAATAAATAAATGAAATAAATATAAGATACTCCCCATAGAAAAACCCTAACTGAGCATTCAGGCTCCACATCAATAACCACTTCTACCTTTCTAGGTTAGGTACTCCCGCTTTTTCAAAAAATTTAAAATCACAAAAATTAGTAGGCTATGTTACAGAACAGAACAGAATAATCTGAAACCTGACTTTCAAAATGTCAAATGGTTAGAAAAAAATACAAAAAAACATCTAAATATCTTTAGAAACTTCTAAAAGACAAAAGAAACAAATAACAATAGAATACCATGTATTACCTATCAGTTGTATAATAGCAATAACCATATATTGATAGATGACCAAATAAGGCACCTAAACAGACCTCTAATATTTCTTACTATAGTAACCAATACAGTGAACAAACCCTGATGCACATAACATAAATAAACAATGCTGTGACCATTCCGATTAAAAAAAAAACACAAAGTCAGAGTATAATTGAAATAAAAAGAATTAAAATTATACTACTGTAATAACAGGGATTAAAAAAAAAACATTGTGAGTTCGTCCTCTTGATAATGTAAATGCTTAAATTGTTTGTCGCAAAAAAAAAAAAAAAAAAAAATTGGAGTTTCCCAGTTTTATCAGAAATGTTAGAAAGGAACTAAAATAAAACAAATAATGATAATGACAATAAATGGTCAGCATAACTAAACATCGTATGTGCAACACTTAACATCTGTATTGTACCTGATCGTAGCGTTCTTTGAAAACAGCGCGTTTGAGAGTGCACGCAGCCGACTGTGCGTCAGGTATTTTGACTTACAACTACCTCAAGGAGGAGAGGCAGACCGGATAGAACGCAAATACTCCTCAGTTTCAGACACAGATGTAAACGATCTTCGACTCCCGTCTTTGGCTCTAATGGACAGTCTCGCAGGAAAAAGCAAAGCTGGTCTGAGCCCCAAATTGTACAACTCCTCCATCACCCGTCGGTATTTAGAGCGTTGTGCCATCACCTCAGGCGCATAGTCCTCGTATATGGCAATTGGGTGGCCTTGGTACATCAGTTTCCCTCTTTTAGCTCTCGCTTCACGGATTATCATTTCCTTTTGTTGATATCGGTGTAACCGAATGATGACAGCGCGTGGCTTTTCACCGGCCGCAGGTTTGTTGACGAGAGCCCTGTGGGCTCGGTCAATCTCCGGTGGAGAAGAAAGAACATCCTTTCCCATAGTATCGAATAGAAGTTGTGAAAAGAAGGCAGAGGGTCGTGGTCCCTCCATCGATTCTGGTAGGCCGATTATGCGGATGTTATTTCGGCGGCTCCGTGATTCAAGATCAGTGACTTTCGCGAGCAGCTTAGCGTTACTGTCAGATAGGGCGGCGCAGGTCGCTTCCAGCGTTAACATGCGCTCGTCAACAGCGTTAGCATTAGATTCAAGAGAAGCAATCTTAGAAGAATGTTCTGCTACCGCAACTTGAACACAGTCGATTTTAGACTCGAGTGAGGATATGGTTGACTTAAATTCGGCTGATAAGGCCTGGCGGTGTTCCTCCAACAGCTTCGCAATCTCCGCCATTTTGAGCTCGCTGGAGACGTTGTCAGCAAAGTCCGTTTTGGTGTCCTTTTTAGTTTGTTTACTCGATTTTGAGGTCATGTTGATATTGGAATATAAACTACGTCGTTGTGGTAAGGTTTACAGACGATTTTATGTACAAAGTGGCTACAAAATCACAGAAATAGCGGGAGATGCACGTAGACACGTCTACTCCATCTGCCGTCCGACGTCCATCTCAGCATTTTATTTTTAAATCCACATATGGGTGATGATAAGATGATGAGATGTCCTGTTTTAGTTTTTTGCATCAAATATAAATACTTAAAACTATTTTATATACACGCAAGCATCATAAATACCTTACTGATTATGTTAGACTATTTATTTAGTTTGGCTCACTTAGGTTCCGTAAAGGACAAAAATATAGGGCAAAATCTTTTTGACACTTTCAATGACTGATTTACAAATCAGCATCAATCCTGCTGATAACTAAGGATTTTACCTTTTTAAATAAAATTTGATGACATAATCCCAATGTTCTTTAATAAAAAAACATACCAACACAATATAACACTCCATATATATGTACACAGTGCTCAAAAACAGGTAAAAAAAAAAAGGACGATTGTTTGCTATTTAAGCACTGCATATATATATATATATATATATATATATATATATATATATATATATATATATATATATATATATATATATATATAATATATAGTAAATGGGAGTATACTGCATTGGTTTGTTTTATTGTTAATAGGCACTGGGATAAAATATTGCGCTTTTAATGGGTTTTAATGAAGACATTTTGTCCTAAAGATCCTGATTGTTACTGTTTTTTGTAACTAGTGTAAAAAGAGATTTATACAGGAAAAATGATCATTTCATTCAAAATACACAACTTTTGCCCAAGTTAATGCAGCCAAATTCACACAAATACACAGCCAAACAAGAAAGAAATACAAATGAAAATAAATATTTAAAAAGAGAAAAGAAATACAGAACAAAAAGAAAACGAAAGAAAGGAAATAAGGAAAAAATTGAAAAAATAAAGAACTCAGAAATATTGAAGGAAAGAAAGATGGAAAAAAAGAATAAAAAACAAAAGGAAGAAAGAAAAACGAAAGTTAAAAGATAAAAAGAAAAAAGAAAAAAAGAAAAACAAAATAAAGAAAAAAGAAAAAGAAAAGAGGGAAGAAAGAACCAAAAGAAAACAAAAGAAAGAAAGAAAGAAAGAAAGAAAGACAAAGATGAGTTAATAAAACTCTCCTAAATAAATTTCAGTGACCTTCATAACTAGGGAAGCAACGTAAGTTTATGATGCGTTTTCTTCCCTTATCTTGATCAAATGATAAAGAAGAACCATAAAGTTTGAAGCCTGAACTGGTTTTTGTCTCTGTCACCCTAATGCACTGAGTGAACAGCAGATGTCCAGAAATGTAACAGGTGCAGTGAAGTCAGCTTTATAATAACATTGAGAAAACATCCTCAACTTACACATGGATTTACACAGACCGACCTCAAGACGAACAAGGACACAAAACAGGAATTGAGAAAGATTTTTATAATCAGTCACTGAAAGAAGGTCTAAACAACATGTTCTTTAGGAGGTCAAATGACTATTTTGAACATTTGAGATTTAAAAAATGACACTTTTTATGATAATGTGGTCCCGTACTTCGCAAAATGATTGAGTTTAAAAACAAACCAAAAAATGTTCAAGCCAAACTTAAAGAAATAATAAGATAGATAAATGTCACTATGATAATGATAAAATGGTAATATCCATTTACCCATTTGTCAACAAAAAGCTTTCAATAAATTTAAATATAATTAAATTAGTTTTAATCATATTCATATATACTTACCGGCCACTTTGTTAAGTAAACCAGTCCATCTGCTGGTTAACGCAAATTTCTAATCATCCAATCACATGGCAGCAACACAATGCATTTAGGTATGTAGACATGGTAATTACAATCTGCTGCAGTTTAAACATCAGAATGGGGAAGAAAGGTGATTTAAGTGACTTTGAAGATATATTCTAATACATATTCTAATTCTATATATTGGGAGATATATTCTAGGCACATTTTGGGCCCATTAGTACCAATTGAGCATCGTGTCACCGCCACAGCCAACCAGAGTATTGTTGCTGACCATGTCCATCCCTTTATGACCACAGTGTACCCATCTTCTGATGGCTACTTCCAGCAGGATAACGCACCATGTCATAAAGCAGGAATCATCTCAGTTTAGTTTCTTGAACATGACAATGAGTTCACTGTACTCAAATGGCCTCCACAGTCCCGTAACTCAATCCAATAGAGCACCTTTGGGATGTGGTGAACGGTAGATTCACATCATGGATGTGCAGCCGACAAATCTGCAGCAACTGCCTGATGCTGTCATGTCAATATGGACCAAAATCTCTGAGGAATATTTCCAGTACCTTGTTGAATCTATGCCACGAAGGATTAAGGCAGTTCTAAAGGCAAAAGGGGTCCAACCTGCTACTAGTAGAGTGTACCTAATATAGTGGCCGGTGAGTGTAGCTAAGAATTTTAACTCTTTAAATTACTTTCTTTACATCATGCCACCGTTGTTCTTTAATGATAAATGCAATCTATATATTTTTTAATATATACAGTGCTCAAAAACAAAGTGGGGAAGAAACAAATTTGGGGAATGCACCAAAATGCAGAAAAATTGCCATTTTTTTTTTGTAAAAAAACATTTTGAAGCATTGCCAGCAAAAGTGTCTGACTTTGGCACTCGGATACAATTTTGTCACTTTTAATGGGTTTCAATGAGGACATTTTGTCCTAAAGATCATGATTGTTGTTGTTTTTGTAGTGTAAAACAAACATTTAAAGGGGAAAATGCTAATTTCAATAGAAAATACACAATTTTTGCCCACATTTATGCTGTTTACATTTACAGAGCCAAAATAGAAAGAAATAGAAATAATAAAAAAAAAAAAGAAAAGTTTCAATAAAATACACATTTTTTTGCCCATTGTTCTTCAAAAGGTCAAATAACTTTTCTGAACTTTTGAGTTCTTAAAAAATGACATACTTTTATGCTCAAGTTGATTGCACTCAAAAACACAAAAAACATGCTTTTATTCGAGCCAAACTTTAAAAAATAATAGGATAGATAATGGTCACTATGATAATGATAAAATGGTAATAAGATAAAATCAGACTTCCTCCAGAAGAAAAAATATTATAGGAATTACTGTGAAAATGTCATGCCTCATCTGAACATTACTTATTATTACTTAATATTATTATTAATATTTGAAAAATAATTACAATTTTAATGAATGAAAATGAATAATTTTGCCTGCGTCTTTAAAAAAGAACAATAAATAAATTAAAATCATAGCCTAATGCAAACCATATCCAATCATTATGGAGGAGTCGGGACACTCTATTCTTCATATCAATATGTATTTATTCAAATATAATGCACACTGATAACAACTACATACATGCTAGAATAAAAAGAATTAATAAAGTGAAATGTAGACATCAAAGGTTCGGTTTTCTGCATTGGAATGAGGGACTTTTCTGTAATCCGTCAGGAATTAAAAGCAAAATTACAGCTCTCTAAACAAACACTGTTTTGAAATGAAATCCCACGGATCATGAAGAGGGAAATCTCTTTGTTTTGACTGCCAGTCATGTCTCTATCCCTCAGCATTAACTACTTTAATCACGCTGGATTATCTGCCAATGCGAGATTTTCCCTGCATCATTGAGCCATTTTAACGTCTCTCACGGCACTTTGACACACTGCCAATGAAATATTTATAATGTCTACTGCCAATACAAAGATCAATCTATGGCACTAAGTAGTCAAAACAGTTGCTTTCTTTCAAACTAAAATACAATGTTATTCAGCATATCTGACATTGACAATAAAAATTTTTTAAAGCGTACAAAAGGTCACTTTAAAAAACTTAATTTTGAAATTATGCACAAGTTTCAATGTAAACAAAAACTAGCATATTTGTAACTACGTAAAAAAAAACTACATAGTGAATACCGTCTATCAGGGCTGCACAATATATCTTTACAGCATCGATATCAAAATGTGTGCATCCACAATAATCACTTCGCAGAATCTGCAAATGTTAAACTGGCATTATATTTGACCAGGAGCCACAGTCATTGAAGATTTTTATCATAATGGAGCAAAATCCTGCGACTGTCAATCAAGAGAGTTTAAGTATTCAGGTTTAAGAAATTGTACCATTTGTAACTTACATATTTTTAATTGAATTATTTATACAATGAAGCCTTTATTTATATTTCATTAATCAATTTATATTGAATTCTTCCCAAATAGATCTCTTTAAATCATCTGCTCAAACTGTATTTGTATGACAATATATCGCAGAAAAACAAAACATTGCAATGTCAGATTTTTCCAATATTATGCAGTCCCAGTGTCTGCGTTGTTTGTTTTGGGATTAATTACAATCTATACAAGTAGACAGAAAAGATTTGGTTTAAAAAAACTGAACTTATTTAAAAGGAACACTCAAATTTTTGGGGGATAAAGGCTCACTTTACAAACATTTTTGAATCCATTCAGCCAATCTCCAGGCAATTTAGCTTAGCTTAGCATAGAGCATTGAATTGGATTAGACCATTAGCATCTCACTCAATTTCAAAAAGGATTAGATAATTTTATACTCCCACTGCTTATTATAAATTGACATGGCAACACAAAACAGCCATTCTAACATTAAAATTTTTTTTTGCTTACAATGGTTTAGTCAAAAAATGATTAGATAATTTGTAACTAAATAAAAAAAAACTACATAATAAATACAGTCTTTGTTTTTTTTTGGATTAATTACAATCTATACAAGTGAATGGAAAAGATTTGGTTCAAAAACTTAACTTGATAAAAAGAACACTCAACTTTTTTTTGGAAATAGGCTCATCTTACAAGTTAAACAGTTGAGTTTTACCATTTTTAAATCCATTCAGCCAATCCCTGAGCACTTTTAGCTTAGCTTAGCATAGATCATAAAATTGGATTAGACCATTAGCATCTCACTCAATTTCAAAAAGGATTAGAGTATAATTTTATACTCTCATCGCTTATAATAAAAGAACAGGGCAACACTTGGGAACAAAGCAGCCATTCTAACTTTAAAAAAAAAAGTCTGCTGACAATGGTTTAGTCAAAAATATTAGATAATCCATTACTACATATAAATCAATACAGTCTATGTTGTTTTGGGATTAATTACAATCTATACAAGTAGACGGAAAAGATTTGGTTCAAAAACTTAAAGGAAAAAGTTTTTTTAGAAATAGGCTCATCTTACAAGTTTTTACAAACATTTTTGAATCCATTCAGCCGATCTTCAAGCACTTTTAGCTTAGCATAGATCAGTGAATCTGATTAGACTATTAGCATCTCACTCAATTTCAAAATGGATTCGATAATTTTATACTCTCACTGCTTATTATAAAATGACATGGCAACACTTGGAAACAAAGCAGCCATTCAACATAAAAAAAACATCTCTGCTGACAATGGTTTAGTCAAAAAATATTAGATAATTCATAAGTACATAAAAAAGATTACATAATCAATACAGTCTATGTTGTTTTGGGATTAATTACAATCTATACAAGTAGACGGAAAATATTTAATTCGAAAACTCAACTTATTTAAAAAAACACACAACCTTTTTTTGGAAATAGGCTAATTTTACAAGTTTCTGATCTAAGAGCAATTTTAGCTTAGCATAGATAATGGAATTGGATTAGACCATTAGCATCTCGCTCAAATTTCAAAAAGGACTCAATTTTATCCTCTCAGTACATATAATAAAAGGTCATGGCAACACTTAGCGACAAAGCAGTCTTTCTAACATTAAAAACATCTCTGCTGACACTAGTTTAGTTAAAAAAAAAAAAAAGAGTTGATAATTTAAATATTTAAAGCTTGACTCTGCTGTCGTTACATTGCTTACTAAATCTGACAAAATGATCCAAAGTTGCTATTTTCTAGGCTGATATGGCTAGGAAATATAAACTGTTAATAATGCTGGGTTTCAAAAAGTTCCTTCACGTTGTCCCAACATAAATCATTTACGTTAACTTAATCGTTTTAACAAATTTCAGTGGATAGAACATAAAACAATTAAGTTAAAGAAACTCAAGAATTGTGTAGATTCGGCTCATTTTAAAGAAGTAGTTTGAACAAGCAGCAAAAATCATTTTTGAGTGTACCCTCATTCTTTTTTAAAATTTGAGCGAGATGCTAATGGTCTAATTCGATTCAATGATCTATGCTAAGCTAAGCTAAAAGTGCTCCCGTCACACCAGGAGATCAGTTTAATGGACTCAACAATAATAAAACTCAACTGTTTAACACTCGGAGTATTGTAAAATGTACAAAAAATCTTGTGTTCCTTAAGTTTAGGTTCAATTGACCAACGTCTGCATCAAAACCTTCAAATCACCTACAAAAACAACATTATCAAATAACACGAATGCAAAATGTTGCTCCGTGTGAAATCTACCATTATGGTGTGTTTCACTACAGAGGGATCATTAAAGACAGCATGTAAATATTCCACCTGAACTTCAGGAATGTCTCTCTCTTTAAGCGCTGGCTGAGTGATGTGCAATGAGACGCACTCCTTGAGTCATGTGGTCTTCCTCCATCTTTGATCTGGATGCCTGTGCCTCCTCTTCCAGCTGTTATAACATACAATCACATTGATTCACTAAAATGCAGTTGATAGTATAGGGCTGTGCAATTAATCAACATTCAGTTTCCATTTAGATTTTGGCTTCCAACGATTATGAAAAAACATAATCGAGATAAAAAGATTGCGTCATATGCTGCCGTGTTTCCAGCAGTACACATAACATGTAGTCATCTTAAGGTAAGTGCCTAAATGCTCAAATACATGCAAAAATGCGTCAAAACGCAGCGCTTAGTGATTACTCACATTAACCCCAGATTGTTATAAAGAAATAACTAAACATAAAGAGTTGAGAATGAAAAGGCATGCGAAAGTGAGATAGAAATAAAACCTTTGGACATATGACCCATTAATGATCGCTTTAAATAATCGTGATAACAATTATGACCAAAATAATCATGATTATAATTTTCCCCATAATCGAGCAGCCCTTTTTGTCAGGTCATCTTTCTTTCAGTAATGCTAGTGAACAACTTGTAACAAAATTAACAACAAGTTGATTGCTGTATTTGAACATTTAAATGCAAATGAGAGTTTTCTTTCCTGTTTATGCAGTGCAGGAATTAACAGGGACCACTGTACAAACTTTCTCAAACGTTTTATCATAAAAGCAAGCATAATACCACAGTATCACAACATGCACCTGTATACTTTATAAACTAAATCGCTAAGCTCACTTACTAAATATTGCTTATAATAAAAGGACATGGCATAGTTTAGTTAAAATCGACAACCATATTGAGCTCATCATTGCTGTAATTTTCATTCAAATATGACATACAGTTGAAGTCAGAATTATTAGCCCCTTTTAAAATTTTATTCCTTTTTAAATATTTCCTAAATGATGTTTAACAGAGCAAGGAAATGTTCACAGCATGTCTGATAATATTTTTTCTTCTGGATAAAGTCTTTTTTGTTTTATTTCGGCCAGAATAAAAGCAGTTTTTAATTTTTTAAGAACCATTTTATGGTCAAAATTATTAGCCCCTTTAAGCAATTTTTTTTTGATGGTCAACAGAACAAACCATCGTTATACAGTAACTTGCCTAATTACCCTAACCTGCCTAGTTAATCTAATTAACCTAGTTAAGCCTTTAAATGTCTTGAAAAAGTGTCTTGAAAAATATCCAGTCAAATATTATTTACTGTCATCATGGGAAAAATAAAATAAATCAGTTATTAGAAATGAGTTATTAAAACTATTATGTTTAGAAATGAGTTATTAAAACTATTATATTTAGATATATTAAATAAACAGGGGGGCTTATAATTCAGGGGTATTAATAATTCTGGCTTCAACTGTACAAGACAAAACATGCAAGGTCCGAGAACATTGTTAAGAATGTGTTTCACAAATAATTCAGGGGATTCACGCACAACACGTTTTTATTTGATTAAAATATCTAGAAAAGTGTTTTATATTTTACTGACTTATATACTTAAATTATCCCAAAATGCTTTGATAAATATTCAAATCCAAAAAAATAAATCAATTTAAACTAGTGAGACGGAGTGTGTGCTGTGTGTTCATGCTAATGATCATTGATTTTCGGTTTGGTTTTATACAAAACAGTAAAATAAAGCAAAGAGGCTTTAATATGTTTGTTCGACTGCACAGAGGAGCATTATAACAGAAGCCCAAGATGTGTTTAGTCTAATAAAACAGCGCTGCTTTTTCCACACGATCACAAGCTGGAGGATCAGTAGCGCTGGACTGTGGCATAATAAAAGCTCTGCTGTTTTTCGAGATGCATTGCGCTTGTCTCTCATCAGCAACTGCTTAAGCGTTTGAGCCTTACTCTGCTTCATACAAGTGTGTTAAATACTTCAAATTCATCCAACAACATGATTTCTACAGGGGATGTAATGAAGACCACAACTCCCATGATTCCACACTCAGTTATAGCCTCATCAAAATCCGCCTTTGTTTGTTGTGAATACACACCCTCTAGGGGTAAAAATGACATATTGTGCCTTTAAATGTGTTAATCATTCTTAAATCTATAAAACATACACATAGCCATGTTATACATTTTAATATCACTTAATAATCCCTGAGGTTATTTTAAGTAATGAGTAGGGCCAGACAGAATCTGCAGACATTTTTTGCGATTTCTGCACAGAATTTTGTAGAAAATCTGCAGATTTATGAAGAATGATATTGGGAGTATCGTAACTAAAAACTGAAATGAAAAACAATATGCTTTTAACTTATTTAATGTTTACAATGCAAATCCAGTTAGATCCATTTATTTGTTAAACAAAGCAAGTCTCTCGTATAATATATCTACTAAAGGACAGAAAATGTTACTTTAAATCATATAAACATTTTCATATTAGTCAATAATATTATTGAAATTAATTTAAAAGCTGAATAAATATAAATTTTTCCCAGTACTGGGTTGCAGCTGGAAGGGCATCCGCTGCGAAAAACATATGCTGGATAAATTGGCGGTTCATTCCACTGTGGCGACCTTTGATTAATAAAGGGACTAAGCCGAAGGAAAATTAATGAATGAATAAATATAAATTTACACACATTTACAAAAGTAAATAAATAGACTCAATGATCAGCTAAACATCAGCGGAAATCTGCAGATTCCTGCGTGCGCATATTCCATTTGGGCCTAGTAATGAGTAATGTTCCCTCGGATTTTGCAGTACACAACTTGTTATAATACTTGAAAGTGCACATTTAGTTTTGGTTATTTCTTACTATGACATTTTAATGTACTTTAACATTAATAAACTGGTTATAACACTGGTTTGCAATGCAAATAATTTCATTAAGTGCTGTAATTCAGTGGTTCTCAAACTGGGGGTCACGACCCCTGCGGGGGTCACAGAATAATTTCAAGGGGTCGCGAGAGTGATTTAAAAATTGTGTAATTTTCAGTGATTATAATATATATTTTTCAGTATTACAAGTGAAAGCTAATATATTTTTAGATTTTTTAAAGATATTACTGATAAATTCATAAAGTATTTAGGACACATTCAGGCAGAATGCATCTTTGCACTTGAAGCGCAGCGCTCAGGAACAGTTTAAAACTGTTGTCATGTCAACTTGCCACAGTAAACAAAGCCGGCAACGCTTGTCCCGCCTTCGCGCTCTTCTTATTGGTCTGAATGGACTGAATCATTCAGTCAACGCCTTCTGCCTTCAGATGACAGGAGATACAACCACGAAAATGTAACACGCTGAAGATGAGAATGAAAACAACACTGACAGATTTAGTTTTAGAAACCAGCTAAAGCTACAAATAATGGCACATCTGATTACTGATCATGTGGTGAATGTTAATCCACCATCTACATTTTTCCAAGAGTGGATAAAAGACTTCCATTGGCTTCAAGTCCGCTATGAAAATAACTAAAGCGTTCACTGTAAAGTCTGTGGGACGGAATTTTCAGGTAACTGTTTGCCACATCTACACATTTTAAGCACGAGAGGTTCTGTTTAATTCTTTATTTAATGGCCAGACGCTGTCAGCTATATGTAAAATTTAACACCACGTACACCATCGCAAAAGGGCTTGCACTGACCAAGATTAAACTAATGTTGCAGCTTATGAAAAGAGCGGTATTGGTATTGCTTTTAAAATGACGTATACAAATAATAAGGTATATGTCAAAAGCATCTGTGCAATATCAGACACCACCCGTGAGGACACAGTACAGTTAACGTATTGTTAACAGATTCATTAATGAATTCGTGTCAAGCAGTGTGTGCAGGGCCGGTGAGCGGTTCGTCCGTGTATCTTTTGGTCACTCAATTATGTTATAAAAAGGTGTTTTCTTGTGATAACAGGATTTCATTGAGACATTTTCCTCACGCATGCATATATATATATTTTTTGCTTGTAAGTTTTGATTAGTGTTGATTTCAAATGCAATAAATCTGTTCATAAAACTTAAAATAAGTTATTTTTATTGTTTGGATATGCTTTGGTAGTGGGGGGTCGCGAGTTCTTGACGATCTTACATTGGGGGTCGCTGGCTTAAAAGTTTGAGAACCACTGCTGTAATTAATGATCCAGAAATCGTACACATGCT
This sequence comes from Danio aesculapii, assembly GCF_903798145.1. Taxonomy (NCBI): domain Eukaryota; kingdom Metazoa; phylum Chordata; class Actinopteri; order Cypriniformes; family Danionidae; genus Danio; species Danio aesculapii. The sequence goes on along the minus strand of NC_079451.1, from coordinate 44,521,666 downwards.
CAGAAAATAATTCACTTACGCATATAATAATAAGGAATGCATTGAATATAATGTAACAATTTTTTCTACCTCATACATCTAAATGGGTTCTGTGAAATTATTTGCATAATCTGTTAGATTCACAGAAGATCCCTGGAAGGATGATTAAGGTTTTACACAGCAGGTTCATAAGTTTAGCCATCTGCATGAATGCTAAGAGTTGTACCTGCTCTCTGATGTAGTTTTGCGCACATGGGCCGATGCCTCTTAACTGGAGACCCACAATGAAGCACCAAACGGACAGACCGGCCTCCACTGCAGTGAACGCAGCACAGGTGAACCACAGAGCAAGAGTTGTGTCCTGGACGAAGAACAGAAGATAAGTCACTTCATGATTTAACTATATTTTAATTCAAAAACAGACTAACTATTTATTCTCATATAAGTCAATGACGAGATGTTGTCCCATTTCAGTGACAGCATCACATTAAATGTAACGTTAAGTGATTTTATAAACATAGAAAGCATATTAAAAGTAAATAACAGTCTATTATACATTTAAAATCAATTTTGTAAAAATTTGTAAAAAACAAAATAATAATAATAAAATAAATCAATGTGTGTGTGAAAATGTTCCGTCATTAAGCACAACATATTTATAATTATAAAATCATTAACATATGTGTGTGAAAATATTTATATAACAAAACATCAATAATAATAAATTTTAATAGATGTTATATTCTTAAAAACATCATGTTGACAAATGGATGAAACCTAGAGGTTTGTATTATTCTAGAAAATGTATTAGTTTTAGGAAAACAAGGAAATCTTTACATAAAGTCTTTACATTTTTTCTAAAAATTCCTTTTATTGCTTTTGAAAAGAGAAATAACAGAAAAAAAGACTTAACTTCAAATGATCTGTTTACAAATGACTTTTTCCAGAATTATCTATTTACGAGTTACAACAAAAAAATAGTAAATAAAATGAAAAAATAAATAAAATTTTATTAATAGAGTCTTTAAATATTTTATCAAACAATTCTTTTTTTAAATATGCATGAAAATATATTTTTGGGGTGTATAAACTGTTGCTACACTGAATACATTTTTTTGTGGGCACCTTTTGTCAATCATAGTAATAAATTACGATTTCACAATATCCAATTTTTTTTTTTTTTTTTTTTTACTGAAAAAAAAAACAAACATTCAAACTGGACACGTACCGATGTAAAAAAAACCCTGCATTACACTCAAAAAAGGTTTACTGTTTGTTTGTTCGAACTACTTATTTAAAATGAGCTGAAACAACACAATTATTGGTGTTTTTTTTTTTTTTGCTATACCTTAATTGTTTTATTTTCAATCCATTTAAATTTATAAAAACTAATAAGTTAACTTAATTCCTTCATGAAGTCCCAATACAAATCAATTGTGTGGAAACAAGCATTTTTTTAACCATGGTTTTTTTTAAAGCACATTTCTAAACATAATAGTTTTAATAACTCATTTCTAATAACTGATTTATTTTATCTTTGCCATGATGACAGTACATAATATTTGACTAGATATTTTTTAGATTTAGTTTCAAGATACTAGCATTCAGCTTAAAGGACAATTTAAAGGCTTAACTAGGCTAATTAGGCAAGTCATTGTATAATGATGGTTTGTTCTGTAGACATTCGGGAAAAAAAAATTGCTTGAAAGGGCTAATAATATTGACCTTAAAATGTTCTTGAAAAAATTGAAAACTGCTTTTATTCTAGCTGAAATAAAACAATTAAGACTTTCTTCAGAAAGAAAAAAATATTACAGGAAATACTGAGAAAAATTCCTTGCTCTGTTAAATATTTGGGAAATATTTGAAAAAGAAAATAAATTCACAGGAGGGTTAATAATTCTGACTTCGGCTGTATATGGATATATTTCAAACAGGTTTAGTTTTAGGATAAGACTCACATAGATGCGTGTGGCATCAAAAGGGCAGTTGACAATGACTGGAGATCGTGCATTCACAGGCATATTTGTGGAATTACATCCTTTCATGAGTGCTGACCCGTCTCCTGAAATGGTCAAACTGATGGCCAGAATCAGCCCCAGTAAACACGCCAGTGTGAGCAGAGCGTTCAGAAAGGAACTTACTAACAGACCGATGTGCTACAGAAAGCAGAAGAACAGAGCTGTCAAACACTGCAGTGGTATATTACAGTATATTAACAAAACTGTCACTCATGTACAGTCAAGCTCGAAATTATTTATACCCCTGGAAAATCTGATGTAAATAAAAGCTGAGAAATGTTTTTCCACAATGATGCCTCCTATACATCCTCTTATAATATTGTGAGAAGGAGAGGGTTTTGAGTTTATTGCCATATCAGCTTCTCTGGCTATGTCATGGCAAAAAAAGATCGACAAGTTAAAATCTTTTAACAATTAAAATTCATCAACAGCAATAAATAATTCATAAGAAAATACATACAAAATACTAACAATAAACAAGATAAAAAGTTGGCAGCACGGTGGCTCAGTGGTCACTGGTTTGAGTCCCAGCTGGGTCAGTTGGAATTTCTGTGTGGAGTTTGCATGTTCTCCCCGTGTTGGCATGGGTTTCCACCAGGTGCTCCGGTTTCTCCCACAGTCCGAAGACATGTACCGTAGGTGAATTGAATAAACTAAATTGGCCATAGTGCATGTGTGTGAATGAGAGTGTATGGGTGTTTCCCAGTACTGAGTTGGAGCTGGAAAGGCATCCGCTGTGTAAAACATATGCTAAAAAAGTTGGCGGTTCATTCCACTGTGGCGACCCCTCATGAATAAAAGGACTAAGCCAAAGGTAAATGAATGAATGAATGAAAGATAAAAAACAGTTTAAGGTTTATTTTGATAAAAACTGTACACATTTGGAAGGTTTCACATTTAAAAACATTTCATTTAAAGTCTCCCCAGATAAAAATCATTCTCTGATAACATTAAGAATAGGGCATTCCACAAGAATAGGTTTATCTTTTGGGAGAAGCCCATGTCATTTCCGGTCCAAAAAAAATACTTTGTGGTTGAATAAATGTAACTTTAAATTCTGAATTTGCCAGGGGTATGAATCATTTTGGACTTGATTATCTGATTATCCTACTTACTAGTTTCCAATTGGCAATATTCCTTGACACCAATATGGCAACAATTCCACTTCCAATGCTCTGAGGAAAAGAAAAAGATTAAATTCATTTGGTTTGAGGACATAAACTTGCATTTTATTTTCTTTAAAAAAAAGAAAGAAAAGAAATGTTTAAACTGCTCAGGAAGCATACGTTGAATGTGTTATACACAGCTTAAGTCAAAATTATTAGCGCTAATGTGAAATTTTTATTATTTTAAAAATTTTCCATGCTTAATGGAGAGAAGATGGTTCTTCAACACATTTTTCAACACAATAGTTCTCTCATTTCTAATAACCGATTTCTTTTATCTTTGCCATGATGACAGCTTACTTAAAAATAAGACTTTCGCAAGAAGACAACATTAATACTGTGAAGAGTGTGAACATTTCCTTGATCTGGTAAACTTCATGTGATAAATTAAAACAAAAAAAACAAATGTAATTTTAGAATATTTATGACATCAACTGTGTGTATACGGTTGCCGTTAATAAGCGGTAATAACATTTGTAATGACTTTATTCAAAGTGATTTTAAAACTTACTTTAAATGATCTGAAGGCAAAGTAAGGTTTACAAAAGGTTCACCTTTGATCCATACATGTATACATAAAAATGTAAACGGTCTATAAAAATCACTCTTTAGTAAAACACGTCATACACTTTTTGTTTGTTAACCTGCGTTTAGATATTCAAGTTCAATTCAATTCAATTCACCTTTATTTGTATGGCGCTTATACAATGTAGATTGTGTCAAAGCAGCTTCACATAAAAGGTCACAGTAAATAGGAACAGTGTAGTTCAAGTAAAATATAACCTAAATATAACCTAAATCATACATTTAGTTTTCTTTTAAAAACGTCCTGCCGTTATCAGCACTCAATAAATCTTGGGATGTTCGAGGTCGTGAAGGATGCACCGTTTTTATCCTTCATTACCTGGGAAATGAAGGACGAATTTTGAGGCTGCATTTTAAAGGAGTCTTCAAATTTTTTTTAATCAAACAGCCTTCTTCGTGCCGTGATGACGCAGCGCCCTTCAAATGCATCCCTTCGGAGGATGCAGCCTCGGCTGAAGGTTTGACTTTCACATTACAAGATGTACGATATGGAATTACTAAAGATTGTTCTGTTTTGCACGATTTGATAAATATTATCATTGTTTGAGCCAAATATTTTATTAAAAAATGTAGACATTTCAAAATACCTCCACTACACAGTGTCTTCATAAACGAACTTAAAATCTTTTCGGATGCCCTGGCTAAAATGAAAACAAATTGTCTTAAAAATGTTTAATTTATTTGTACGTCAGAAGTTGTCACAGTTCAAAAATGAATGTGCAAATATAAAAGCAGCTTTACCTCAATATTTAAATGCAGTCACACAAATTTGGTTTATTATGAAAAGTGAGGTTTATTTTTGAGATTCTGCAAAAACTATTGAGAGTTTTTTTATCAAGTTCAATTATTAGTGTATAGATATAAATAAAAATCACAAAAACACATATATTTATCATATAAAGCAATCCCGTCTCAATAGAAGACTTGGATTAAACCAATCGATCAATCTGAATTTATTTTTTGATGGCTTTATGGATGTTTTAAAGCATCAGAGTTTTGAACATTTGCTTGTAATGCAATGATGTGCAATTTTTGTAAAGCTGCTGTTAAACTAATTATTGTATACAAATAAACTTGAATTAAACAATCTTGAGTTTTCAGACGGTGAATGAACTAAAAATACTGTCAATGATTAGAGCAATTCTATGCAAATGTCAACCTTGCCATGAAAGAAATTAGTGAAACCGTTTCTACAATTTTGTGTACGCAAGAATTTTACAGTGCTTTAAAAATGCTCAAATGTCTGTCAGTATTTTCAAACTATTATATTTGATTCACCAAAGTCACATGAGTGCCAATTTCACATCTGTCACATCCATTACCAAGCTTTTTCCTCATAAATGCAAAACTGTAAAATAAAATAAGATCAATCATGTTTGTTCTATAGAGAGTCAACTCTTACCCTTTTAATTAGCATTATTTTTTGGGGTTGTCCAGTTTAATTCACAGAATTTCTACAAAGTATGTTGTAGACTGTAAACTCGCTAACTTTTTTGGTCACATCCATAACGCATGTTCCTTTTCCTCATTTAAAAATCTAAAAAACGTTTTCAGATTGATGTTTTCTGATCCCATAACTCTGTGGTTAGTAGTTTTGGAAAATATAAAAATGTTTTCATGTAACGTTGACATACTTTCCATGTGAATTTACATTTTGAGATTGTAGTGCAAATGTCACATTCATAACATTTTTTCAATTCAATTCAATTAATCTATGGCGCTTTTACAATGTAGATTGTGTCAAAGCAACTTAATATAAAATTCTACTAAACTGAAACTGTGTCAGTCCAGTTTTCAGAGTTGAAGTTCAGTTCAGTTCAGTGTGGTTTCAATTTCACTGCTGAAAGTCCAAACACTAAAGAGAAAATCCATCGATGCGCAGCTTCACAAGTCCCAAACCAAACAAGCTAGTGGCGAGGACAAAACCTCACCAATTGACAATAGTAAAACGAAAAAAACTTGATAATTTTAATTATTGGCATTAAATACCAAAAAATAAAAAATAAAAAATAAATAAATAAATAAATAAATAAAAACCACACACACCATCCCTGTGTGGATTTAAATTATAAAACATGTAATCGTACACTTTGAGCGCATAATCTCTCAAGATTTAAAAGCCAAAAATGGGATGCAGGAGGAGTATATACTTACCAACAGTCCTGATGAGACGGAGATGATGTTTGATACGGTGTATTCTGTTGAGATCTCATTGCTAGGTTTGGATACGTGACGTAATACACTGCCATGGACAATTGCACTGAGAATAAAGTTAACATGACCAATGACGATGAGGGTCAGTCCTTTCTTCATCAGCCGCCCAGGGCCTTTCTGCTTATCTAGAAAAGAGCATGATTTCATTGTGTTCCTCATACTTAAATGGGATAGTTCATCCAAAAATCATCATTTACTTACCATTCACTTGTCACAAACCTGTTTGAGTTCAGCTGAACACAAAATAAATTATTTTGAAAAAAGTTGGAAACCTGTAACCATCGACTTGCATAGTGTTTTTTTGTCCTACTATTGAGGTCAGTGGTTACCAGTTTTTAACACTTTTCAAAATATCTTTAAATAACAGAAAAAGGAAAATCAGATATGTATGAAACCACGTGAGGGAGAGCACATTTTCATTTTTGGGTGAAATATCCCTTTAAGACAGACATGCCCAAATTAAAGCATGCGGGCCAAAGTTGGCCCATGGTAACCTTTCATTTAGCCAAAAAACCAAACTTGGTTGTAGGCCGAAGGTAACTATAGTAGCCATAGTTAATTTCCTAATTTATTTATTAATATTTAAAAATAACTATAAAACATTGCTTTATATTAACTAATACAACATATATATTTTTTTACATATTATAATGAAGTTATTACAGTAAAAACAAAAATAATCTCATTTATGACAGAATGGAGTTACACTATTTTGCCTCGATTTCCTCACTGATGTCTTCTGCATAGTTCTCTATCCATCGAGTGACATTATTTATATTTTTGTAAATCTGATTTATTTACAACATTTAATTTCGGTTAGCTTTTTGTGTAGTTCAGCAACAAAACAAACAAACAAAAAAAGGTTATTACAAATTGCAAATGATGATCTATTTTAAAGGCATTCGCCCCAACCCTCTCACTCTCTTTTCAGATGGGATGGTGGGCCAAATCAGAGTTCACAATTGGCCAACTTTCACCCATGGGCCCTATTTTTGGGCATCTCTGGTATAGAGATTGCCGTTTCAAATTTAATGTAACCTTTCACTTGTTTGTTCAACTGTTAAGCTACAAAAAAGCTAACTGAAATTAAATGTTTCAATTTAAATGCTGTAACTAGGTTTAAAATGTACATCCTGTCACCCGAGGGACAGATGCCAAGACTTTGGTGAGCGAATAGAGGCAAAGACAGATTTTGCTTGACTAGTATATTCAGCATTGAACTCCACTGTGTTATAAATGCGATTGTTTGTTTTTAAGTTATAATCTAAAAAGTTATACTGCATTAGTTAAATAGATTTAAAGCAATGTTTTCTATTTATTTTTAAATCTCATTAAATAAATTAGGAAATTACCCATGGCAACTCTAATGTAAAATAGTGTGATATATTTATCTTTGGCGCACAACCTAAAATTATATTTGTTTTTTGCCCTTCAATCGAAAAAGTTTAGGCACCCCTGCTTTAAGAGGTCATTGGATTGCAAATAAAAAACCTGGGCATTTGCACTGATTTTCATAAATCGTGGATTAGTTTATGTAGCGTTTATTTTAAATAAAACTTTAACTTTATGAGTGTTGCTTTAGTAAAAATATTTGTAACACATTTTGGCTTCCCTATAGTAATCTAATAGTAATAGTAGTGCCAAGACTTTTGTGTTTTTGAAGCATACTATAGTGAATTACATAAATTAATTTGTTGTGGTAATCCTATGATTGCTAACATAAACTAATTTACCAAATACTACACTACAACACAACGCAATTTACTGTAGTAAAACTAAAGTACACGACTACAGTGTTTGTTAGTTTATCAGTTCGTGATAGTTAATAATACAGGTAAAATTATAACACAAACAGTGTATAATACACGTAATATACTAATGTATCGTTAAGAAACACACTAGTTTTTACTATAAATTACTATAGTATGTTTCGTGTGGGTTTACAAATGTGTATAAAGTAAATTTAAAGCATTTTTCTTCGTTTGTTTGTGTTAGCTACATATATGTAACTTTATTTATAGATGTATAACAATAAATATTATTTTCTCCATTAGAAAAATAAAAAGGTAAATGTAAATATATCAGCAGCCTCGTACTTCACGAGAACAAATAACTGATAACTTATTGGAGGCTTTTCTCTCTTTTACGGCTTCAATCAAACTATAAAACGACTATAACTCCCGTATCTGCAATAAAACGAAGAAAACGTCGTTCTTACCAAAATCACACATATCTTTCTCCGTGTGTTTAACCTCTGTTAGGAAGGAAAAACTTGGAGATCATACGCAGACAGTTTCCTCCCTTCATGCTCTGACGTCACGCGCAACTTACCTGTGCAGCGGAAGTAGGGGGAGCCAGAGTACAAAGGTCAGTCGCTGCGAATATAGACCTCCAAACTCCACTCACTTCACAGATGCAAATTTGTTAATCAAAAACCATTTTATCCTGCGATACTAAAAGAATTAGAACATTATACGAACAACATAAAGCAAAGCACGTTTTCTTACTTGAAACCTTTAAAATCTTTAATTCCACAAGGCCGTTACCGTTTCTTAAATGTATACTTATCCATACACTCACCGGCCACTTTATTAGGTACACCTTATTAGTAGCGGGTTGGACCCCCTTTTGCCTTAAGTACTGCTTAATCCTTTAAGGCATGGATTCAACAAGGTACTAGAAATATTCCTTAGAGATTTTGGTCCATGTTGACATGATAGCGTCACACAGTTGCTGCAGATTTGTTGGCTGCACATCCATGATGCCAATCTCCCGTTCCACCACATCCCAAAAGTGCCCTATTGGATTGAGATCTAGTGATTGTGGAGGCCATTTGAGTCCAGTGAACTCGTTGTCATGTTCAAGAAACCAGGCTGAGACGATTCGCGCTTTATGACATGGTGCGTTATCCTGCTGGAAGTAGCCACCAGAAGATGAGTACACTGTGGTCATAAAGGGATGGACATTGTCAGCAACAATGTAGTTGGTACCAATGAGCCCTAAGTGTGCCAAGAAAATATCCCCCACACCATAACACCACCACTAGCCTGAACCGTTGATACAAGGCCAGATGGATCCATGCTTTCATGTTGTTGATGCCAAATTCTGACTCTACCATCTGAACGTTGCAGCAGAAATCGAGACTTATCAGACCAGGCAACATTTTTCCAATCTTCTATTGTCTAATTTTGGTGAGCCTGTGTGAATTGTAGTCTCAGTTTCCTGTTCTTAGCTGACAGGAGTGGCACCTGGTGTGGTCTTCTGCTGCTATAGCCCATCCTCCTCAAGGTTGGACGTGTTGTGCATTCAGAGATGCTCTTCTACAGACCTCAGTTGTAACGAGTGGTTATTTGAGTTACTGTTGCCTTCCTATCAGCTGGAACCAGTCTGGCCATTCTCCTCTGACCTCTGTCATCAAAAAGGCATTTACGGATATTTTCTCTTTTTCAGACCATTCTCTGTAAACCCTAGAGATGGTTGTGTGTGAAAATCCCAGTAGATCAGCAGTTTCTGAAATACTCAGACCAGCCCATCTGGCACCAACAATCATGCCACGTTCAAAGTCACTTAAATCACCTTTCTTTCTCATTCTGATGCTCGGATTGATACAGTGAGTGTTGTTTGTCTTATTTATATTTAGCTTTTTGTACACCCCTGACCTTTGTTTTTCCTTTTTTACTTTCTTCTTGGATTGCTCTGTATTCTCTGCTCTCTAAGCATTAATAATAAAAAACTCTATACAAATAAATAAAGAAATGAAAAAACACAAATAAAATTAGAAAATTAATATGAATACTATATGCATAAATCATATTTATCGCCTCATACGCTGAGGGGGGAAGTGAAATATGATTTATCCATGTAATATAATATTTTTATTAATAGCCTAAGTATTTGATACTACACAAAACATTAGATGTTATTGTTATTGACTTATAATTATAATGCATAGATTTTCTTTTTAAGAAAATTGTAACTCTTAGTTTGAGTTGCTTTAGCGCGCTGCGAAAAAATGATCTGGTTTATTTCCTTTTAAATGCATTTAATAAACTGATTTATTTAGAAATGGTTAAATCAAAATGTAAAACCAATATGCTGTAGTCATGATAAATATGACTCGTATTTGTTTTATGAACTGGTGGCTTTGCATATGGCCGTTATAATACAAACTGATATTCACCTCCTATGGCTTTGCTGTTTTGCTACTTAATGCAGAAGTATATTTAGCTTCTCTGCATGAACTGTAGCAGTAAAACTGTGTCTGGCATCTGTCTGTCCATGCGAACTATTCAAACAATGATAGAGCTGATCCACTGACACTCATAAAAACAATGGCAGTGTCCAAAGTCCTGGCATATGCCGAAGACACACCCTATAATATCAGCACTGAGCAAATCCTGGAGTAAAAGCAAAGCATGAGCATATACCAGCAGAATTATGTAAAGTGATTATATTATATTATGTTATATTATATTATATTATATTATATTATATTATATTATATTATATTATATTATATTATATTATATTATGTGACCCTGTAGCACAAAATAAGTCTTAAGTCTGGTATACTTTTGGCTATATACCATATTATTCATTCATTAATTTTCTTTTCGGCTTAGTCACTTTATTAATCTGGGGTCGCCACAGTGCAATGAACCGCCAACTTTTCCAGCAATTGTTTTACGCAGCGGATGCTCTTCCAGCTGCAACCCATCACTGGGAAACATCCATACATACTCATACACCACAAACAGTTTAGCTTACCCAATTCACCTGTAGCGCATGCCCTTGGACTTGAGGGGGAAACCAGAGCACCCGGAGTAATCCCACGTAAACATGGGGAGAACATGCAAACTCCACACAGAAATGCCAACTGACCCAGCCGATGCTCGAACCAGCGACCTTCTTGATGTGAGGCGATTGTGCTACCCACTGCGCCACCATGACACCCATTTGTAAGACTTTTTATCTTGACAGTTTATGGTTTGTTGACGGTCTTTTGGTTCATGTTTAATTAATGTTAGCACATATTTAAGGATTCTGCATATCACCGATGTCCATGTTATTTGTTAGTTTTGTACAAAAGGCATGTAATTTATTGTTACAACTATTTTCTTATAATTTACACTACAAATAAGACATTAACAGCCATTAAGGTCATTATTTGGGTCACTTCATGTGTTTTAGATTCATCTCTCTAAAATTAGATCGCCTATTGTACTATTCAATTCAATTCACCTTTATTTGTATAGCGCTTATACAATGTAGATTGTGTCAAAGCAGCTTCACATAAAAGGTCATAGTAAATAGGAACAGTGTAGTTCAGTTTTCAGTGTTTAAGTTCAGTTCAGTTCAGCTCAGTTCAGTGTGGTTTAATAATCACTACTGAGAGACCAAATACTGAAGAGCAAATCCAACGATGCGCAGCTCTACAGATCCCGAACCATGCAAACCAGTGGCGATAGCGGAGAGGGAAAAAAAACTTCACTAATTGGCGAAAGTGAAGAAAAAAAACCTTGAGAGAAACCAGGCTCAGTTGGGCACGATCATTTTAATTTCTCCGCTGGCCAAACGTCTTGTGCAGAGCTGCAGTTTCAGTGTACTACAATTAATCAATTGTTAAAGCTGTTAATATTGCAGTCATTGCAGACGTAATTCTTAAATTTATAAATGCTTTATCTGCATTAAATATTGTCATTGTTAGTGTTACAACAATTATTATTATTTAGATTTACTACAATAGTTTATTATTTATGCCTGTACAGTGAATATGAGACTCTAAATGTGTATCCATCAGGTTATTGGCTTGTTATGAGCATTTGTTTAACACAGTTTCAAGGATATGTGTAATGAGAATTGTTTGTTTGTTTCTTTTATTTAGCTCTGATGATGATTTATTCTGAAGATTAAACACTTTATAAACATCAGACCCTGAGAGTAAAGTGCATCTCTTCAGCTGGGAATGCTACAGCATGTCTTTGGACTGTGGGGGAAACCGCAGCACCCAGAGTAAACCCACGCCAACACGGGGAGAACATGCAAACTCCACACAGAAATGCCAACTGACCCAGCCGGGACTCGAACCAGCGAGCTTCTTGCTGTGAGGCGACAGTGCTAACCACTGAGCCACATTTATAGACCATTTTGAGTGACGTAAACAAAAAAAATAGACCCAATTTATTTCCAGTTTTGCATTTTTAATTTCTGTAGCTTTCGAGAATCCAAAAAGAGCCACATATTGATAATGTTATGATAGCTGTTTTAACATTAAGTTATGATTGAATTGCCTCTTGTTACAGTTATCAAATAGTTTGATAACTTGCAGGAAATGTTCATGGGCCAATGACAAGACCACATTTAAATGGTCTATATTTATGTTTAATTAAGAAAAAAAAAAGGATTCAGAGAATATTTCACAATGTTCCTGTCATTTAGAGACCCCAGGAAAAACCTCAAAGTGTTAAAAAACTAGTGTTAGTTTTTGTATTTTTCTAACCGGCCAAAATCTACTGAATATATTCTCATCAGTGCATGCAGATGAATCTATAAACCCAGAGCCACAGCGACCCCTTGTGTCCTCAAGAAGCATGTGAAAGGCCATCTGAAGGTCACAGCTCTGCAGAAGATGCTAATCTGCCCTTCCTGAACGTGTGTACAGCAAAACAAACACACAAGCGCAGAAAGTCAGAATGGTATTTTTATTTGAACTGTACTGTATGCTAAATGTTCACCTCGGTACAATAAACAAATACAAATACTCACACTAAAAACCAAACCTACAGTTCTGGAGCCAACCTGACTGGAGTTGGCCGAGGATCTCAGAATATTGCATATAAACAACACAATGAGCTCCGAACAGTGCGCTTCCACATAAAGAACCCCAAAAAAATCAAATAAAAATCAAATAAAAGAAACAGGGAGAGGATCACAGGAAAATATGGTTACAAAAAACATTAAACTAGACGATACAAATCTAATTTAACTGCCATACATTCAACACCAAATAAACGCACTGGATGATGTCAGATCTATAAAAATACCTCGGGTATAGGCTGATGAGAAGGAGCAAGGGGATTTGGATGTGTGTGTGTGTGTGTGTGTGTGTGTGTGTGTGTGTGTGTGTTTTGGAGTAACCGGTGAATGTTCTTCCTGAGACGGGGCGGTTTTTCACTCCAGTCCCTTTTTCTGTGTGAGCTGCCATCAATTTAGTGGGATTTCAGACACAAAGAATCAAATCAAATCAAACGTTGACATGCACTCAAATCCAAATTGCCATTTATTTTTCTGGAAAACTTGATATATCTTAAGAACCTGACGTTTGCATTTCAAGTCACTGAAATGAACTGAATCGATCAGTAAAATAGTGTGCTCTAAAAGACGGAGTGGTTTCTGAGCTGGTGCTTGTTGAATTTGTGCAATTCTGTAAACGAGATCAGCTACGCAAAAAACATCCGGAAAAAAGCTAATAATTACACTATCACCTTCATTTCTGGCCCTCTCTCTCTTTTCTTTTAATAGATACACTGTATATTTATATATATTTATATTTGAATCATTATCAAGCACTTTTTTAAACACTGAAACAAAGACGAGCACTAATTCTGCAGATGTAAAGAAAGAATAAGGATAACTGAATAAATTGTGAGTCCCGTTTCTTCTTCCTGATGGAGGAAGACATGAAGTGCGTGGCGTATGAGATCTGTCAACATTTTCAACTGCGAGTTTTGTGGGAAAGGGAGGCGTGGTTAGTTAGCCACACCCCTTTTGACAAAAAAGCACCGCCTACTTGCATTGGAACATATATATACGATCTCCTCCCCTTCACAGAACGACAGAAATGAACAGTAAAACGCTGAAGACGACAGTGGAGAGACGTCTGTGAAGTGTGTGTGTGTTTTCCGGTGCAGCTGATTGCTTGTTCACCCCTTTTTCACTGTCTCTTAGTCTCTTTGATTTGCAGTTTTGCTGAATGACTGGTTAGGATTTGGCGAGGTGTTCTCTATGGTCGTTGTGTTTGAGGAGCTGGGTGGGCGACGGGGCTAGGCTGGGCTGGGTGCCGGGCGGGAGGGGATGGGCGCTGGGCAGCCCGCCTGGCATCATGCCCTCTATCTGTCCACCCATGCCACCAGGAGAAACACCCACCGCTCCTGGAGGAAACCTGGCAGAGAAAACATGAGTTGCGTACTAGCGTTATATACAGTCCAGTTTAAGGCAAATTTATTATAATTAATTAATTCATGAATCCTCTTTATTAATATTATTATTATCAGTAGTAGTAGTATTAGTACACTGTAAAAATATCTGTTAATTAATAGCTATTTCTGTTTATTTACTGTTGTGAAATGCATTTGCTCTCCTCTGTCGACTTTTATTGTTGAAAATTCAACTGTAGAGTTTAACAAAGTGACGTTACGTTTATTGACATTATAGTAGCTTTAAATAATATACATTATGTATAAGAAATCATATACAGTATACAGAAATGAGTTTGACTCACAGAAAATGTACTGGCAGCTTATTACAAGTTTTTTGTAGTGTATTATACAACACCAATCCAGACAAATGATTACTTTAAACCAGGGTGTGAATTATACATTGACCTATTTTATATATATATATATATATATATATATATATATATATATATATATATATATATATATATATATATAAATGAAAGATAAATATATCAATATTCTAATCTCATATGAAAATTGAAGTCAGATTAAATTTAAACTAATTCAACTTTGTGCTCTGGAAAGACCAAACATGCAGTGAACCTTCATCCACCAGTAGACACCGCCATTGGACAAACTGGCTGAATCTTATAATATTAATATTACCTTAAAAATGTCTAAAAAAAATAGATAAATAAAAACTGCTTTTATTCCAGCCAAACCAGAAGAAATAAGACTTTCTCCAAAAGAAATAATATAATATAATATAATACAATATAATATAATATAATATAATATAATATAATAAAACAATATAATATAATATAATATAATATAATATAACAATATAATATAATATAATATAATATAACAATATAATATAACAATATAATATAATATAATATAATTTAACAATATAATATAATATAATATAACAATATAATATAATACAACAATATAAGATAAGATAAGATAAGACAACAATATAATATAATATAACAATATAATATAATATAATAAAATATAATATAAGACAATAATATAATATAATATAACAATATAATATAATATAATATAATATAATATAATAATATAATATAATATGATATAATATGATATAATATAATATAATATAATATAATATAACAATATAATATAATATAATATAATATAATATAACAATATAATATATTATAACAATATAATATAATATAATATAATATAATGTAACAAAATAATATAATATAATATAATATAATATAATATAACAATATAATATAATATAACAATATAATATAATATAACAATATAATATATTATAACAATATAATATAATATAATATAATATAATATAATATAATATAATATAATATAATATAATATAATATAATATAATATAATGTAACAAAATAATATAATATAATATAATATAATGTAACAAAATAATATAATATAATATAATATAATATAATATAATATAATATAACAATATAATATAATACAATATAATATAATATAATATAATATAATATAATATAATATAATATAATATAATATAATATAATATAATATAACAATATAATATATTATAACAATATAATATAATACAATATAATATAATATAACAATATAATATAATATAATATAATATAATATAATATAATATAATATAATATAATATAATATAATATAATATAATATAATACAATATAATATATTATAATATAATAAAACAATATAATATAATGTAATATAACATAATATAATATAATATAATATAATATAATATAATATAATATAATATAATATAATATAATATAATATAATATAATATAATATAATATAATATAATAAAACAATATAATAAAATATAATATAATATAATATAATATAATATAATGTAACAATATAATATAATATAATATAATATAATATAATGTAACAATATAATATAATATAATATAATATAATATAATATAATATAATTTAATATAATTTAATATAATATAATAAAAAGAAATAGACTTTATTATATTATATTATATTATATTATATTATATTATATTATATTATATTATATTATATTATATTATATTATATTATATTATATTGTTACATTATATTATATTATATTATATTATATTATATTATATTATATTATATTATATTATATTATATTATTTCTTTTGGAGAAAGTCTTATTTCCTTGCTCTGTTAAACAACACTAATAATAATAATAATAATAATAATAATGATAATAATAATAATAATAATAATAATAATAATAATAATAATAATAATAATGAATTAAAAACAACAGCCCTTATGTAACATTTCCATAAATCATCAGATTTCACATCACAGCATGTCATACTGAGCACATGAAAATGAGAAATGTTCAAAATCAAAACGAAAACATCCCAAAATCAAAGTGAAATCATGTTTCAGATGCCACTGTTAAGTTCATCAAGGGTTTATAATCAAAACTCATCTCCCCACAGTGTCTTGACCTCTTCGAGGACTTTCAGCAATATTTACCTGTCACTGTTTAGGTATACATTTTGTCTTGCAGGCCGCCGGGAGAGACGGCTGGTAGCGGCTGGGCGACTCTGCTGAGCGAGAGAAGCAGTCAGACTGTTTGCATGTGTGCTTTAGGGAGTTAATGCATTAAAATGAGGGGTTAGTTTGGGGAGGCGTTCAG
This sequence comes from Danio aesculapii, assembly GCF_903798145.1. NCBI lineage: Eukaryota > Metazoa > Chordata > Actinopteri > Cypriniformes > Danionidae > Danio > Danio aesculapii. Next base: position 44,504,820 of record NC_079451.1, on the reverse strand, counting down.
GGTCACAGCGGGTGAAACCAACGTTATTACAGTTTCGCATGTTTACTTTAGTTAATATTTTGATAGTATTTTTAAATTTGTCGTACATTTCAGTTTAGCTTTAGTTTGTTTAGCTTGTTTTGATAGTTTTGGTTCAGTTGAACTCATTTCTATTTAGTTTTTATATATTTAGTAGTTTATTAGAGTAGTTTTCGGTAGTGTTCCTCACACAGGTGAGTGGGCTTCATAAACCACCTGTAGAAAACACACTCTTTTATTGCTCTGACACTTTAATTGACACTTGCACCAGTTTTATACATTTGCACCAGACACTTTCAATCACGCCATATCTTTAAAAAAACGATGTGCATTTATGAAGTCAGCTTCACACAGGTGAGTGCACTTGACAAACCACCTGTAGAAACACTCACTCTATAAAAAAACACACTCCCACCTCCTATCTCTAGCACTAACAGTTCATTTGTATATTAATCACTTCTTCTGTGTTATGCCTTCTTATTGAATCGCTGAATGCCTCCTCAATTGTAAGTCACTTTAGAGAAAAAGGGTCTGCTAAATGACTAAATGTAACAGAACACATCAAGTGTCAACCAGAGCAAAGTTTAGTATTTGTAACATCAACTCTTGCACAAACCTCTTAGAAATAAAAGCAAAATAATTGTTTGAACAGACATTGAACACGTTTACACGGACACTAATAATCTGATTTTATTAGGATTAAAACAATACTCTAATTAAGAGTCTACCATGTAAACAGTGATTTTTGATGACCTTAATCCGACTAAAGTCATAATCAAACTAAACAGAAACCGAATTAAGACATGTGGAGTATGCCTATTTTAGTCGCATTATTGAAGTGCAGTATAGGCTTGTAAACACCGCAATCAAACTATTACCATCATGTAGGACTTTACGATGCATTTTGAGACAGGATATTCCATACACACACGGCTGTTTGATATTATTCTCTGCAACTACAGAGTTAGTAAAGGAACACAGACGCCCGCAATGGCAAAATGCAGGTTTTATTTTTCCTTCTGCGTGCGGTATCAGTCCATTAAAACAACACTCTTCCAGCAGTCCTTACATTTTACTTACATTTACATTTAGTCATTTAGCAGTTGCTTTTATCCAAAGCGACTTACAAATGAGGACAAGGAAGCAATTCACACAACTATAAGAGCAGCAGTGAACAAGTGCTATAGACAAGTTTCAGGTGTGGAAAGTCTAAGAAGCAAAGCATTAGTAAAAAAAATTTTATTTTTTTTTTTATTTTTTTTTTGAGAGAGAGAGAGAGAGAGGGCACAGTTAGTGGTATAGCCAGAGAGGCAATTGCAGATTGGGAGGAAAATGGAGACTAAACAGTTGAGTTTTTAGTCGTTTCTTGAAGACAGCAAGTGACTCTGCTGTTCTGATGTAGTTAGGGAGTTCATTCCACCAACTGGGCAGGTTGAATGTGAGAGTTCGGGAAAGTGATTTCTTCCCTCTTTGGGATGGAACAATGAGGCGACGTTCATTCACAGAACGCAAGTTTCTGGAGGGCACATATATCTGCAGAAGTGAGAGCAGATATGAAGGAGCCAAGCTAGAGGTCACTTTGTAAGCAAACATCAGAGCTTTGAATTTGATGCGGGCAGCAACTGGCAGCCAGTGCAAACGGGTGAGTAGCGGAGTGACATGTGCTCTTTTGGGTTCATCAAAGACTACTCGTGCTGCAGCGTTCTGAAGCAGCTGAAGAGGTTTGATAGAACTAGCTGGTAGCCCGGCTAGCAGAGAGTTGCAATAGTCCAGTTTGGAGAGAACAAGAGCTTGAACAATGAGTTGAGCTGTATCTGTATTTGTGTATGTACTTGCATCCAATACCTCAGTTTGTCATGGGGGCATGAATGAAATGTTCCTGAATTAAAGTGCCAAACTGCTGTTAAAGTCGACAAATTAAAAATGAAACACCCGAAATTACACGAAACTCCAGAGGAAATGCGGATAGCGCGGTGACGCTTCGACGTTAATCGATGTAATGTGCTATAACATGTAAAACAGGATCATGAAAGGAACATTCAAAAAGCAACTCATGTAGACACCTTAATCATTTTACTGTCTTATTCAGATTAAGGCAAATCATTCAATTACTGATGTCCATGTAAACGTAGTCACTGAAGAAAAACCCATGCAAATGCGACAGATAAAAGTACAAATTATGAAGAATACAAACAATCATCTTCATATTAAAGATCATACTGTGTATGTGGTTAAACATGCCTAGTTTACATTTGTTGGCAAACGAAGAATAGACAGAACGTCTGAATATAATCATGAGGTTGACTGTAAAAGCGCATCTACAGACATTTTTCTTAACAGCCCCAGGTCAGATTTTCAACCACAAAATAAGAGCTTATTAATTCTAAAAATGGTCCCACGTTAAATTAAGTGGTCTTAACTAATATGTACGTACACTGAAATTAATATGTTTCGATGTACTTATTGTCTAAATACATGTTTTTACATTGTACTAATGCTTGATTAAATATGCATGAAATTTCATCGGTTACTAATTCCTGTAATTATATTTGTAATTACTCTGTTGACCATCACTTACACCTTAATCCACCCTTAAACATACCCATACTATTAAACCTGTCCCTAACTCTACCCATATCCCACCTCAAGAGCACCAGAAGTCTTTCCCAAATACATCATGATTACAGTAGGTACATTGTATTTATATTTTGATGCAAGTACTTACTTGATATAAAAGTGGGACCCTGAAAACAATACATATTTTTGCTAATTATCATTTTATTTGAGTTAGTTTTTTCAGTGATTGTTGGTAGTTTTACATTTCGCTTGAATTTTTTATTTCAGTTTACAAAAATGTTTTTTGAATAATACATTAAGTCTTTGTTTACTAAAATAATCTTGGGTGAAATTAGAGGTGGTGTTGTCCATCAGGGGCGTAGCAACCGGGGGGGACGGGGGGGGACACGTCCCCCTCACTTTTCGGAAACAGGTTACTCTGTCCCCTGACTGGCCCACACGTTTTATTTGACCTAGCAGCCGCAAGTGTTCTGATTTGTTACTTGATTTGAGTGAACGATCACTCAGCCAATCACAGCGCGAATCTCTTGAGCGTCTGCCACGAGCTTCATTCATTCACTTTGCAGTCAAAGACAGTGATGATGCAGAAGGGAGCAACAGCTACAGCTGGGTAAATCACGGTAAATCACTAACGTTACAGAATCCTACTTTTGTTCAGTTTTGAAGTGAAAACCGTAAAGTCCCTGGTGCTGGTGTCTTGTCTGGTGCTGAGCCAGAGAAAGACAGCGAGGTTAAGTTGGTTTTGTTTTCGGTATTCCTGACACATTCAGTGACGGACGGCATTAACTAAAAAACCTCTCACCCTAAAAAGATCTAAACTGTATTCCCTACAGAAAAGACAAAGCTGGTTATGTTCACAGCTGTCTTTTTCTTTTTTTCGCTCGATATTACGAGCACTGCTTGAGCAGTCGCAATATGCAGTACGCAGATACACATACTGAAAGTAACTATAAAGTTGAATCTACTCCTATCTAAGTTTACCAACCACTTACTTGCATGTATTTGGGGAGTAATTGGTGAATTTACGTGTTGAATCCTGCGTGTTCTGCTTTTATGAATGACGCATCGGCCGCAAGTACACATGGCGATGTCCATCTCACGTTATATGTGTAGTATCAACTTGCAATTTTGCAATTGGAATTGTAGTATTTAAAATATTTTCACACAGAGTAATGCTTAATTTAAATGTGTGTGGTTCTGTTTATTTATTGTTATTATTAATATTTTGTAATTATTTTAGAATTTTGGTTAAAAGATTATTAAATAAACTTTATTGCTAATAAATCATTAATCACTTTTGGGTGACCATACAGCTGTCCCCCCCACTTTTAAAATGGCTGTTACGCCCCTGTTGTCCATGTAGGGGTTTGGTTCATTTATGTGGGCAGGGGTATGAAGCCAGATCAGTCTAAAAAAATAATACATTTACAAAATACAATTCATAGATCCACAACACAATTCGCATTCACAAATTCATAAATTCAAAACACGATTCATAAACACACAAATCCAACACATCCAATTCATTTGGTGAAAATATTCATGATTTTTTTCTTGTGAATTCACAAATTGTTTATAAATTTACAAATTGGATTTTGTAAATGTGAATTGTGCTGTGCATGTATGAATTTCATTTAGTAAATGTATTATTTTTGAGACTGATCTGGCTCCATACTGGGGGAGTGTATTTGCATGATGTGGTCTAGAGCAGTGTTTCCCCAACCCTGTTCCTGAAGGCACACCAACAGTACACATTTTCAACCTCTCCCTAATCAAACACACCTGAATCAACTCATCATACCATCAGAAGAGACTCCAACACCTGAAGTTAATGGGTCAGAAAAGGGAGACATCCAAAATATGTACTGTTGGTGTGCCTCCAGGAACAGGGTTGGGAAACACCGGTCTAGAGGGACTCTCACTACACAGGGTGAACTAATAAAAGTTGTCTGATTGGCTGATTGAACAGCCTGTAGAATGAATGAATGAATGTGTTGAGCATTTATTGATCCCTCAGCGAGGATTAAATGATCTTGAGTCCAGCGGGGGGAAAAGCCAGGATCAGGGTTGGAAGGAATGTAATGGTTCTGGGTTTGATTGTCATTTAATTAAGATTAAGAGTCCTCAATCATTTTTGTGACAATAATTATACTTTTCTATGACTAAACAAAATACTACTATTTTTTTTCTATTACATTTACTATCTTTTCAATACAAATATATGGGACATTCTACCAGAAACGTACATTTTTACTTAAAAACGTGACAGGGCCTGACCTTTAAGCTTGTCTTCCTCAACAAATCATACAAAAACAAGCATAAAATCATACAATTCAATGACAGAACAAGTCCTTGATCACTGTCAGCTTCTCCTCCATCAAATGATGACACTTCCTCTAAGTCAGGGGTGTCCAAACTCGGTCCTGGAGGGCCGGTGTCCTGCAGATTTTAGCTCCAACTTGCCTCAACACACCTGCACGGATGTTTCTAGAAAGCCTAGTAAGTGCTTGATTAGCTAGCCCAGGTGTATCTGATTGGGGTTGGAACTAAACTTTGCAGGACACCGGCCCTCCAGGACCGAGCTTGGACATGCCTGCTCTAAGTCATAGGGCTCTATTTTAACTATCTAAGTGCAAAGTCTAAAGCGCATGACGCAAAAGTATTAAGGGTGTGTTCGAATCACCTTTTGCTATATTAAGAATGGAAAAATATGATTTGCGCCCTGTCGCATGGTCTAACAGGGTTGTGCTTATTCTCTTAATGAGTTATGGGTGTGTTTTGAGGATAACGTGCATTAAACTAATCAGAGTCTCATCTCCCATTCCCTTTAAGAGTCAGTTGAGTCGTGCCATTGTGCATTTGCTATTTACATGACTTTGTAAGTGGAAAAACTAAATGCTTCACTATCTAGAAAACAGTTAAACAAAGCATCTGCAGTGCAAGGATAAAGAGCGAGCCTCCTCCATTCAACCTCTTTACTTTCTCTTTTACTCTTTACTTCCGTGGATAAGGAAACGGTGTTGTTCGCACTCCACTAAAGACATCCATTAGCCTACATACTTAATTTCGTTTGTTAAGCACAAAGATTTGTTCAAAACTATTTCCAAATTCAGTTCTAGTTTCCAGCAAACGAATAAATGAACAATAATAATGAGTTATATCCAAACACACATGCTATGCCCCATATGGTCTAAAACCTGACAGGTGGAATAATCTAAGCTTGTTTTTATTAAACAAATATAAATATGCATATAATAAATAATTCTAATAATAACATTATACAAAAGCCAATTGTCATGAATAAACTGAAAAAAGCCCCCCAAGATGAGGGCATGGAGGCAGTGGTTTTTATATTTATTTAGAAAGTAATCATTTTTGTAACATATTAATCCTTTTTTTTTAATTTGTAAAGCTATCTGTGTATTGCTGTACATCTTGAGTGTATTAAGCAATGTGCACACGTTTAAGATGCACAACTAACACGCTCTGTGCTGGACTTTAGACCTGCTTTCATCTGGTCAATTGTGCTGTCTATTTTAGTTCCTCAAAATAGCAACGTGACAACAATGCACCTTAACACACCTCCATTCTAGACCAGAACAACCATGAGTCCATAAAGTGGTGCAAATGGTTTTGCTATTTAAAGAGCGTGGTGCAAAAAGTGAAAATTAGGGCTGCGTTGGTCTGAAAATAGCAACACATCGTGCCAAACTTATTGCGCGGGTGTATGATAGGGCCTAATGTCTTAAAGGTGTAGTGCACGCATTTTTTTATGCAAATGTGACAGGACTGACAGAGACATGGGGACAATAATAGTATATATTTGTTGAATTTATTTATGATTTCATGTTTTTAATCAATTGATGTGAATGATAAGAAAATGATTAGAATTTTAATTTTTCTCTAAATAAGTTTTTAGCATGACAAAACTGTTAAAGCTGTAGGTTCAGTTGGGCTGAGAACAAATACAATGATTTTAATAAAGGAATAAAATCTGTGAACAATTCACAGAAATCAACCATCAGGCCATTTTAGAAACTTTTGGGTTGAAATACTTTTATTCACTTTATTTATGTTGTTTTTATTTCAGGAACAGAGAATGTACGTTTCTGGTAGAATGTCCCATATAACGGAAGGCAAATGAATAGCCCTCCTATGAAATTTAAATTCTTGTAAAAATGTTTCCCGATTGATGTGTAATATTTTAAAAACATTTTTAAACAATAGTTTTAATCACTCTTTTTTTTTTTTTTTATCTTTGTCTACCACGATGATGGTACACAATATTTCACTAGTTATTTTGCAAGACACTAGTATTCAGCCTAATCTGATATTTAAAGGGTTAACTGGGTTAACAGGGTATATGCAGAAGTATGCTAATAGGACTTTTAATTTGCCAGTAACCTGGGTTAAGCGCTTCCGGTCAACTATATGCCAATGCTAAAATCGACACTTTAAAGGTCTGTTTTCTTTAAAAATTTGCGATCTCCACTGGCTGAGTGATATCCGATATAAAGTGGGTATCAGAATGTACAAGAAGCACTGCATTAAATTACATTTTCCCCCGCCATGTCTTTATAATATGAAAATTTATTTTACCCCTGTATATTCAATGGCGCTTCTGCGCTAGCCTGCCGATTCTGACGGGCGCGTGCGAGTAAACGGCTTTTTGTCTCGTTTTACGCTTGAAGACTAAATGAATGTCAAAGTTTATTTAACTGAATGTATTTTAATTACATTACAACATCGATGCTGTAAAAGGAATCGTACAACATGGAAACAGGTCACCGGAAGTTTATCAGTGTGGGAAAAACACTAGATCGGCATATACCCTATTAGTTTAATTAGGCAAGTCATTGGACAATAGTGGTTTGTTCTGTAGTGAAAAAAAAACCTTAAGGGGGCAAAAAATTTTAACCTTAACAATTGTTATGGTAACACTTTATTTTGATGGTCCATTTGAATATTAGCAGACTGTCTGCTAAATATCTGTTGATACGCTCTCTCTCAACAGACATTTAACTGACAATAAGAAACTTTGCAAGAACATGTCAACTTACACTAACCCTAGCCCCAACCCTAATCCCATCCTAACAGTCTTCTTATAATCTAATGAGAATTAGTTGACATGTAGATGCAATGTAACTTAAATTCAACAAACGGACCATCAAAATAAAGTGACCATTTTTTAAAACTATTATTATTTTTCACTTGTACATTCATCCTGATAACTTGAAATAAATATGTCCAAAAAAACTATCATTATTTAAAAATTCTTTTAAAACTGCTTTTACTCCAGCCAAACCTAAAGATATAAGACTTTCTCCAGAAGAAAAAATATTACAGGAAATACTGCGAAAATTTTATTTACATTGGGGAAATATTTGCAAAAGAATAAATTAATAAAAATTTCACAGGAGGTCTAATAGTTTTGTCTTCGATTGTATGTATTTAACTATAATTTACATATGAATAACGCACACACATTACAATAACTCTTTTTAAGTAAATTATATTAAATATATATTTTTTTAAATGACTGAAAGAACGAACTGCTTCTCAAAAATATGTGATTGAGATGACAAACTCAAAAATGAATAGACTAGTGTATGACAGGTAATGGTTAGTATATGACAGGTGAAGTACGCAACGATGGATGGCATGTTTCAGATGTCTTTTATCACCTGTAGGCTCCGCCGTTGAGCTCCGGATGAACCTGCTGCTCCATCACCCCCCACGGCGCCGTAGTCACAAAAAACTCTTTGTTGACGCAGTTTCTAAGACTGTCTGGAATACGACCTGAAAACCAGAACAAAACCCACACATGTTGACTGATGTTTTGAGTGAGATAGAAAGTTTATATAAAGATCTACATTTATATTCCCTCAAGGATATACGAGTTCATGCTAGGAGAAAGCTTTTCAAAAATGATAACATGTCAAAAATGACATAAAAGTTATGTGATATAGATATAAGTGAGAGAAAAAGACATGTCAAGACTTTCCTTTCACCATCCTGCAGTTAGTTAACCATAATTAAACATGTAATCCACCGATAATGATTTACTACAAATGCTCTGATGACAGAAGTGGTTACAATTTCACTGGCAAACATTATAAGGCTTTGTTTACAGCTGGTATTAAAAGGACAATGAAAACTATAAACTGCTTTGCATTTGTTGAACACAAAAGAAGATATTTTAAAGGGGGCCTATTCAGGGTGTGAACTATACATTGACTTTCGGGGTGGTCAGCAAATAGTGCAGGTTCACACACAAACGACCAGGAGCACCACCATTGACGATGCCAAATCCAACAAGTTTAAAGGTAACGTTTGCAAACTGGAAATATAAGCGCTATTTTCCCCTCTTTGGGGTGAAAGGTAAAAATGTTTATGTATTATGTATGCAAGAATGTAAATGCAACTTAAGCCCAGGGAAAAAAAAAGAGTCCCTCTGCATTGATGACAAGTAATTCTAATCTAATGAAGCACCTCAAATTTAGTGGCTATGCAAGTGATAACGTGAGCTCTGCTACCAAAGGAGGAGGCGAAGCCACAACGTCAAAGCAACTGAAGCGTAATTTTTCTCCACAGTAAACACTTATTACTCAGACAGAATTAAACCAAATAATATCTAGATATACAGTTGAGGACATGCTGCCATTGTCTCTCACATTGTCCCACAACAACATTAAAATAATGTTTATTAGTGTACAATTGTTTATATTTATCTCATAGTCATTTGACAAATTAGACTTTTTAAAGTAACGCAATAGTTACTTTCCCTGGTAATTAGTTACTTTTGTAATTATATACCCAGTTACTATTTGTGAGACGTAACTAACTATAACTATAACCAGGGGCGTTGCTAGACATAAAGCTCTACTGGGGCACGTCAGTTTGCTTTTTGATTACATTGCTTTCACCAGCGTTGGTTCAGTTGCACATAGAGAATAACGTCTTTATTTAGGAATTACCTCTCTTAATAAATACACTTGCATATGAAGTAAATCATATCTCAATGCATTTACTGGGGCACTGGAGATTTTCACTGGGGCACGTGCCCCAGTGAATTGGGTCTAGCGACGCCCCTGACTATAACTAACTATAACTAAATACTCCTTTAAAGGAACGTGCCCAACACTGCTAATGAAGACAGTGCCCGTTGTTTTGCCAAAAACGGTCCACATTTATACATTTTGCCTATTTGTTTCCAGTACAACAGTTTTTTTTTGCGACTGAAAACCAATAAATCTGAAAATGAGTTACAAAGGCTGCATTTACACTGCAGATCTTGATGATCAATTGCGATTTTGTGACTGTATCCGATTTTTTGACGCCCTGCTTACATCATCTTTTAAAAGTGACTCGTATCCGATCGTCCAGTTTTACTTAATAAACATTCCCTCGCCTAAACTCACCGTGAGTGAGATGGAGAAACTGAAAGCACAACAGCACAGAGCAAAAATCAGATGCTCAAGTCAGTTCTACTCAAAAACAAACCATTTAATGCAAAACAGGCTGCATTTACACTGCAGATCTCGATCAATTCTGATTTTGTGACTGTATCTGATTTTTGTTTATTGATGACATGCTTACATCATCTTTTAAAAGTGACTCGTATCTGATCGTCTGCATTTACACAGCACACGGCAAAGGCGCATTGACCAGAAGAAAAAAAAAGAGCGGGCGCTGACTGACAGCTGATAATTAAAGAGCGCTCTTTTCTATATTCCTGTAGGTAATCTGTTCGCAGCTTTTGACAAGCGGTTTTACTATAGTTTAAGACAGAAAGGTTCTCATTTGTCCATCTTCTTTTTGATATTTAGCCTTTTTTTTTAAACAGTTAGGCATCTTAATGTAATGTTCATAGCGTAATTTATGCACGTGATGTATGCACTAGTTTTACATTAGTTTATGTTTGGTGGTGGACATTGCGCTCTCCCGCTCTTGTTAACATGCTTAAATACCTGTGATATATGACAATATAAAAGCTGTTTAAGTCCTCGTGTATGAGATTTAAGGTTTGGGACTCTGCTAAAGTCTGTTCTGAAATGAAAGCGTCAGACTTGACGTCATGCGCTATGGTTTTTAACGACGTGCGACTCGCATTTACAGGTGAAAATCCGATCTACCTGCTTACACTGCAGACACGAGGGCACAGATCCGATTTATATCGGATAAATTTCCACATATGAACAAGGCCTGAATCTGATTTGAATAAATCGGAATCCATGTGATTTGTTCCTGCTTACACGTACATAGGCCATATCCGATCTGTGCAACATGGTGGGAGAACAAATCGGAATCGAGTCACTTGAACAGTGCAGTGTAAATGCAGCCAAAGTAGTAAGTGTAGATTTTTGAAAACACCTGCATTGTTGTCTGTTTTTGACTATATCTGGAAATACTCATGTGTGGACTATCTTAACAGACAAAAAGCTGTTATTATTGTTCTGGGAAAACGGCAATCCTCCAACTGCTGAACTATGGCTTGAAGAATTGATATGTACTCTGCAATTGGAAGGAACAAGGTCTCTTTTAAAAGGCAACATTGGACACTTTCACAAGATTTTGGGCCCTTTCTTCCGTCCCATCATGAGGAATTCTATTCCATACATCAATGTATTGTAACTAACTTTTGATTATCACTGAGTTCAGGGTTCATACACATTTTTACTACTAAAATTCCACGACTTTTCTAAGACTTTTCTAGAACTTTCAAGTAAATTCTCATGACCTATTGATTCATGTAATGTCTATGTATGCATGGTAAATAATAAGAAAAACAGTGCACGTTCAAGTTTATTACAGCATATCATAAAACACGCAACAATCTATTCAGTTTAAATGTATTTTTATATTTATGTAAAATTGATTTTGATAATGCTTAAACAGCACTAATAATGTGAGAGCATGTTTTTGGCCAAGGACAGAAAAAAAGTAAAGACAACTAAGCTATATTAAAGTTAGGGCTGCACAATATATCGTTTCAGCATCGATACTGCAACGTGTGCATCCGCAATAGTCACATAGCAGGATATGCAATGTTAAATTGGGATTATAGTTAAATACAGAGTTGAATCATAATGGAGTAAAAGTTTATCGTCTGCATGCATTTTTAGAGATAATTCACCCAAAAATTACTTAGCATTTTCATTACACCCTTCACTTATTTCAAACATTTTTTTTAAATTGAACACAAAAAGAAGACAATCTAATAACTCCTATAGTATTGAAACAAGTGAAGGGTGAGTAAATAGTGAGTATATTTTAATCTTTGAGTGAACTGTCCCTTTAAGGCCTGTCACTGTGAACATTTCAGAGTGTAAAACATCTGGCCACAAGTCATTTTTTAATAATAAAGTTTTATTAATAAAGCTAACTTTATTAATGTAAGCTTTAATAAAGATTAAATAACATACGACGAATACTATGCAGTGTTGATTATTCAATATCTGCACCAGAATAGTGAATACCTGAAAACTATAATTCACTTTTGTCTTTACTATATTTTATTTATATATGCTTGTAATTTATTTGTTATATTATATTCGAGATTCACTACTCTACAAAATCCCCCCAATCAATCCAAATAAACCTCTTAAATCATCTGGTGAAACTGGATTCACATCGCAATATACATCACATAAATACGGTAATGTCAGATTTTCCCAATATCGTGTAGTCCTAATTCAAGTATACAGATATTTGTTAAACTAATTTCCATGAGTTTTCCAAAACTTTGTGGGTTTTTCTGTTTTTCCAAAACTTTTCCAGGCCTGGAAAATGCCATGTCAAAATTCCATGACTTTTCCAGGTTTTCCATGACTGTATGAACCCTGTGTACTGTACACTGGGGTGGCATGGTGGCTAAGTGGTAAGCATTGTTGCCTCACAGCAAGAAGGTTGCTGGTTCGAGTCCCGGCTGGACCAGTTGACATTTCTGTGTGGAGTTTGCATGTTCTCCCCGTGTTGGCGTGGGTTTCCTCCAAGTGCTCCGATTTCCCCCACAGTCCAAACACATGCACTATAGGTGAATTGGATGAACTAAATTGGTCATAGTGTATGCAAGAGTGCATGTTTCCTAGTACTGGGTTGCGGATGGAAGGGCATCCGCTGCGTAAAACATATGCCGTTATAGTTGGCGGTTCCTTCCGCTGTAGTGACACCTGATAAATAAGGGACTAAGCCAAAGGAAAATAAATGAATAAAAAATGAATGTATTTTATATATACAGGCCGGGGTTGGGGTGTTCTTTTTTGTTTGTTTGTTTGTTTTTGTAGGCTTGTGTGCATATCAGAAATGTAATCCTGCCACTTGTGATTATTGTAAGTCTATTCAATGACCAAACAATACTTATTTGATAAAAAAAGTGAACTAGCTCACTCCTGTTTACACCTGTATTTAGCATCATTCTCCAGTAACCGGATCAACAAAAACACATCTGTAGTTCCAGGTGTGAGCAGTGTGTAATAAATGCAGCGAGATGTACCGGTGATGGCTCTGCGGATCTCAGTGGCCGCTGCCTCTCTCATCTCTAGTGAGGCCTGCTCACTGTACCAGGCTGTGTGAGGGGTGCAGATCAGATTGGGCGCGTCCTTCAGAGGACCCTGAGTAAAACTGAGAGAAAAACACAGCATGAGGCAGACAGAATGAGACTGCAGGATGATCACGACACATACTTCGAAACAACTGAACAAATTACTCTGTAAGATAATATTACTACAATTTAACATAAGTGTTTTCTTTGTTTTTAGATTTTACTCCTGTGATGCAAAGCTGAATTTTCAACAGCATTACTCCAGTCACATGATCATTCAATTCAATTCAATTTTATTTATAAAGCACTTTAAAACAACACAGTCGACCAAAGTGTTGACAACAGAGAGTAAAACAAACTTTAAAATACAAATAAATAAACATAAAATGTCAAAATTTCACGCTGTGCTAAAAGCCAAATTGAACAAGTGGGTTTTAAGAAGAGATTTAAAAACAGTAATGGAAGAGGCTTGTCTAATATACAATGGCAACTCATTCCACAATTTTGGTGCAGCCACAGCAAAAGCCCGATCCCCTCTGAGCTTTCGACTGGTCCTGGGCACACCCAGAAGGAGCAGGTCGGCTGACCTGAGCGAACGAGAAGGTGTGTAAGGACAGAGAAGCTCAGAGTGGTGAGGGGGTGCAGTACCATTTAGACACTTAAAAACAAATAAAAGTAACTTAAAATTTAATGATCATCTATCAGTTTAATGCATCCATGTTGAATATTCATGCTGAATATCCATGATGAATTTAATAAATCCATACTGACCTAATTTTTGTCGTTTTTTGATAGTGAAATACCATTTTACAAAAAAATTAAATAAATGCTATATAGTAATAGAGAAGAAATACTTAGTAAATAGTACTCAGAAGAAATATATCCAGGAAAAAAACAATATATGTAATGTAATATGTCATTTGCATTTACTAGCTGTGATATCTTCGGCATATTTGCCCAGCTAAAATAATATGCACTATAATCTGGCATGCGCTAGTACTGGTGCTAATTTTGCACTAGCATGCAATTCATGTTTGGAGCTCTACATATCTAATATACTAAAGGAAAATTGTTACTTGTTTCAAACTTATTGAGTTTCTTCTGTTGAACACAGAGAAGATATTCTGAAGAATGCTGAAAACCTGTAACCATTGACATTCAAAGCTGGAAAAACAAATCCTATGGAAGTCAACGGTGACAGGTTTTCAGCATTCTTCCAAATACATTTCTGTTCAACAGAATAAAATATAGTCACAAAGGTTTGGAACTAGGGCTGCACCATATATCATTTCAGCATTGATATCACAATCTGTGCATTCGCTATAGTCACATCGCAGGATCTAGAGGTAGGTGCGCGCGAACTGAAGAGCGGCGGTGAAGGTGTGTGAACTGTGGAGCAGGTATGAAGATGGTTTCACGTTGGGTTCGGTGTGCTTGAGGACTGAAACAAAAAGCTGAGGAGCGGGGGTTAGGGGGTGGGTGGAAGGGGGGGCGGAATTCCGGGAGTTTTCTGGGAGACAGAACAATGCGGGAGATGGTTCTGAAATACGGGAGACTCCCGCGAAAAACGGGAGTGTTGGCAAATATGAGAGTGGGACAAAATATCGATGTGCTGATTTATTGTGACATTTCCGCCGGCGATACATTATCGATACTCTGGCACCAAGTATCGATATTTATTTAAAGATACAAAATATCTACCACTTAGTCGGCAGTACATGAGGTAGTACTAGCAGATCGAGCACACATCAAGGATGCAGTTCTTAAAAATATTTGTGCTGTGTTACGTCCTGGGACGTATATTTTGGTGTGCACAATGTGCTTTTGTATTTTCTCTCTCTCTCTCTCTCTCTCTCTCTCTCTCTCTCTGTCTCTCTGTCTCTCTCTCTCTCCCTACAGGTAACTGTGTCCACCTGGTAGCGATCATTGTATCTTTCCAGTGATTGGCTGTTGGGAGAGGAGAGAGAGTATTTAACCTGATCTACACTTCAAACCACTGTTGGTGGTGGCTAGATCGTGCAGTGGCTGAACTTTTCTTCACATACTGACCTTGTGTTTGTTAGAGCTTTCAAAGTTTGATTTGACTTCAATATTTACAGTGTGGTGAAGTTACTTAAGTCAGTCTTCTACTTTCAGTGATCTTGTTGTTAACATCTTAGAATTCACCCAAAGAGAAGTGAGTCTGGTTGATTTGTTTGTTTGTTTGTTTGTTTATTTTGAGGGTTAAGTAGGAAGGTGGGTGCCATTTTGTTTTGAATCAGTTTTCTCCTGTTAATGTTAGTAGAGGGAGTCAGTTTGTTTATGTATTTTTGTTTCTTTTTATTTCAGATTAGCAAGAGTTCATATTAGGAGTTAGCTTGTTTTTGTTTGTTGTTTTGGCCTTGCCCCCTTTTGAATTAATACCCTGTTTTCTTTGTTATATTTTGATATGTTAATAAACTTCTCTTTTCTTGATTTGACCTTGTGTTTAAGTCTCTAGAAATTCTGTTTGAGGAGATGAGTGATCAATCTCTCTTTTTCCAGCCATTGCACATCACCCACCACCAATCATTCATTTTCTGTTACGGTCACATCCCTAGACCTGAAAAGGTCGTAACAGCTGTTAATAAAAGAAATGCTTCTTATCATTTTTTATCATTTACAAATATCATGACATATTGTGGACGGTTTTCTTGTGATATTTTGCTGATTTCATGATCCATCATTATTGGGGGCAAAATATTGCCATAATATTGTCTCATGTGTTAACATATGATTCCCAGCATTACTGTACCTGAATATCTGACTACTGTTTGACTCTTTGGAAATCCATAAAGCACTACTTATTTCACTTTTATCTTGTTCTTATTTATTTATTCACTCCGCTACAAGGTTATTTCAATCAATCTAAATGAACGATTACATTCCAAATAGAGCTATTCAAGTCAAAGTGCTTCATATGCTCAAAGTGTGTTCATATCGCAGAAAATAAAATATCGCAATGTCAGATTTTTCCAAAATCGTGCAGCCCTATTTGGAACCACTTAAGAGAGAGCAAATAGTGTGTACGTTTTTGGGTGACCCATCCATTTAAGGCAACACTTTCCCATTCCAGACGTTACCTGAAGGGTTCAGACTCGTGAACGTCCAGGGCAGCGCCGCGTATCCTGCCCTCTTTCAGAGCCTGAGCCAGAGCTTTCTCATCCACCAGACCACCGCGAGCTGTGTTCACTAGAAACGCTCCCTGTCGCATCTGAAACAACATCACACACCATGAGCCTCGTCCACACACACACAGGTTTTGTGACACAATCTTAGATTTACATTGTTTTTATATCAGGTTAATGATATCGCCTATGGCCTACCCCTAGCCCTAACCCCAACCCTTTACAGAAACAAGCGCACATCATTAGATTTTGATAAAAACATGCTCTGGCAGATTTATAAACACTGTATACACCAGGGGTCTCAAACTGCCAGGACTCCTCCTTCCTCCAGCCTGCAACTGACATCAAAAATATAACAAGAGTCGCCCCACCAAAACATATATATTTCAGTCACTATCATTGTTGTGAAGTCGCGTCTAGCCACTTGTGTTTTTGACCCGCCACCTAGTTGACATTTAAAGTACTGCATTCAGATTAGTTTTACTTTCATTTTCTCTCAGTGTACATTTGATAGTAACACATATGCGCTTTAAATCTGGGGCTGATTTAAACGTTAAAATATACGCCCGTAAGTTCTCTATTTTTATTATCTTTAAATATTCACTCTATTTAAATATATACCCTATTTTTTGTAAATATTCAAGGGTCGTTTGATTATTATCAGTTTTATATCACTTGTATTTTGTTGTACAAACACTTCTTCATGGCTTACACATTATGCTGGTGGTGTAACAAATATGATAATTTTGCTAATATTCGATTCAAATGGTCTCATTTAATAGATTTTTCTCATATGCTTATTAAGATTTGCATTAAAATGTTGTGCATTAGTAAAATTGTACTGCTAGTTGAATTGAACTTTATAAAGTGAATATGACTGTGTATACTTTTCACCTCTTTGTTGTAGTTTTACAAAAAAAAAGAAAGATATTGAGAAGAACTATTGCCAACAAAATTACCCAAACTGCTTTCTGCCGTTGGGACAATACAATTGAGCGGTACAGAATAATTATTATTATGCCTACTATTTGTAGTATTTTAATAGCAATTTAAACTAGTCCTTCAATATGTACAGCAAGAAACAAAAAGCTAGAGTTTTGACTGCATACAGTCTGTGGAAAAATGAGTGTGTGTCTCACGCTCGGCCACATGCACAACAAATCACAGATATATTTCAACAATATTTCTGATGCGTGACATGATAAACGTGCTGATTTGCATTATCACTGGTGACAGGTAATGCTTGAAATGTAAACATCATGTCTGTTGTCCTAAGATGCATCAATTAGCAGGTTTCCTCGTTTTTCTTGTACTTGAATGTTAAAACGGCCCTCCTATAAATTGTCAGCCACTGAAATGCCCCCCCGCAATTTGAGTTTGAGACCCCTGGTATACACCCTATACATACACCTGCTGTGCATTTGTATGACATGTGAGGACTTGCTATATGCTTCTTCTGATAAAGCCACAAAGGGGAAATAAGGGTTGGGGATGTTTGTTTGTTTTGTTGTTGTTGTTGACTGTTTGTTTTTCTGTTTTGTGCAAATGTATACAAAATTCCTACAAATTCCTACAATATGGTGCATCCCCTAAATCAGTGTTTCCCAACCCTGTTCCTGGAGGCACACCAACAGTACATATTTTGGATGTCTCCCTTTTCTGACCCATTAACTTCAGGTGTTGGAGTCTCTTCTGATGTTATGATAAGTTGATTCAGGTGTGTTTGATTAGGGAGAGGTTGAAAATGTGTACTGTTGGTGTGCCTTCAGGAGCAGGGTTGGGAAACACTGCCCTAAATAACACTTAGGACCAGTTTGTTAACACATCCCTAAATAACACTGAGTTAAATGTTGAGTTAAATAACACTGTGCCTAATGTTGGAGCACATCTAATCATTTCTGGAAGCTGATTCCAGCAGCGGGGGGCGTAGTAGCTGAAAGCGGATTCACTCTGCATTGACTGAACTCTTAAAATGTGTCATTTACTTGATCCTAATGATCTGACTGATCTGTTTTTGTGCTAGTACTGTGGTTTAGGTCCGTTGTGGACAGCTGATTAACTCACATTTACTCTAAAAAGATCAAATCAACATCGACTTTCTTTATGAATGGCTCACTGCAAGAGTAATGTAACAAATCAGCAAACAATAAAATAAAAGCAAACAAGACTGATCTTATTTTGTATAAAATGTAATCCAAAGTGTAAACCTGTTGCTAGTTAAACTGTAATGAAACATTACATCACCCATCATGCTGACATGTAGTGCACAAAACTGTTCTTGGGGCTTCATATGATTGGAGTTGAACAACTGAAGACACATGAACTGTTTTTGGTCTTAGTTTTGACTTTAAACCACTCGGGCAATCGGATATCATCTAAAATATGTTTATTTGTGTTTAGAAGATGAACAAAGGTCTCGGGGGATTGAAACAACATGATGGCAAATACTTAATTATAGGATTTTCATTTTTTGGGTGAACTAACCACTTATTAAGGCCTCAAATGGTTTCAAACCTTTATCAAAGTCTGTCTTTCCATTGAACAGAAAATAAGCTATTTTGGGAAACGTTGTCAAACACTTCCACAGTAGGGAAAACAAATACTATGGAAGTCAATGGTTACAGTTTTTCAACATTTAAAATTAATTTTGTGTCAAAAACAAAGAAAAGAAAGTGAATGATGACATTTTTTTTGTTTTGGGTGAAATATCCCTTTAAGAATATTAGTAAAGAACAGAATGGACACTATTAATGTAAGGTGAAAAATATTATTGGCAGAATTTGAAATTTTGTGTGAACTATCCTGTTATGTTTGCTGTTTTCTTTGTCTATTTTTTTTTTTACCCTCCTCTCTGCTTGTTTAGTCTTTAGGTTTATTGGTTTACCATTCTGTCCATCATCATTATGACGAAGTCGGTTCCACCAATCCCAGGACGAGCCGCAAGGATTTAAAGCCCCGACAGACCAGTGTGTGGTGTGCGCTCTGCCTCGGCGTACCATTTGTGCTCCACGCAATTTGATTGTGCTATGCTTCGGCTGTTTAGTGATTTATTATCTCAGTTTACTGTGGTAATTCGAGTTTGCTTGTTGAACTTCGTTGGCTTTAAGTAACATAATGTGATGGTTGTTGTGTGGTTCTAAACTTTGACCGTTTTATCCGGTTTGTTTTAGTTTAGATCGATGTTTGTTAGATTAGTTTAAGTGTTTTGCCAGTTGTGTATTTTGAGTTTTGTAGCTTTAATTAGTTTAGTTCGGGTGTCGTATACACTGAAGATCTCGGTGTTTATTTGTATTTATTTTTGACGCCTAGTTTAGACTTTAGTTTTAAGGATCGTTTTGTTTTGTTAATTTCTTTGATTTGGCTTACACTCGTTGTTTTTGTTTAAAGATAATTATAAATGTTTATTTCTTTCTTTTTCCTCTCCAATTCCTGTTCAATAATTTTCAACTATTGAGTAAAAAGCTTAAATAGAGAATCGATTCCTGCCTCATCCTTGATCTGTCGCACACATTACACCTGTCTCACTTAAATGTTACAGCATCCCACTAAAACATCTTTAAAACGTAACATATCCCTTTAAGAATGTGCAGGGGACTTTGCAGACTAGATGGCGCTGTGGCCAGCATTATTTACCTGTTTGATGGTGAAGTCGTTGATGAGGTGATGGTTGTGTTCGTTCAGGTTGCAGTGCAGAGACACACAGTCGCTCTGGTACAGCAGGTCCTGTAAGGTGTAAACTCTCTGCACGCCCAGCGATCGCTCTAATCCGTCTTGTAGATACGGGTCGTAAAAGATCACGTTGAAGCCAAACGCTTTTGCTCGAACTGCCACTGCCTGCCCCGATCGACCTGCAGGAGACAGTCAGAGGAAAGAAATAAATATACATGCAACTGCAATTAAACTTAAGTTATATGAAAACAAATATAATTTTTGTGTGTACTGATTAGATAATGACACAATATGGCATCATTTGTTTAGTATTTCTGTATATCTTCATATCAGTCAAAAGTTTGTTTTTTAAATGCTTCAAATTACTGTAGTCTGGTAAACAGTGATGCATTTTCAACACATTTTTACAATTCAATATTAAGCTGCAGGTTTAAGGAAATTTATATTGATCATTAAATGCTAGCCATCATTTCATTTATATAACCTTAAATTAAATTAAAAATGAGTGACAAATCAACATTATTATACTAAACAATGCTCATCACAACTGCATACCTGTTGTTTTTGATAATTAATTCCCATTATTTAATTTTTATATCTATTTAATTACATGGGTCACGTTATATTATAGAAAAATAATACATAAATTAATGTTGAGTAATAAGCAGTATAACAAATACATATCAATTAAACACATGCATATATACATAAATATACATTTATTTATTTATTTATTCATTCATTCAATCATTCATTCATTTTTATTATTATTATTATTATTATTATTATTAATTATAAAATTATTATTATTATAAAACAGTTGTACAACATTACCAGATTTTAAGTATTTCAGATTTTTTTGTTTACTTTAGTAAATAAATATTAACATAAACCACATATATTATTATTATTATTATTATTATTATTATTATTATTATTATTATATAACAGTTGTACAACATTACCAGATTTTAAGTATTTCAGATTTTTTTGTTTACTTTAGTAAATAAATATTAACATAAACCACATATATTATTATTATTATTATTATTATTATTATTATTATTATTATTATAACAGTTGTACAACATTACCAGATTTTAAGTATTTCAGATTTTTTTGTTTACTTTAGTAAATAAATATTAACATAAACCACATATATTATTATTATTATTATTATTATTATTATTATTATTATTATTATTATTATAACAGTTGTACAACATTACCAGATTTTAAGTATTTCAGATTTTTTTGTTTACTTTAGTAAATAAATATTACCATTAACCACATATATTATCATTATTATTATTATTATTATTATTATTATTATTATTATTATTATTATTATATAGCAGTTGTACAACATTACCAGATTTTAGGTATTTCTGATCTTCTTTTAAGTATTTTCAGTACTTTATGGCTTAGTTTTAGTAGTTTTAGAAACATAATTACAAATGTATATGCACAGTGGATGTGTACATAATTACAAATGTCTATGTGCAGTAGCTATGTACAGTTCAATTAATGAATCAGTGCAATGAATATGTGCAAATATATTATATATATATCATAGAAATAATCTCTGCATCAAATTACAAAAAATTAAGGTGTTTCAAATGCAGTGTCTATGGGGCAGGACAGAAAAATTTGACGTTATTTCTCCTCTGTCTGCTGTTATCAGTCTCACATAGTTTTTGTCTTTTTTCTAAAAGTCTTGATAACACCATCGTGGAGTTTTTCTTTTATTATTTCAGCAAATAGGATCGTGAAAAATTATTTGTTGTACTCTCCCATTTACTGCGCTCTAAGTTTACCCAACTATGACAACTTCCACTACTGAGAAACCCAGAAATGTGAAAAGGGTTCATTGTCCAGCAGATGTGTGTGTATGTGTGTGTGTGTGTGTGCGTTTCTGACCGAAGCCGATGAGTCCGAGCGTCTCTCCTCTGATTCGTGCGGCTCCTGATGCCACCTCCCTGATCTGCTCCACGCTCTGCACTCGTGTGCCCTCCCGCATGGCCTGATACAGCCACGTGTTCCTGCGGTACAGATTCAAGATGTGGCAGAGCGTCGAGTCTGCCGTCTCTTCCACTGCAGCCGACGGGATATTACACACCGCAATACCTGCACACAAACACATGAAACACACACATCAGAACTCTTCACAAGCAAGAGGATTTGACCTGTAAATGACTTGATCTAGCCTGCATTATGAGAAGAAATGGAGATCGTTATTTAAAGGAACACTCATTTTACACCTCCTCTACAGGTAAATAGTTGAGTTTTAGCATTGTTGAATTCATACAGCTGATGCTCTGGGTCTGACGGGAAGACTGTTAGCCTAGCTTAGCATAAATCATTGAATCGAATTAGACCATTAGCATCTCGCTCTCTGCAAAAAAAAAAAAAGAGAGTTTTGATCACTTTGCTATTTAAACCTTGAATATTATGTAGTTGGGGCGAAGCAGTGGCGCAGTAGGTAATGCTGTCGCCTCACAGCAAGATGGTCGCTGGTTCGAGCCTTGGCTGGGTCAGTTGGCGTTTCTGTGTGGAGTTTGCATGTGGAGTTCGCGTGGGTTTCCTGTTTCTCCCAGTCCAAAGACATGCGGTACAGGTGAATTTGGGTAGGCTAAATTGTCCTTAGAGTATGAGTGTGAATGAGAGTGTGTGGATGTTTCCCAGAGATGGGTTGCAGCTGGAAGGGCATCCGCTGCGTAAAACATATGCTGGATAAGTTGGCGGTTCATTCCGCTGTGGCGACCCCAGATTAATAAAGGGACTAAGCCGACAAGAAAATGAATAAATGAATGATATGCTGTTGTTACATCGGGTACTAAGACTGACAGAAAATGAAAGTTACCATTTTCCAGGTCGATATGTCAATTTGACGTAATAAACAAGGATTTTTTTTTTATCAGAGCAAAATCATTACAAAAACTAAATATAATCTGTACAAAATGTAAGACCTGTACAAAACGGTATAAAACCATATGTTATTTTGGACTGAAACGTCTCTGACAATAAAAGAAACAGGCCATGTCCAATCCAAACAGGGTTTTTCCAGGTTTCGTTTAAAAAAAATAAAAAATAAATGAATAAATCTCCGTCCACATAAAAAACACAAAAACTTACTGTGATGCATGTTAATATTAAATTATACTTTTCCACGTCATGTCTTTAAAATATGGAAATGAATTTTACCCCAGTATTCTCAATGGAATTTACGCGCTAGTCTGCGGCTAATGACGTCGCCTGCGTTTAAACGGTCTTTCGTCTCTTTTTACACTTTAACAGCCAAATGAATGTTTACGTTTATTTAACTGATTATATTTGAATTACATTACAGCATCGATGCTATAAAAGGAACCTTATGAAATTGAAAAGTCACTATGTTAAGCTGCTTTGACACAATCTACATTGTAAAAGCGCTATAGAAATAAAGATGAATTTAATTGAAACTGTACCCAGAGTTCTAGGAAGCCGGAGTTTCACATCCCAAAGGTGCTCTATTGGATTGAGCTCTGGTGACTGTGGAGGCCATTTAAGCACAGTGAACTCATTGTCATGGTCAAGAAACCAGTCTGAGATGATTCACGCTGTATGACATGGTGCGTTATCCTGCTGTAAGCAGTCATCAAAAGATGGGTACACTGTGGTCATAAAGGGATGGACATGGTCAGCAACAATATTCAGGTAGGCTGTGGCGTTGACACGATGCTCAATTGGTAGTAATGAGCTCAATGTGTGACAAGAATATATCCCCCACACCATTACACCACCACCAGCCTGAACGGTTGATACAAGGCAGAATGGATCCATGCTTTCATGTTGTTGATGCCAAATTCTGACCCGACCATCCAAATGTTGCAGCAGAAATCGAGACTCATCAGAGCAGGCAACATTTTTCCAATCTTTTATTGTTCAATTTTGGTGAGCCTGTGTGAATTGTAGCCTCAGTTTCCTGTTCTTAGCTGACAGGAGTGGCACCTGGTGTGGTCTTTTGCTGCTGTAGCCCATCCGCCTCAAGGTTCGACATGTTGTGCATTCAGAGAAGCTCTTCTTCAGACCTCGGTTATAACGAGTGATTATTTGAGTTACTGTTGCCTTTCTATCAGCTGGAACCAGTCTGGTCATTCTCCTCTATCCTCTGGCATCAACAAAGCTTTTGCACCCACAGAACTGCTGCTCACTGGATATTTTCTCTTTTTTAAACCATTCTCTGTAAACCCTAGAGATGGTTGTGCGTGAAAATCCCAGTAGATCAGCAGTTTCTGAAATACTCAGACCAGCCCATCTGGCACCAACATCCATGCCGCGCTCAAAGTCACTTAAATCACTTTTCTTCCCCATTCTGATGCTTGGTTTGAACTGCAGAAGATCGTCTTGACCATGTCTACATGCCTAAATGCATTGAGTTGCTGCCATGTGATTGGCTGATTAGAAATTTGCATCGACGAGCAGTTGGACAGGCGTACCTAATAAAATGGCCGGGGAGTGTACTTCTGGTGCATCTCAAATTATTTTCATATAAAACGTAGAAACACACTTTTTTCTTGCAATTATAAGGGACCCTTTTCTTCTCTGAAACCCTTTCAGATTTTTACTGTATTGTACAAATGCCTCCATCGTGAGTAAAAGCAGAGCCTCTCACCCATCTCTCCAGCTGCTTTAATGTCGATGTTGTCGTATCCGCTGCCGATACGGATGATGATCCGGAGAGCTTTGAACTTCTCCAGGTCTTCTCGGGTCAGTGTGATGGTGTGGTACATCATTGCACCCACCGCCTCGTTCAACACCTGCACACACACACACACGCGCTCATGAGCATCACAGAAAAAGAGCACATGGGTGTAATGCATCCAGATTTCTTGACTAACCGCATCTGTTTAATGTTTATCATATTTATTTTATTTATTATTATTTTTAGTTTTTGTTTTTTTTTATATTTATTTTGTGTTGTCACTTGTCACTTTATGTACACTGGAAGCTTCTGTAGCCAAAACAAATTCCTTGTGTGTGTGAAGCACACTTGGCAATAAAACTGATTCTGATTCTGATACACTAAATCAATATTTTCTGCATTAGTGACTCTGATAAGTGGATCAATATAACAAGAGTGACCGCCTGTAGAAACATGTGCTTCTTTCTTTCTTTTCTTTTGTTTGTTTTCTTTCTTTCTTAGTTTCTTTCTTTAAATTTTCTCTTTCTTTCGTTCATTCTCTTCTTTTCTTTTGTTTGTTCTCTTTCTTTCTTTCTTTCTTTAAATTTTCTCTTTCTTTCGTTCATTGTCTTCTTTTTGTTCATTTAATTCTCTTCTTTTCTTTAGCTTGTTCTCTTTCTTTCGTTAATTCTCTTCTTTTCTTTTGTTTGTTCTCTTTCTTTCTTTCTTTCTTTAAATTTTCTCTTTCTTTCGTTCATTCTCTTCTTTTCTTTTGTTTGTTCTCTTTCTTTCTTTCCTTCTTTCTTTCTTTCTTTCTTTCTTTCTTTCAATTTTCTCTTTCTTTCGTTCATTGTCTTCTTTTTGTTCATTTAATTCTCTTCTTTTCTTTAGCTTGTTCTCTTTCTTTCGTTAATTCTCTTCTTTTCTTTTGTTTGTTCTGTTTCTTTCGCTTTTTTGTTCTCTTTCTTTCGTTCATTCTCTTCTTTCGTTCATTCTCTTTCTTTCGCTTGTTTGTTCTCTTTCTTTCATTCATTCTCTTCTTTTCTTTCGTTAATTCTGTTTCTTTCGCTTTTTTGTTCTCTTTCTTTCGTTCATTCTCTTCTTTTCTTTTGTTTGTTCTCTTTCTTTCTTTCTTTCTTTAAATTTTCTCTTTCTTTCGTTCATTGTCTTCTTTTCATTCATTTAATTCTCTTCTTTTCTTTAGCTTGTTCTCTTTCTTTCGTTCATTCTCTTCTTTTCTTTCGTTCATTCTCTTCTTTTCTTTCGTTCATTCTCTTCTTTTCTTTCGTTCGTTCGTTCTCTTTCTTTCATTCATTCTCTTCTTTTCTTTTGTTTGTTCTGTTTCTTTCGCTTTTTTGTTCTCTTTCTTTCGTTCATTCTCTTCTTTCGTTCATTCTCTTCTTTTCTTTCGCTTGTTCTCTTTCTTTCGTTCATTCTCTTCTTTTCTTTCGTTCATTCTCTTTCTTTCGCTTGTTTGTTCTCTTTCTTTCGTTCGTTCTCTTCTTTTCTTTCATTCGTTCTGTTTCTTTTGCTTTTTTGTTCTCTTTCTTTCGTTCATTCTCTTCTTTTCTTTTGTTCGTTCTCTTCTTTTCTTTTGTTCGTTCACTTTCTTTAGTTCTCTTTCTTTCGTTCATTCTCTTCTTTTCTTTTGTTTGTTCACTTTCTTTAGTTCTCTTTCTTTCGTTCATTCTCTTTCTTTCGCTGTTTTGTTCGCTTTCTTTCATTCATTCTTTTTTTATTCTGTTTCTTTCGTTCATTCCCTTTCTTTAGTTCTTTTTCTTTCGCTTGTTTGTTCTCTTTCTTTCGTTCGTTCTCTTTCTTTCGCTGTTTTGTTCGCTTTCTTTCATTCATTCTTTTTTCATTCTGTTTCTTTTGTTCATTCCCTTTCTTTAGTTCTTTTTCTTTCGCTTGTTTGTTCGCTTGCTATCTTTCTTTCTTTCTTTCATTTGTTCTCTTTATTTTTTCTTTCTTTCTCTTGTTTGTTCTCTTTCTTTTTCTCTATCTATCGTTCATTCTGGTCTCTTTCTTTTTCTCCATCTTTCATTCGTTCTTTCTGTTTCTTTTGCTCGTTCTCTCTTTTGTTCATTCTTTCGTTCTCTCTTTCTCTCCCTCCCTCTTTCTTTCTGTATTCCTTCTTTCTCTCTTGCCATAGTGGCAGAACGTAATATTTTACAGCTATCTTGCAAGATATAGTATTTAGCTTTAAGTAGCTTAATTATGGTAAATAGCCAAGTTAGGCTAATTTGGCAAGTCATTGGACAACAGTGATTTGCTTTTTAGCCAATCAAAAAAACAACAACAATAATTTCTTAAGGGCGCTAATAATAATAGTTATCAATAATAGTTATCAAATATATATATCTTTGTTAACATCACTTGAGAAACATTTGAAAAATAATTAATATTTCAGAGCAAATACCGTAATTTAAATCAGTTTATAAATTTAATCTAGACATATAAAAATATATATAACGTGTAAAACATATATAGACAAAAAGACACATTTTCAATACTGAGAATGTCTGAAAAAATGTGATTTGATCAATTAATCAATCAAATTTATCAATACATGAAATGAAAACCCTGTATTAAACATCTAAATTAAAAATCCAGAAACAAAACAGTTTTATATTAACCTAGTTCATATATTTACTAAGACGAACAATACTTGTACAGCATTTATTAATTATAGCTCAACATTTACTAATGCATTATTAACATTAAAATCGATGCTTGTTAACATTAGTTAACGCACAGTGCGCTAACATGAACAATGAACAGCATTTTCATTACACTAACATTTACAAACACTGTAATACATGTATTGTTCATTCTTCAGGCAAGTAAACACATTAACAGTATTATGAAGTGTGACCAAAATACCCACTCGTATGCTATTAATGCCGAAAACAAACCTTCTCATGGATTTCCTGCGTAGACTGTGCATCACAAAATGCCACGGTTGCCAAATCCTTTAGGATGGGCATCTCCACAGTACAGTCTCTCCCATCCAGCAGAGCCACCAGCGGCCGGGGGTGCATGGGGCCGTTCATGATCTGAGGCCTTATACCTGCAGACACACATGCAGACGTCAAACACACACCCGCCAGTCCTGTTGTCATGCAGATTACAGCACTCGGCCAGAGTTATGATCATTACAGCTCATTTAATAGCCTGTGGGGGGAGTGTGTGTGGGGGTGGGGGGGATGTCTTGCTCGCCTGTTTCGTGTCTTTTACACTCTCCGCCGTCTACTTAAAAAAAGGACTTCAAATCAGAATTATTAAGCAGGGTATTATGAAATAATAATTGTGTGTGAGATGTTGGGGGGATCTCGGGAGGGGAACGGGAGCGGATGCGAGAGATCAGGGGGTCTGGCAAGCGTTAAATGAGCACTGGACACATCAAACGGAAACACAAATGACATGGTGGAGCCATCGCTACATCAGAGCGGGAGAAATCAGACGGGGGATGGATAGAAACACACATACTCACACACATTCATTCTGTCACTCACTCACACACACACGTATTTAAGATTTTATTCATAGTCTCTGTGATTTTAATTGGCTTACATAATTAATTATATTTAGAAATTTAAATATAAAAATACATATTTATGGTGTTTTTCTGCTGCTATATATATATATATATATATATATATATATATATATATATATATATATATATATATATATACAGTATATATATAGATATATATATATATATATATATATATATATATATATATATATATATATACAGTATATATATATATATATAGATATATATATATATAGATATATATATATATATATATATATATATATATATATATATATATATATATATATATATATATATATATATATATATATATATATATATATATATATATATATATATACACACACACACACAACAGTTCTGTCTGGTTCTTGAATTTGATTGGCTGATAGCAGTGCGATATTCTGCTTAACAACACTCGTACCGCCTCTTCACCCTCCACAGTTGGTCAAATATCGCTGCTGTTGGACAACATAATTTACTTTTGAGGCTTTTTTTAGTCAGGAATGTAGTTGTTTAGATTGCAACTATGCCGTTTATTTATAAGGATAGTGTCTATTTTAAATATTTATATATTTAATATTCGGCAGCCATTAGCCTGTCACTGAGCAGAGCAAAGACGGTTGACATTGTCTATCCACAAGATGGCGACAGAGGCCGCATAATAAGCCGCTAATTTCAAACTATAACTGATCAAATCATTAATAAACTGGTAAGTGACAAGTGAAGTCGATCTCTCTTTTTTTGTGTTGCAGTGCTGTATTTATACTATAGTAATTGTAGTGTGTTGAGTGTGAGATGGGACTCACTCTTTGAATAACCAGAGTTATTTTTTGGTCGGCCAGCTGTTTGTTTATAATGAGTCTCCCGTTTTTGTTACTGCAGACTAGTTCAGTAAAAAGAAAGATAGAAGAAATGCCTATATGTGTTTAGCGTATTTTTCTTATTGCAAAACCCAACAGTAATCTGGTAGTGTTTGCTTTGCTTTAGCTTTTTCAGGGTTAATTATTGTGATCTCCCGATTGCAGCAGTAAAATACTGGGAAATCTCTGTAGACTGATGGCATTTAATGATGTTCAGCATTATAAACTTAAAATGTGAGCAAAATCACCTGTTTTATCATCACTTCAGACATTATGCTAGAGAATCATTCAAATACTAGCTCTAAAGTGACGTTTGTGAAGTAGCACAAATTTCTGCTGTTCTGACGTCATCTGCAGATGTGAATGAATGGCGGAGGAAAGTAGTTCCTCTTACAACAGGATTTTTCAGACTCTCTCTGTTTGATTTTCTTTTTAATATACACAATTATGCCGTCAAACTGTTACACAAACTCAATATCACACTCATGCCATATGGCTGTATACCATCACTGCTGGGACACTAAGTCACAGCCATTTCGCACTGCTACAAGAGTGATATATATATATATATATATATATATATATATATATATATATATATATATATATATATATATATATATATATAAATAAGAGGTGTAAACCTATAGTGGTCTCACGGTTCGGTTACGATTATCATGCCATCGATTCAGTTCAATTCGATACCTCAGTGCATCCCGGAGCATTGACGATGCTCTCCATAAACAATTTTATATTTTACTTCACAGGCACTGTTCACTAATGAGTGACACTGATAAATTGCAGCAGCGCAGTGTTGCCAGATTGGGCGGTTTTGGATAGTCATTTCGGTGGGTTTTGGATAGTTTTTGGGCTGGAATCAGTCAGCTACATCTGGCAACACTACAGCGGCGATCACAACAGATCCATGATAGACGCGGCGGAGAAAACTCGCTTGTGTCTGTATCCAGAAGTATCACTGTAACAGCCGAGAGGAGAGGAAAAGTCATGCAGCCGGTCAAATAGGCCACAGTGAGAGAAAGAGAAATAGAGTTTACTTTCATTCTCTCAATCGCAGTGAAATAGGGGCTTCTGCTGTATGTGTCAGTGAAAGACTGTCCAGCAAACCCACACGCAGTGAAATTGTGCACAGTTTCTGCATTTTTAAGTAGTTGGAGCTTTGTAAATACTCGCGATCGCCTCTCTCACCATAGTAAGCTACAGTGACACAGCGCATATGAGATAAATGACGTCAGTACATAACCGGTTATGATTATTACTGAATCGATACCGAATTGTCCGCGTCTGCATCGTGGTGCATTGAAGAAACAATAAATTTTGACACCCCTAATATATATATATATATATATATATATATATATATATATATATTTTTTTTTTTTTTTTTTTCTTCCACGAGTACCATGCAGTGTAGTTTCATTCCACATGACCTCTTCTGTGAAGGACAATACTGAAAAAAGCTTTAAGTTTTTAAAGAGAACACACACACACGTATTAAAGCTTTTATTCACTGAGTGTGATTTTGATTTAAACTGTCTTACATTTTTTAGATTTTGATATTTATGAACCATATAAGCTTTATTTATTTCAGTTTTTATGGTGTTTTTTGCATCTAAAGGGGTTTTTCATAAAAATATACATATTTTAATTCTCAGTAATGTAATTTCTTTTGAATAACATCTTCTGTGATGTTTTAAATGACGATAAAAAAAACCTGAACACACACACTTAAGCTTTTACTTATTTCCTTTGTGATTTGAATTGGCTTACATATTTTATACATTCATATTTTGATATTTATGAATCATGAAAGCTTAAGTTATTTATTTATTCAGGTTTTTATGGTTTAAGCCACTGAGGTGTTTTTCAGAATTATTCTTTTATATTTTTTCCGCAAAATAATTTCATTCTGCATTACAGTACACCTCCTGTGATGTTATGAAAGACAATAATAATGCGAACTTGAACACACACACACACACTCGGACACACTCACAACCATTCAATGTTCACACAACCGTGCCGACTGTTCATTTTCCAACCCATAAACAATTTCGGAGCTCAAGCAGCCTGCTCTGAAAGCTTTTTTGGACAAGAGAAGCAAAGGCAAAGTTAAACTCAGTGATTTTTAAACAAACAGAGCCTGAGCTGGAGAAGTACACGGCCATTATCCAATCAGAGGCCAACAGGGGGAATTATCCAATCAGAGAGCGGCAGGGGAAATCTGGGTCCAATCCTCCGCCGACAATCCATGGGCATCTCCACATTTACTCTGATCACAGAGCACAAAAGATCCTGACAAAAACCATTGATTTCTGAGACGCAAGGCTTTTTATTTGTTATCGCCATCACAATTTCTCTCAGTCTCTCAGCAGTTTTCTCTCTGCGTAGAGCATTCAGCTGAAAATGAAAAACCCAGGTGACTTTCTCTTCATCCTTGGAACATAAAGTCAGATTTCTATGATATTTTTAATTCAAAAAGGTTGACGATTCCATAAAGAATCCTTTAGAATCCATAAAATGTTCCATAAATAAAGATGATTCTTTATGGTGTTAAACGGTTCTTTAGATCAACCAAATTCTCTTTTTTTTAATGGTTGAAGGACTGTTCATAAAAGAAAGACTTCTATCACATCAATGCAAAAATCCAATTTAAAAAGACATAAACTGAATCCTTAATTCTGATTGGTTGATGAACTAAGGCGTAGAATTAATAAGTTCTAAGCAGGATCATATTACAGTTGCACATTACTGTAATTGAATCAAGTCAATTAATGTGCTAGATATTCGTTCATTTTCCCTCGGCTTAGTCCCTTTACTCATCAGGGGTCACCACAGCGGAATCAACCACCAACTATTCCAGCATATGTTTTACACAGTGCATGCCTTTCCAGCTGCAACCTAATACTAGGAAACAATATACACACGCATTCACACTCACTCACTACGGACAATTTTGTTTATTCAATTCACCTATAGCGCATGTCTTAGGACTGTGGGGGAAACCAGAGCACCTGGAGGAAACCCATGCCAACAAAGGGAGAACATGCAGACTCGACACAGAAATGCCAACTGACGCAGCTGGGACTCGAACCAGCGACCTTCTTGCTGTGAGGTAACAGTGCTAACCACTGAGCCAGTGTCGCCACTGTGCTAGATATATATATAATAAAAAAGGGGAAAAAATGGCAAACTATTTAAGTGAAAACTTCACCTTCACCTTTTATGTGAAGCTGCTTTGACACAATCTACATTGTATAAGCGCTATACAAATAAAGGTGAATGGAATTGAATTTTAATTAACTAAATTAAATTTTAATACAAATGGAAAGCACAAATATTTCTCTGCCCCTGAGAGTTTCAATAAAGCTTAAATTTCTCACTAGTCAGACATTTCGTCTCTGTTTCTGAAGCAGCTAAACTTACAAGATTCACTTTTAGAAGAGATGCAATAATTCTATTAATTAAGAATAGGATGAGAAAAGTAAGAGAAATAGTCTGACATGTAATACTTTATGATATTTCTTATGACCCGCAAGACTATATTAGTCCAAAAAAAATCTATATAGCTCTACACTACCTGACAAAAGTCTTGTTGCCTATCCAAATTTTAAGGAACAACAAATAATAACTTGACTTAGTTGATCATTTAGTATCAGAAGTGCTTATATGAAAGGCCTCTAGATTACGCTTATTTTACCAAAATAAAACATGATCATGCCTTGATTTCTAATGATTTAATTAGGACAGTAAGGTCTGACTTTGTTTAGACAAAAGTCTTATCACTTAACAGAAATAATGTACAGTATAGAATATAAAGTCATGGTGCAGTGGAAAACGAATGAACATTGTGTATGACTCCCATGAGCTTGGAGGACTGCATCCATACATCTCTGCAATGACTCAAATCACTTATTAATAAAGTCATCTGGAATGGCAGAGAAAGCGTTCTTGCAGGACTCCCAGAGTTCATCAACATTCTTTGGATTCATCTTCAATGCCTCCTACATTTACCCCAGATATGCTCAATAATGTTTAAATCTGGTGACTGGGCTGACCAATCTTGGAGCACCCTGACCTTTTCTGCTTTCAGGAAATGTGATGTGGAGGCTGAAGTATGAGAAGGAGCGCTATCCTGCTGGAGAATTTGCCCTCTCCAGTGGTTTGTAATGTAATGGGCAACACAAATGTCTTGATACCTCAGGCTGTTGATGTTGCCATCCACTCTGCAGATCTCTTAACGGCCCCATACTGAATGTAACCCCAAACCATGATTTTTCCTTCACCAAACTTGACTGATTTCCTTGAGAATATTGGGTTCATGTGGGTTCCAATAGGTCTTTACAGTATTTGTGATGATTGGGATGCAGTTCAACAGGTGATTCATTGGAAAAATCTACCTTCTGCCACTTTTCCAAATGATCAACTAGAAGTCAAGTTATTATTTGTTGCTCTTACAACTGGGATCAACAACAAGACCTTTGTCAGGTAGTGTAAATAAGATATTTTATGTGCAAAAAAACTTGACAAATGTCTTGTTCTGATCATCACTTACTATAATTACTAATTTACCAATACTATTTATAATAACAGCTGGCCATCAGCTATTCCTATACTTACTTTCAGTACTAATGTCTAAATATTCTTGAAATCAAGACACAAATGTGAAAAATGTATCAAAATGTATGCTTAAAACAACAAACTAATGTGGTTAGAAAACAAGTTTGCAGTTTATTTACCATACTAGCAGACTATTATTTAATGAATAAAGTCAAATTAAATACATTTTCAGACACCTAAACGTAATCTTATTAAATGATTTAGGAACGTTCAGACAATTGTATTACAAAACAAGACAAAGATCCTAAGTAGGCCTGTTATGATATCTATTTTTTGTTGTACGATATATTGCACCAAAATATATTGTGATAAACGATGTTATTGTCATTTTATGCCATTCATTCTATAATGCCAAAAGGACAATGTAATGTAATCACAATGCAAGTTCACTCTTCCAAAGAACATATATTTTATTCTTAAGAATATTTAATCACAGTAATTTTAGCAATTTAATAATTAGGCATTAGAATCAGAATGTAAAAAATGCAGATCCTAAATAAATAAATAATAATAAATGTTAGCAAAAAGTGCAAGATTAAAAAGTAACAGAGGCTGCATCTGCTACCAGACCTATTTTTAGTTGTCAGAGACCAACATGATGGCTATAAACTAAAGTAATTTAAAGTAAATACTATAGTGTTTTTTTAACCATACTGACACTGACACCTCCAATAGAGATAGAGGTGTTGCACAATCAGCTAAAATGTTGCTAGAATAGTTTATGTATGGGCGAAATATATCGCATCACCAAAAATGATTGAGCTCATGTCCATGTGTTGTGCAACAAGTCGATATATTGATTATTGTGACAGGCCTAACCCTAACTAAAAAACATTTAGTTGTAGTCCTGTGACCAATCACAATACTCAAAGTTCAATTACGCAAAGTGAATGAATTAAATCAAAGCAAATAAGAAATCAGCCTACATTCATGGTGTTTCAAAGCTGCTCAGAAACAGCACCTTGAACATATTACCAAACATCTCCACTAGTGTTCAACAGATGAAATTAAAATCCAACGCTGCACAAAACGAAGGTGAGTAAATAATGAGGGATTTTTCATTCTGAATGCACTATCGCTTTAACGTAGGAGAAACTAATGAGAGCGAGAGAGAAACGTAATACTCTCTTTAAAATCCCATGAACAATAAAAGTCTGTAAAAACAAAAGGAAATGAGGAGATTTTTCCATGGAGCTGCGTTGACGTGGATCTGTGTGTGTGTGTGTGTGTGTGAGTGTGTTAAAAATGGCAGGGTGTACATCACACTGTATGTGTGAGTTTCCCCACCTCTTGCTTAGGTGTGCCGCTGTGATTTTAATAAAAGAGTGTGTGTGTGTGTGTGTGTGTGTGTGTGTGTGTGTAAGTGTGCGACAAGCAATCTTGCACTGGAAAAAAAAAGCTGGCAGCCAAGTGCCTCACCTCACTGTCAACTGCTGCTTGTGGTTACCAAGCAACCTCATCTCTCACCGTCACACAAACATAAGTACACACTTGCACAAATGAAACACAAATGCACAAACAAACAAACTAAAAACGTTGACAATGCTAAACACACTTCTCTGCACCCAATCCAACAAACACTCGCAAAAAAAGCAGCTGAAACTTGCTAAAAAAAGACCCGAAATAAACCAGGTGCATACGTGAGTGTCTAATAAGAGTGTATCTGTGCTGCGTCACTTTTTCTGCTCACTCTCTCTCTCCACCCCTCCTGATCTATTAGCCAAACACATACATACACACACACTAATAATGAGTCACAATGCACTGTGTGTTTGCACACGTGTATGTGTGTGCAACATGCCAAACTAGTTTGCAGATGTGTCACAGACAGCAGCCAAAACATGCACTTGTGACACACACACACATATACATGCATGAAAACGCACACAGTTTTGGGCAATTTGGGAAACATGCGTCTTGCCTGGAAAATGCTGCCTCCACATTCCTCCCATGAAGAGCAGCCCAAAAAACGGGGGAGAAAAAAAAATGGAGGGAGGCGGTATAGAGAGAGGGAAAAAAAAAATGGTTCTCCTGTGATTGTGTCCTGGGGGTCTCTGTCTGTCGCTCACTCCCCCATCCAAGAGAGATTTCAGCTGGTCTACTCGCTCAGGAGTCTGCCGTTCTCGCTCCGCACTCTCGGTTTGTCCATCTTGATTGCCGTTTTTTTCATCCCCCTCTCTCTCGTCTCATTTTTAGCACAAACCTCTCAAGGTGAAAGAGGAGAGGAATAATTACGCCTGGCCGAGTCGAGGAGAGGGTCAAAAATTCCCTACACGAGTGCCAGCGCAAACGAGTAGTGCCGTTCCACTCCTCACGCTTCCAATCACTCCCCCTTCTGTTGCTCTTTTTTTTTCCTAGACCCACTCCTTTTTTCCCCCTCCCTCGACCGCACTCCCTCGCTCTCAAATTTATGATTTGGAGACCACAGTGGTTAGAGACTGCCAGCCTCTCCCTTCCACTCACATCTCTCTCTTTCTTTCTTTTATTTTCCTCCTGCTCTTTCTGCCTTTATTCACCCTCTCCCTGCTTGCTGCACAATTACGGTCACTTCTGTCTGTTAAAATGCTATTTATTTGGCTTGTGTAATGTGAACAGAGTGAGTGATTGTGAAAATGTAGGTTAGAGGGAAATAGTTGACTGAAAAAAGGCAGAAATGAAAGTGCAAGTGAAAAAAATGTGACAAAAGAACAAGCAAAATGATTGAAAGAACATCAAAGTAGGGAAGGGAAGAAATCTAAACGTGCTAATTAAGGAGAATGTTAATGTAGATCAAACGAATCAACAAACAAACAAGATGAATGGAAAGTTTACAAAACAAATGAAGCTTTACTAAACAAATAAGAGTGAATGGATGATTAAAAAAAACAAAAATGGGGAAAAACATCAACTAATAAAAATTAAAGAATGTCAATGAATGGATGAACAAATGAATGAGTGAAAGGACAAAAGTACAAACATATGAATGAATAAACAATTAATTAAACAAAAGAAACAATAACATATTAATAAAAAATAAATAAACATGCTAGTAAAACATCACCAAATAAATGAACATGAATAAACTAATGGGCCGAATAACTGAATGTATGAATGAATGAATAGATGAATGAATAAATGAAAACAAACAAAATAATTAAAGAGCAACTAATGACTAAAAAAATGATGGATGATTGAAGAAAAAACAAAAAGGGGAAAAACATCAACTAATAAAAAATAAAGAATAGATGTCAATGAATGGATGAACAAATGAATGAGTGAAAGAACAAAAGTACAAACATATGAATGAATAAACAATAAATTAAACTACTACATATTAATAAATAAAAAATAAACATGCTAGTAAAACATCCCAAATAAATGAATGTGAAAAAACTAATAAGTCGAATAACTGAATGAATGAATGAATGAATGAATGAATGAATGAATGAATGAATGAATACAAACAAAATCATTAAAGAGCAAACTAATGACCAAAAATTAATGACAGTTTACAAAACAAATGAAGCTTTACTTAACAAATAAGAGTGAATGGATGATTAAAAAAAACAAAAATGGGGAAAAACATCAACTAATAAAAATTAAAGAATGTCAATGAATGGATGAACAAATGAATGAGTGAAAGGACAAAAGTACAAACATATGAATGAATAAACAATTAATTAAACAAAAGAAACTACTACATATTAATAAATAAAAAATAAACATGCTGGTAAAACATCACCAAATTAATGAACATGAAAAAACTAATGGGCAGAATAACTGAATGTATGAATGAATGAATAGATGAATGAATAAATGAAAACAAACAAAATAATTAAAGAGCAAACTAATGACCAAAATAAATAAATTAATTAAACAAAAGAAACTACTACATATTAATAAAAAATAAATGAACATGCTAAAACATCACCAAATAAATGAACATGAATAAACCAATGGGCCGAATAACTGAATGAATGAATAGATGAATGAATAAATGAAAACAAACAAAATAATTAAAGAGCAAACTAATGACCAAAAAAAATGAATGAAAGTTTACTAAACGAATGAATCTTTATTAAACAACTAAGTGTGAATG
Source organism: Danio aesculapii (assembly GCF_903798145.1). NCBI lineage: Eukaryota > Metazoa > Chordata > Actinopteri > Cypriniformes > Danionidae > Danio > Danio aesculapii. The sequence continues at coordinate 44,467,060 of NC_079451.1, read as the reverse complement.
GATGATTGAAGAAAAAACAAAAAGGGGAAAAACATAATTTAATAAAAAATAAAGAATAGATGTCAATGAATGGATGAACAAATGAATGAGTGAAAGAACAAAAGTACAAACATATTAATGAATAAACAATAAATTAAACTACTACATATTAATAAATAAAAAATAAACATGCTAGTAAAACATCCCAAATAAATGAATGTGAAAAAACAAATGGTTCGAATAACTGAATGAATGAATAAATGAATGAATGAATGAATGAAATACAAACAAAATAATTAAAGAGCAACTAATGACCAAAAATTAAAGAATGAAAGTTTACTAAATGAATGAAGCTTTACTAAACAAATGTGAATGGATGATTAAAGAAAATGTTTGAACAAAGAATGAAAAAGAGGAAAATACCAAATAATAAAAATTAAAGAATAGATGTCAACAAACAAATGAGTGAAAGAACAAAGTACAAACATATGAATGAATAAACATTAAATTAAATGAAAGAAGCAACTACATATTAATAAACTAAACAAATAAACATGCTAGTAAAACATCCCCTAACAAATGAAGAGGAAAAAACTGATGGACCAAATAAATGAATGAATGAATTAATTAAAAACAAATGAACATAGAGAATTAATCACAAAACACAATAATGACCAAACAATTTAACAATGAAAAAAATGAATGAATGAAAAAAAAATGAATGAATGAAGACATTTGAAAAATGAACAAATGCAATTAATCAAACAACACATAAATGGCATGAATTAATGAATGAATGAATAAACGAATGATGTTTAAAAAAAATAAACAATGGGAATTATTCAAAAAACACTACTGATTGAACAATAAAAACATTGAATGAATGAATGAATGAATGAATGAACGAAGACATTTGAAAACAAAACGAACAAAGGCAATCAAATCAAACAACACAAAAATGGCACACAATTGAATGAATGATGTTTGAAAACAAACAAACAATGGCAATTATGCAAAGAACACACTAATGATTGAACAATGAATGAATGAATCAATGAATGAAGACATTTGAAAACAAACCAACAAAGGCAGGTTATCAAACAACACATAAATGGCACAAATGAAAGAATGAATAAATGAATGATGTTTGAAAACACATAAACAATGGGATTTATTTAAAGAACACACTAATGACCAATCAATGAAAACAATGAATGAATGAATGAATGACATTTGAAAACAAACGAACAAAGGCAATTAAGCAAACAACACATAAATGGCACAAATGATTAAATGAATGAATGAATGAATGATGTTTGAAATAAAACAAACAATGGCAATTAATTATAGAACACACTAATGATTGAACAATGAAAACAATGAATGAATGAATGAATGAATGAATGAATACATTTGAAAACAAACGAACAAAGACAGTTAATTAAACAAAACATAAATGGCACAAATGAAAGAATGAAAAAATTAATGAATGATGTTTGAAAACAAATACACAACGGGAACTATTCAAACACACTAATAACCTATCAATGAAAACAATGAATAAATGAATGAATGAATGAATGAATGATGTTTGAAATAAAGCAAACAATGACAATTATTTATAGAACACACTAATGATTGAACAATGAAAACAATGAATGAATGAATGAATGAACACATTTGAAAAGAAACAAACAAAGACAGTTATTTAAACAACATAAATGGCACAAACGAAAGAATGAATGAATGAATGAATTAATGAATGATGTTTGAAAACAAAAAAACAACGGGAACTATTCAAACACACTAATGACCTATCAATGAAAACAATGAATGAATGAATGAATGAATGAAGACATTTGAAAACAAATGAACAAAGAGAATTACTCAAACAACACACAAATGGCCAATCAATGAAAATAATGAATTTAAAAAATGAATGAATGAACAAAACATTTATAAAAGATTTAAGATTTGAATATACAAAATGGAACAAATGACCAAACAATGAATGAATGAATAAATAAATGAACTAAAATGCATAAACCAAAACCTAAACAAAACATAATTATTGAACATCAAATAAATGCTTGAACAATCAAGCAAGCGTTTGAACAAACAAAGGCATCGAAAACTAAAGGATATCAAATTGACAAAGCCTACTAAATGTGCAACCAACAAAACAAATGAGCAAACCAATTAATAAACACTAAATGAATAAGAAAGGCTGAAAGCAAACAAAGCCCACTGAACGGTGCAAACACAAAGCCATGTAGCAGCTCATGTTGTGTACAGGAGAGCGGAGTGAGTGATTTAAGCCACTTAAGACCAAACGAACACACACAGAGGCCAACACACGCCGTCCCAAATCACATAACAGGATTTCCCGCCGAAAGTCAAGATATTCGCTACACTTTCAGAAAAAATACACACACAGAAAGGAATTTAAATCAGTGCAGCAGTCGCCACATGAGCGGAGGGTCACATAACACACAGCTGGTCAATACAGATCAACACAATTAGTCTGAGATAACACAATACCAACTTTACACGGGACATACCACGGAAAACAGGATTTACACTGCACATTTGATATAAAACACTGTACAGTTGAAGTCTGAATTATTAGCCTGCCTGTATATTTTTTCCTCCATTTCTGTTTAATGGAAATACTTTTTTCAACACGCTTCTAAAGATAATAGTTTATGTAATTTTTAATGACTGATTTCTTTTATCTTTGCGTTGTTGTTAAATGATTAATCGTGACCAATTGAGAACAAAATAAAAGTGTATATTTACGTAATATGTGTGTTTATTTGTTATGCATACAGCTGAAGTCAGAATTATTAGCCCCCCAAAATTATTAGAATTATTATTTTTTTCCCCAATTTCTGTTTAAGGGAGAGAAGATTTATTTAAACACAGGTTAATTAGGTTAACTAGGCAGGTTAGGGTAATTAGGCAAGTCATTGTATAATGATGGTTTGTTCTGTAGACTATCGAGAAAAAAATTGTCTCAAAGGGGCTAATAATTTTGACCCTAAAATGGATTTTTAAAAATTAAAAACTGCTTTTATTCTAACCGAAATAAACCAAATAAGACTTTCTCCAGAAGAAAAAATATTATCAGACATACTGTGAAAATTTCCTTGCTCTATTAAACATAGTTTGGGAAATATTTAAAAGAGAAGAAAAAAATCAAAGGGGGGCTAATAATTCTGACTTCGACTGTATATAAAATGTAGACGTTTACATCAATATACTTCACCAAATTCATTCATTCATTTTCCTTCGGCTTAGTCCCTTTATTCATCACGGGTCGCCACAGCGGAATAGACCGCCAATTTATCCAGCAAATGTTTTATACAGCAGATTACCTACGCCAACATGGGGAGAACATGCAAACTCCACACAGAATTACTAACTCGAACCAGTGACATTCTTGCTGTGAGGCAACAGTGCTAACCACTGAGCCACTGTGTCGCTCATAATTTGTATTATATACACATATATATTTTAAATGTAAAAATAAACATTTTCTTAAATATATACGCATGCATGCGTGTATTTATATATACATAATAAATATACACACGCACATATATTGTCAAAACAAACTTTTATTATGTGATTATTCTTTGCCCAGCGTGAACTATTTTATATATAAATCTAAATAAACATTTTCTGTACACGTATATACATATATACATGGATGTGTGTATTTAATTATATACACAATCAATATACACAGTAGTACTTCCAAAATTATTATCTAAACCAATGGTCTCAAACTCAATTCCTGGAGGGCCGCAGCTCTGCATAGTTTAGCACCAACCAGGGGCGTCGCTAGACCCCCTTTACTGGGTCATGTGCCCAAGTAAAAATCGCCAGTGCCCCAGTAAATGCTTTTTTAGATACGATTTACTTTATATGCAAGTGTATTTACTAAAAGTGGTAATGCCAGAATAAAGACCGAATCAACGCTGGTTAAAGCAATGTAGTTTCAACAAAAAGCAAACTGAGCGTGTGCGCAGAAAAAAAACACCCGCGCGCCTCACACACTGCTCCCTCTTGACGCTGACGGGCTGCTCTACTCCTAATGTAAGTCCTTGAATATGCATGACGAAAAAATAGCCGTGCATGCTCACGCGCTGATTATGCAGAGGTGTCGGCATCCAGTGAGTTTGCAAGTCGACAAAACAAAGTTTAAATAATATGATGGTGATCTTACTTAGACTAAGCATGCCTCCTGATACATATTTTGTTTACATGAAGCAAAAAGGAGGGATGACGAGTCAGTGAGACTTAATAAACTTAATTCTCAGCCACGAGGCTGGTGTAAGACAACACACAACAGATAATTCTATAAAACATCTTTTTATATTTGATAGAATTGTCTATATAATTTCATTCAAATTAAATTAACATGCAAACGATTTCTTAAATTATCTTAGCATCACTCCAGTTGTGTCTTTAGATTGTTTTTCATATATATCATTTATATATATATACACAAATCTAAAAATTAAATAAAAATATATTAATAATATATATATTTGTTTTATATTTCGCAAATGATGTTTAACAGAGCAAGGAAATTTTCACAGTATGTCTGATAATATTTTTTCTTCTGGATAAAGTCTTATTTGTTTTATTTCGGCTAGAATAAAAGCAGTTTTTAATTTTTTGAAAGGTCAAAATTATTAGCCCCTTAAAGCTAAAACGGCCTACAGAATAAACCACTGCCATACAATAATTTGCCTAATAACCCTAACCTGCCTAGTTAACCTAGTTAACCTAGTTAAGCCTTTAAATGTCACTTTAAGCTGCATGGAAGTGTCTTGAAGAATATCTAGTCAAATATTATTTACCGTCTTTAAGTCTAGCAACGGCCCTGGCTTCAACCACCTCCAAATCACACCATGCTTAATAGTCTCTAGTAGTCCTGAACACCTAGATTGTTTGGACCAGCTGTGTTTGAGTGGGGTTGGAGCAAAACTGTGCAGAGCTGCGGCCCTCCAGGAATCGAGTTTGAGACCTATGATCTAATCTAAGTTCGCAAACCTTTATTTTGTATGTGACTAGTTATGATCAGTCATTTAACAGCACTAGCTAGCATATCAGCTCATTAACATATGCTCACATCTGAGTCAAAGAAATAAGCAAATCTTTAAGCAAACGAATTAAGGAAAAGGCATTAATGCATCCAGAACAAATCATAGCAATAATATGAATAACATGAATGAGTGAATTTCAAATGAATGAATGAAAAAGACACATATTTGAATAAACTAATATGACAAAAGGTATTAATGTGTATATTTTTGTTCTTACACAAGACACACCATGAGTAACAAGGTTTTTCCTGCACATTCGACCAAAACAAGCTATGTATTCACAACACAATGCTTTCTCCAGGACAAACAGAACTATCGGAGCTTTCAGAAATCTCTGCAGTAATGAGTTCATTAACATATGACCGCCCACATTCGCATATCATCACTTTTTAGTATTCAGCAATTTGATAAACAACACTACACCGGTCGGTCAGTTACAACAGGAGGCATTTACATAAAGCCTTAAAGGTACAGAAGCAAAAAGCAGTCTGTATACCATGAGCTCCTGCGAAAAGGATCAAAGGGAAGGTAGCATGAAAATGTGCATGAAAAACTAAATTACCACTGCTTTTGAGGTATAAAACAGGCTTCAGAAGAGGGGGGACACGCTAAAAATAGCAAGAATATGGTTGGGCTGCACAATTAATAATAATAAAAAAATTATATGATTTTCTTTTGTGACTGTAGAGGAGAAATATTACAAGAGATTCATTTCTTTGTAAAATGTATGTGTAATAATAAAATCTTTAAGCAAACAATTCTGCATTGATCTCAGTATTCTCAAAATGCCTTGCTATTCTCTTTTAAACTGATTCTGAGATAGTTTTAACAGCAGCTCTAGGCTAGTATTTCACAGTAGATGGCACTTTAGGCTAGTCTCTAACATGCAGATGACAATTTAGGCTAGTATTTTAAAAGCATCTGCTGTTCTAGGCTAGTTTCTAACAGCAGATGATGATTTAGGCTAGTTTTTAAACAGCAGACGGTGGTCTAGGCCAGTTTTTAACAGCAGACGACAGTCTAGGCCAGTTTTTAACAGCAGACGACAGTCTAGGCTAGTTTTTAACAGCAGAATGGTGCTCTAATCTAATTTTTAACAGCAGAATGGTGCTTTAGGCTAGTTTTTAACAGCAGAATGGTGCTCTATGATAGTTTTTAACAGCAGATGGCGCTCTAGGCCAGTTTTGAACAGCAGTTGGCGCTCTAGGCTAGTTTTTAAACAGCAGTTGGTGCTCTAGGCTAGTTTTTAACAGCAGAATGGTGCTCTATGATAGTTTTTAACAGCAGATGGCGCTCTAGGCTAGTTTTTAACAGCAGTTGGCGCTCTAGGCTAGTTTTTAAACAGCAGTTGGTGCTCTAGGCTAGTTTTTAACAGCAGATGGTGCTCTAGGGTAGTTTTTAAACAGCAGACGATGCTCCAGCCTAGTTTTTAACAGCAGATGATGCTCTAGGCTAGTTTTTAACAGCAGATGATGCTCTAGGCTAGTTTTTTTTTACAGCAGATGCTGATCTAGGCTAGTTTCTAACAGCAGATGATGATTTAGGCTAGTTTTTAAACAGCAGACGGTGCTTTAGGCTAGATTTTAATAGCAGACAACACGCTAGGCTAGTTTTTTAACAGCAGACGACAGTCTAGGCTAGTTTTTAAACAGCAGAATGATACTCGAGGCTAGAATGGTGCTCTATGATAGTTTTTAACAGCAGATGGCGCTCTAGGCTAGTTTTTAACAGCAGATGGCGCTCTAGGCTAGTTTTGTAACAGCAGTTGGTGCTCTAGGCTAGTTTTTAACACCAGATGGTGCTTTAGGCTAGTTTTTAACAGCAGATGGCGCTCTAGGCTGGTTTTTAACAGCAGATGGCACTAGGCTAGTTTTTAATAGCAGTTGGCGCTTTAGGCTACATTTTAACAGCAGATGGCACTCTAGGCTAGTTTTTAGCAGCAGATGGTGCTCTAGGCTAGTTTTTAACAGCAGATGGTGCTCTAGGCTAGTTTTTAACAGCAGATGGCGGTCTAGGCTAGTTTTTAACAGCAGATGGTGCTCTAGGGTAGTTTTTTATTTACAGCAGATGCTGATCTAGGCTAGTTTCTAATAGCAGATGATGATTTGGGCTAATTTTTAAACAGCAGACGGTGCTCTAGGCTAGTTTTTAACAGCAGACGACACTCTAGGCAAGTTTTTAACAGCAGAATGGTGCTCTATGATAGTTTTTAACAGCAGTTGGTGCACTAGGCTAGTTTTTAACAGCAGTTGCTGCTCTATGCTAGTTTTTAACAGCAGTTGGCGCTCTAGGCTAGTTTTTAACAGCAGTTGGCGCTCTAGGCCAGTTTTTAACAGCAGTTGGCGCTCTAGGCTAGTTTTTGACAGCAGTTGGCGCTCTAGGCTAGTTTTCGACAGCAGTTGGCGCTCTAGGCTAGTTTTCGACAGCAGTTGGCGCTCTAGGCTAGTTTTCGACAGCAGATGGCGCTCTAGGCTAGTTTTTAACAGCAGATGATGCTCTAGGCTAGTTTTGACAGCAGATGGCGCTCTAGGCTAGTTTTTCACAGCAGATGCTGATCTAGGCTAGTTTCTAACAGCAGATGATGATTTAGGTTAGTTTTTAAACAGCAGACGGTGCTCTAAACTAGTTTTTAACAGCAGACGACAGTCTAGGCTAGTTTTTAACAGCAGATAGCGCTCTAGGCTAGTTTTTAACAGCAGAATGGTGCTCTATGCTAGTTTAACAGCAGATGGCGCTCTAGGCTAGTTTAACAGCAGATGCCGCTCTAGGCTAGTTTAACAGCAGATGTCGCTCTAGGCTAGTTTAACAGCAGATGCCGCTCTAGGCTAGTTTAACAGCAGATGCCGCTCTAGGCTAGTTTTTAACAGCAGTTGGTGCTCTAGGCTAGTTTTTAACAGCATATGGCGCTTTAGGCTAGTTTTTAACAGCAGATGGTGCTCTAGGGTAGTTTTTAACAGCAGATGGCGCTCTAGGCTAGTTTTTTTACAGCAGATGCTGATGTAGGCTAGTTTCTAACAGCAGATGATTTAGGCTAGTTTTTAAACAGCAGAAGGTGCTCTAGGCTAGTTTTTAACAGCGGACGATGCTCTAAGCTAGATTTTAACAGCAGACGACAGCAGAATGGTGCTCTATGCTAGTTTTTATCAGCAGATGGCGCTCTAGGCTAGTTTTTAACACCAGATGGTGCTTTAGTTTAGTTTTTAAACAGTAGATGCCGCTCTAGGCTTTAAGCTAGCTTTAAGCTAGTTTTTAACCGCAGATGGCAGTTTAGGATAGGTTTTTTTACAGCAGATGCTGTTCTAGGCTAATTTCTAACAGCAGATGACGCTCTGGGCTAGTTTTTAAACAGCAGATGGCGCTCTAGGCTAGTTTTTTTTACAGCAGATGCTGATCTAGGCTAGTTTCTAACAGCACACGGTGCTCTAGGCTAGTTTTTAAACACCAGATGTCACTCTAGGCTAGAATTTAAACCACAGACAGTGATCTAGGCTAGTTTTTAACAGCAGACGACAGCAGAATGGTGCTCTATACTAGTTTTTAACAGCAGTTGGCGCTCTAGGCTAGTATTTAACAGCTGATGAAACCTCTACACTAGTTATTAACAGCAGACGACAGCAGATGGTGCTAGGCTATTTTTTTTTACACCAGATGTTGCTCTTGGCTAGTTTGTTTCAGTAGACAATGCTCTTGGCTAGTTTTTTAACAGCAGACGGTGGTCTAGGCTAGTTTTTAACAACACATGGTTCTCTAGGCTGGTTTTTACAACAAACAATGCTCTAGGATAGTTTTTAACAGCAGACGATGCTCTAAGCTCTAAGCTGATGGAGTTTAAACCAACCTGCACATTATTCAGTCACAAGATGGCGCCAATAAGTCAAACAAATGCAAAGCTGACAAATGAAACCAGCTCAATGGAGCATACACTAATCTACACATTATTCATTTACAAGATGGCACCAAACAGTCAAAAAGGCAAAGCTGACAGAAACTAAACCATATGAATGAAGCTTACACAATTTCATAAAAAAAAACTAAAAAAACAGTCAAAAACCGCTGTGTGAAGGACAAGCAGATTCATATGAAGGTGGATGTATATGGATTTGAACGTATTCACTGATGGTGATTTGAAGTTCCCGGATGAGCCTGTGTTATTTAGCGGTTGTTATTTGAGAACAACACACCTTAGAATATTGCAACTGACCAATCAGAAGCAAGTATTCCACACAGCCATGAAATAATAAACTATAATATCAAATCTCATCTGTTGCACTACAGTGATGAGTAAGTAAACCTGGTGTGGTGACCAAACAAGAGAAAACAAACAACACGTAAACACAGATAATTATCACAGCATTCAATCTTCACTTTGAATCACACACACACACGCACACAGCAGATGTGATCACTCTCACTCCGGTTGGTTCCCAAAAATACTTTTTTTCTCCTTCTATTCATTAGTTTCACATTCTCTCGCTCTCTCCTTCTGTTAGTTCTCTATATGACAGGAGCCATCTGGCCTTCCAGAGCGAGAGATTGGACCAGGGAATGAAAGTTTTACAACACACACACACACACACACACACACACACACACACACACACACACACAGCTGTGTTTTGTTACACTAAAGACAGAGGCTCTTTATGAGGTGACAGTGCTTAACATCGAGGATAGAGTTACAGCAAACACACACACACACACACACACACACACACACAAACACAAACACACACATATACACAAACAAACACTCTCTCACAGAGTGCAAAATAAAACAAATACAAAAGGAAAATGCAAATTTATTGACATCAGTTAGTCACTGATTGCTTCAATATTCATTTCTTTTAAAATAAAATAAAATAAAATAAAATAAATAGAAAATTCAATAAAACGAAATACTAAAATTGAATTAAAAAAATTAAATGTAATAATAAATACTAATAAAATATAAAATAAAAAATAAATTAATAAAAATGTAAATTAAATAAAAATAAAATAAAATATTAAACAAATAAAATAAAAAATAATAAAATAAAATAAAATAATAAAATGGAATTAAATTAAAAATAAAATAAAATAAAATACTAAATAAAATAAATAAAAAACTAAATTAACCGGAAAATAAAATATAAAAGAAACAAAAAACTATTAACTGATGCGACGCAGTAGGTAGTGCTATTGCCTCACAGCAAGAAGGTTGCCAGTTTGAGCCTCAGCTGGGTCGGTTGGAGTTTCTGTGTGGAGTTTGCATGTTCTCCCTGCGTTCTCGTGGGTTTCCTCCGGGTGCTCCGGTTTCCCCCACAGTCCAAAGACATGCAGTACAGGTGAATTGGGTTGGCTAAATTGTCCGTAGTGCATGTGTGTGAATGAGTGTGTATGGATGTTTGCCAGAGATGGGTTGCGGCTGGAAGGGCATCCGCTGCATAAAACATACGCTAGATAAGTTGGCGGTTCATTCTCCTGTGGCGACCCCGGATTAATAAAGGGACTAAGCCGAAAAGAAACTGAATGAATGAATGAGTAAATTAAATAAAAATATTTCTGAATGCATGTGGTAGTTTTCTTTATTAATAATTATAATTTATTCTTTATTAAAAAAACATTATTTATTCTAAAATGTTAAAGTTATGATAACACAGCACAAAAGACATAAACTGAACTAAAATCTAATTAAATAATAAAATAAATAAATAAATAAAATTATTTATTATGAAATGCTAAAGTTATAACAACACTACAATACTACAATAATATAATATAATATAATATAATATAATATAATATAATATAATATAATATAATATAATATAATATAATATAATATAATATAATATAATATAATAAAG